>NC_143031.1:22745000-23120000 GCF_057628025.1 Oncorhynchus mykiss
GTTAAGACTACAGACCATTGTAATTGGGTTATTTCTGGAATTTCTTTGTCATTTCAATAGCATTTGGTCTATGGTTTTGACAAAAATTTGGGTTTCTAATTATAATTCAATTGTGGATATGAATTGAATATATGCTTGTCAACAACAGCAAGTGTTTGTCTTACCTGTAGCCTAATCCGAAGTGATAGTTACCTAAATCTAATGCATTTTAATAATAGAGGATAGGCAATTACGACATGGCTGTGACCTTGATCATAATTGATATCTAAACATGGGTATCAATTTTTGCACGATAATACAAGACCACAACAGAGACTGACTACAACAGTGATGAACTGAGGTTGTGGGCTGGGAAGAGGCTCTTGTATTGTGAATTATTTTCGCTCCCTGTGAAATGTGTCTTTTCTTTGAGAATTGGCTGATGTATTTTATACATTTGGCGCATTACAGGTTAATCTTAAAATAATATACGTTTGTGAAGTGTGATGCAGAGGTTGGTATTAAACATATAGAGTAATATTGTTAGGGTAGACTACAATGTAAATGTTGCCTTCTAGTAAGAAGAGAATAATCATGTTTGGTTTCTTTTATTTTTTTAAAACTTATTATGGGTGACAGTGGCGAAGACATTGATAGGGAGGATTGATGTAAACTTAATGAGTGTTGATAGTATGTGAATGGTAATATGTTATTAGTGTTTTTTTGGATAGCACTCTAATGATGCAATATTTTAGAAATGTGTTTATTTTTTATTTGTTTTTTTTACCTCCTTTTTCTCCCCAATTTCATGGTATTCAATTACAGTCTTGTCCCATCGCTGCAACTCCCGTACAGACTCGGGAGAGGCGAAGGTCGAGAGTCCTCCGAAACGCAACCCAGCTTCTTGACACAATGCCCTCTTAACCCTGAAGCCAGCCGCACCAAATGTGTTGGAGGAAACACTGTACACCTGGCAACCGTGTCAGCGTGCTTTGCACCCGGCCCGCCACAGGAGTCGCTAGTACGCAATGTGACAAGAACATTCCTGCTGGCCAAACCCTCCCCTAACCCGGATGACGATGGACCAATTGTGCGCCGCCGCATGGGTCTCCCGGCTGCGGCCCACTGCGACAGAGCCTAGACTCAAACCAGAATCTCTAGTGACACAGCTAGCACTGCAATGCAGTGCCTTAGACCAATACGCCACTCAGGGGGACCTTATTTTAGTAATTTGAAGAAGCTGAGGTTTCAATACAAGGTTTAATGATTGAGCCTTGAGGTTGTAAAATAGATTAGCTGCGGTTGACCTCTAGCAGGCTGTAAGGGACACAGTGAGACATATGCAGCAGAGGTCTGAATAGTTGAATTGGAAACGTACTTTGACAGTTTCTGATTACTGTTGCTGGGTTTTATAGTTTAGGTAAAACCAGTGAATTTGAGCAGGAAGTTGATGTATTCTAAAATTATAATCAGTTTCCATTACATGGAACGTTGTCAAGCAATTAAAGTACATTGAAATAAGTATTGAATATTAAGCTGATAAGACAGCACCAACTTTTTGAAGGTCTTAGATTTGTTAAACAACAGCAACAAACAACTAAATTAATGCAACAGGGTTTGTTTATTTTAGAAGGGGTCGATTCCACTTCATGAAACACTATTATCTGATGTGTTTAAGTAGGATCCTTTCTTCAAGGACTGAATGAGGTCCACAACAGTATGTATGTAGAGGGAGACATAGGAAACCACATCTCAAACAACCTTTTAAGAGATGCCTGGGATCAAATATAACTGATTCCTTATGCTAAAGAAATGTACACTTTCTCTTCCAGAAGAATGGGGGTAGCCATTTTCTCTCTCTTTTAAATGTTTCCTGATGCTATGGTCTTGGGAGAGCAGTTAGTGAAATTTTAGTGAAGAATAAAGTTAACAAATGAAATAAGGCCCATTTTTTTTTTACCACACACACACACACACACCAGCACGCACACCCAACTTACTGGTTATGAAGATGGGTTAGTGCCGAGGTATCTTCAAGGGGCACACACATGGAATTTTCTGAAGATTTTATTTTCTGAGTTTAATTACACCCGTGAATTTTGATAGGAAATGTACTGAAGACTTACTATAAACCTGGGATACAAAATGTATGAAATGTTTTACATGAATTAGTCTAATAATTAGTCTATAGTAAGAATCACTTCTTTTAACTTGTTGAGGATAGGGGGAAGTATTTTCACTTTGGATGAATTGGGCGCCCATAGTGAACTACATCCTACTCTGTCCTAGATTGCTAATATATGCATATTATTAATACTATTGGATAAGAAACACTCTGAAGTTTCTAAAACTGTTTGAATTATGTCTGTGAGTATAACAGAACTCATAGGACAGGCAATCTTCCAAACAAGAAGTGAAATTCTGAATGTGGGTCAACTTTGACGTCATCGCCCCTTCCTTTCCCATAAAGATATGGATCTGGTAGCACTTCCTACGCTTTCCACTAGATGTCCTCATTCAGTAGAACGTGGAATTGAGCTTTTGCTGTGAACTTTGACCGAATGGGAGGGGAAATAGTCACGGTCTTAGCAGAATGCAATTTCCCTGTGACGCATTTCTCTGTGGGTGCCACCGTCGTTCCATTTGGCTGCAGCTGAAAACGTATGATCCGGTTGGAACGTTTTTGGATATATGAAAATAACATCCTGAAGATTGATTCTCTACTTAGTTTGACCAGTTTATTTGACCTGGAATATATATTTTTGAAGTTTTCATGCGAGTTGTCCTGGACCAGTGTCAGCATTTGGGCACGTGAGCTGAAAGTGGTAGCAAATGCAGCTAATTGGACACTAGTATTGGACATTATGGAACAAAACAACGATTTATTGTGGAACTAGGACTCCTTGCACTGCATTCTGATGAAAGATCATCAAAGGTAAGGGAATATTTATGATGTAATTTTGTATTTCTGTTGACTCCAACATGGCGGAGAAATACTTTTACGCCTGAGCGCTGTCTCAGATTATTGCATGGTAGGCTTTTTCCGTAACGTTTAAAAAAAATCTGACACAGCGGTTGCATTAAGAACCAGTGTATCTTTAATTATATGTAGAACATGTATCTTTAGTCAAAGTTTATGATGAGTATTTCTGTTATCTGGCGTAGCTTTCTAAAATTCCTCCGGATATTTTGGAGGCATTTCTGAACATGGCGTCAATGTAAACCGAGATTTGTGGATATAAATATGCATATTATCCGAACAAAACATAAATGTATTGTGTAACATGTCATATGAGTGTCATCTGATGAAGATTTTCAAAAGGTTAGTGATTCATTTTATTTCTAATCCGGCTTTTGTGACTCTATCTTTGGCTGGAAAAATGGCTGCGTTTTTCCTTTGATTTGGTGGTGGTCTAACATAAATATGTTGTGTTTTCGCTGTAAAACATTTTAAAAATCGGACCTGATGGGTAGATGAACAAAATGTTTATCTTTCATTTGAGGTATTGGACTTGTTAACCAGTTATGCATTAGCAGGCGCTATTAAAGATTTTGGATGAAAAACGTTCCCGTTTTAAACAAGATATTTTGTCACGAAAAGATGCTCGACTATGCATATAATTGACAGCTTTGGAAAGAAAACACTCTGACATTTCCAAAACTGCAAGGATATTGTCTGTGAGTGCAACAGAACTGATGTTACAGGCGAAACCCAGATAAAAATCCAACCAGGAAATGCCGCATGTTTTTAAACCACCTCATGCCAATGACTCCTTCTATGGCTGTGAATGAGCTACGAATGAGCTTACGTTGTCCACGTATTTTTTAAATTTTTTTAATGAGTATCTCTGTTTTTTAATTTGGTGCTCTGCAATTTCACTGGATGTTGGCCAGGTGGGACGCTACCATCCCACACCCCCTAGAGAGGTTAAATAATGTCTTTGAGTATAATAGAACTGATATGGCTGTCACACCCTGACCATAGTTTACTTTGTATATTTCTATGTTGTGGTTGGTCAGGGTGTGATCTGAGTGGGCATTCTATGTTTCATGTCTAGTTTGTCTAGTTCTATGTTCGGCCTGATATGGTTCTCAATCAGAGGCAGGTGTTCGTCATTGTCTCTGATTGGGAACCATATTTAGGTAGCCTGGGTTTCACTGTGTGTTTGTGGGTGATTGTTCCTGTTTTTGTGTTTGCACCAGACAGGGCTGTTTTGAGTTCTCACGTTTCTTGTTTTTTCGTTAGTTTGTTCATGTATAGTGTCGTCAATAAATTACAATGAACAACCACCACGCTGCGCTTTGGTCCGCCTCTACTTCACAAGAAGAGAATCGTTACAGAATCACCCACCACAACAGGACCAAGCGGTGTGGTAATGGGCAAAGGAAAAAGCAGCAGCAGGAGCAGCGCGAGGAGGTATGGACATGGGAGGACGAATTAGACGGTAAAGGACCTTGGGCTCAGCCAGGAGAGTATCGCCGCCCCAAGGAAGAACGGGAGGCGGCGAAAGCGGAGAGGCGCTGGTATGAGGAGGCAGCGCGGCGTCGTGGATGGAAGCCCGGGAGTCAGCCCCAAAAATTTATTGGGGGGGGGCTAACAGGGAGTATGGCTACGCCAGGTAGGAGACCTGAGCCAACTTCCTGTGGTTACCGGTGGGCTAGAGAGACCGGGCAGGCACCGTGTTATGCTGTGGAGCGCACGGTGTCCCCAGTGCGGGTGCACAGCCCGGTGCGGTACATTCCAGCTCCGCGTATCGGCCGGGCTAGAGTGGGCATCGAGCCAAGTGCCATGAAGCCGGCTCTACGCATCTGGTCTCCAGTGCGTCTCCTTGGGCCGGCTTACATGGCACCAGCCTTGCGCACGGTGTCCCCGGTTCGCCTGCATAGCCCAGTGCGGGCTATTCCACCTCGCCGCACTGGCAGGGCGACCGGGACCATTCAACCGGGTAAGGTTGGGCAGGCTCGGTGCTCAAGAGCTCCAGTGCGCCTGCACGGCCCGGTCTATCCGTCACCACCTCCACACCCCAGCACTCCGGTGGCAGCTCCCCGTACCAGGCTGTCTCTCCGGCCCATCCGTCCAGAGCCTTCCTCCTCTCCAGCGCTGCCGGAGTCTCCCGCCTCTCCGGCGCTACCAGAGCCTTCCTCTCCAGCGCTGCCGGAGTCTCCCGTCTGTCCGGCGCCTCTGCCGGAGTCTCCCGTCTGTCCGGCGCCTCTGCCGGAGCCTCCCGCCTGTCCGGCGGCGCTGCCGGAGCCTCCCGCCTGTCCGGCACCTCTGCCGGAGCCTCCCGCCTGTCCGGCGCCTCTGCCGGAGCCTCCCGCCTGTCCGGCGCCTCTGCCGGAGCCTCCCGCCTGTCCGGCGCCTCTGCCGGAGCCTCCCGCCTGTCCGGCGCCTCTGCCGGAGCCTCCCGCCTGTCCGGCGCCTCTGCCGGAGCCTCCCGCCTGTCCGGCGCCTCTGCCGGAGCCTCCCGCCTGTCCGGCGCCTCTGCCGGAGCTTCCCGTCTGCCCGGCGCCTCTGCCGGAGCTTCCCGTCTGCCCGGCGCCATCGGAGCTTCCCGTCTGCCCAACGCTGCCAGCGCCGCCCGTCTGCCCAGCGCCGCCAGCGCCGCCAGCGCCGCCCGTCTGCCCAGCGCCGCCAGCGCCGCCCGTCTGCCCAGCGCCGCCAGCGCCGCCCGTCTGCCCAGCGCCGCCAGCGCCGCCCGTCTGCCCAGCGCCGCCAGCGCCGCCCGTCTGCCCAGCGCCGCCCGTCTGCCCAGCGCCGCCAGTGCCGCCCGTCTGCCAGGAGCCGCCAGTGCCGCCCGTCTGCCAGGGGCCGCCAGTGCCGCCCGTCTGCCAGGGGCCGCCAGTGCCGCCCGTCTGCCAGGGGCCGCCAGTGCCGCCAGTCAGCCAGGGGCCGCCAGTGCCGCCAGTCAGCCCAGCGCCAGCGCCGCCAGTCAACCAGGGGCCGCCAGTGCCGCCAGTCAGCCAGGGGCCGCCAGTCAGCCAGGGGCCGCCAGTGCCGCCAGTCAGCCAGGGGCCGCTAGAGCCCCTCCGCCCGGAGCAGCTGTCCCTCTGTCCCGAGCAGCTGTCCCTCTGTCCCGAGCAGCTGTCCCTCTGTCCCGAGCTGTCTCTTAGGAGGGTCACCTATCTAGGGACGCTAAGGAGGTGGACAAAGACTATTATGGATTGGGGTCCACGTCCAGCGCCAGAGCCGCCTCCGCGGACAGATGCCCACCCAGACCCTCCCCTATAGGTTCAGGTTTTGCGGCCGGAGTCCGCACCTTGGGGGGGGGGTACTGTCACACCCTGACCATAGTTTACTTTGTATATTTCTATGTTGTGGTTGGTCAGGGTGTGATCTGAGTGGGCATTCTATGTTTCATGTCTAGTTTGTCTAGTTCTATGTTCGGCCTGATATGGTTCTCAATCAGAGGCAGGTGTTCGTCATTGTCTCTGATTGGGAACCATATTTAGGTAGCCTGGGTTTCACTGTGTGTTTGTGGGTGATTGTTCCTGTTTTTGTGTTTGCACCAGACAGGGCTGTTTTGAGTTCTCACGTTTCTTTAGTTTGTTCATGTATAGTGTCGTCAATAAATTACAATGAACAACCACCACGCTGCGCTTTGGTCCGCCTCTACTTCACAAGAAGAGAATCGTTACAATGGCAGGCGAAAACAAATCATAAAAAATATAACCTCCCAGATTGCAGTTCCTAGGGCTTCCACTAGATGTCAACAGTCTTTAGAAAGAGTTTTAGGCTTGTTTTTGGAAAAATGAGCAAGAATGTAGTGGCTCCCATTTTGGCTGTAGTGTTTTCATGCGAGTGGATGAGAACGCGTTTTTTGTTGTTTATCGTTTATTCACATATAAGGGTACCTGAGGTTTGATTATAAACCTTGTTTGACTTGTTTTGAGAAGTTTATTGGTAATGTTTGGGATTCATTTTGTATGCATTTTAAAGGAGGGAAACCGAGTGGATTATTGAATTTGTTGAACAAAAGGACCCAAAGGACCATTTGTGATGTAGCTGGGACCTTTTGGAGTGCCAACAGAAGAAGATCTTCAAAGGTAAGGCATTTATTTTATCGCTATTTCTGACTTTCGTCGTGCACCTGCCTGGTTGAAATGTCTTTTTAATGCTTTTGTGTGCGCGGCGCTGTCCTCAGATTATCGCATGGTGTGCTTTCGCCGTAAGGCCTTTTTGAAATCTGACACAGCAGCTGGATTAACAAGGAGTTAAGTTTTATTTTGATGTTTGACACTTGTATTTTCATGAATGTTAAATATTACTATTTCTGTCATTTAATTTTGCGCTCTGCAATTTCACCGGATGTTGTCGAGGTCGGTCGCTAGCGGAACACCTGCGCCAGAAAGTTTGATCCTTTATATGTATTCTACGTGTGAATTCATGTTTTTAAATCTTGTAATTTACTTTTAAGTTGAGAGAATTCCCAAAATGGGGGAATGTGAGTGTGAAATTACAAGATTATGTTAACATAATTGCATCAAATGGTTGTTTTATGGGGTAGAATATGGTTTTTAGAACACTCATCTGTGTGTGGTCTTCTGAGTTGGGCCACTGGGGGCTTAATGCTGACAGTGGATTTTCGATGCCTTCGGTGATAAAAACCTAAAGACCGCATTCCATAGCATGAGTTGGTGTTTGTGTGCTGGAAGGTACCAGGGAGAGATGGCTTGGGTATGTGTTTCTACACAATGATAACAGTCTTTACAGCAGATACTGTCTGCTGTGAATTATTAGTATCTTTCATATGAATCCTAACCGTGTGATCTATTCCATACATCTATTGTTTGTCATGAACATTCAGGAGGATATACTTTGCTATAAAATGCTGTGGCTCAAAACCGCTCATTGGGCTCTCAACAAATCATCTAGGGGTGGTTCGTCGACCAGCTTCATTATTGCAATAATTAATCAATGTTATTAATAAGTTTTGAATAAAGTAATATTCTGATTGGTGATATTGGTGATATTCTGACCTTGTCTCTCCTCATAAGTGATTAGTATTTCCACGACAAAATGCAAGGTGTTTAATGTGAATGATTTTATATTTACAGCAAATTTTTTCATACTGTCTATATTTTTATGTTTTCTATTCTGTTTTCTAAAAATAAATTTTAAGTATATTTCTTTTTAAAATGGTTTAAGGGGAGTGTAAGAATATTTGATGATAAATACACAATGCAGAGGACTAAAGTCTAGAGGGAATTCATGATCAATGGAATTAGTTTTTCTGTAATCGGGAACTGAAGATAAATGGGGCAGGGACACGGGAAGTTCATAGCTACATGTGGCAAGTTCTCATTGGTCTGAATTGTCTATACATTAAGCCTGAAACGGGATACTTGTTATTTGGCCATGTTCCCAATTTTACTGTAAGGAATTATATTTGGTCAACCACAGGCTAGGGTTGGGGTATAAACTACATTCTGTCTCTTTGTTCTGGGGATAAACCATTGAGGACAGGGAAGAATGAACATCTGCCATCTACTTTCCAGCATAACAACTATGATTTGTTCTCTTTGAATAAAAATATTTTCTCCTCCTGATTTGCTTTGGGGTCTGTGTTATTGAAGAATAACATCAACTGCTAACAGTAGCCTACTTCAAGTACTACTTGACTTGCAGCTACCCTAGGTAGCTGTATTATTTTGGTTTGGCTTTTTGATATGTTTCAGATATGGACTGATTTAGCATCCTCTTGAACAAACAGTGTGCTTACTTTACTGCGGGAAGACATTGATCTGTTTGTTGCTACCCTCTGGACAGTAGACCATTCGATTAGCTAGTAGGCAAAGTTTTGTAACCTTATAAAGTCCTACCTGCTATGGTTGGTTTTACAGTGCCTTGCGAAAGTATTCGGCCCCCTTGAACTTTGCGACCTTTTGCCACATTTCAGGCTTCAAACATAAATATATAAAACTGTATTTTTTTGTGAAGAATCAACAACAAGTGGGACACAATCATGAAGTGGAACGACATTTATTGGATATTTCAAACTTTTTTAACAAATCAAAAACTGAAAAATTGGGCGTGCAAAATTATTCAGCCCCTTTACTTTCAGTGCAGCAAACTCTCTCCAGAAGTTCAGTGAGGATCTCTGAATGATCCAATGTTGACCTAAATGACTAATGATGATAAATACAATCCACCTGTGTGTAATCAAGTCTCCGTATAAATGCACCTGCACTGTGATAGTCTCAGAGGTCCGTCAAAAGCGCAGAGAGCATCATGAAGAACAAGGAACACACCAGGCAGGTCCGAGATACTGTTGTGAAGAAGTTTAAAGCCGGATTTGGATACAAAAAGATTTCCCAAGCTTTAAACATCCCAAGGAGCACTGTGCAAGCGATAATATTGAAATGGAAGGAGTATCAGACCACTGCAAATCTACCAAGACCTGGCCATCCCTCTAAACTTTCAGCTCATACAAGGAGGCCCATGATCACTCTGGATGAACTGCAGAGATCTACAGCTGAGGTGGGAGACTCTGTCCATAGGACAACAATCAGTCGTATATTGCACAAATCTGGCCTTTATGGAAGAGTGGCAAGAAGAAAGCCATTTCTTAAAGATATCCATAAAAAGTGTTGTTTAAAGTTTGCCACAAGCCACCTGGGAGACACACCAAACATGTGGAAGAAGGTGCTCTGGTCAGATGAAACCAAAATTGAACTTTTTGGCAACAATGCAAAACGTTATGTTTGGCGTAAAAGCAACACAGCTGAACACACCATCCTCACTGTCAAACATGGTGGTGGCAGCATCATGTTTTGGGCCTGCTTTTCAGGGAAGATGTTTCAAATTGATGGGAAGATGGATGGAGCCAAATACAGGACCATTCTGGAAGAACTGAGACTGGGACGGAGATTTGTCTTCCAACAAGACAATGATCCAAAACATAAAGCAAAATCTACAGTGGAATGGTTCAAAAATAAACATCTCCAGGTGTTAGAATGGCCAAGTCAAAGTCCAGACCTGAATCCAATCGAGAATCTGTGGAAAGAACTGAAAACTGCTGTTCACAAATGCTCTCCATCCAACCTCACTGAGCTCGAGCTGTTTTGCAAGGAGGAATGGGAAAAATGTCAGTCTCTCGATGTGCAAAACTGATAGAGACATAACCCAAGCGACTTACAGCTGTAATCGCAGCAAAAGGTGGCGCTACAAAGTAGGGGGCTGAATAATTTTGCACGCCCAATTTTTCAGTTTTTGATTTGTTAAAAAAGTTTGAAATATCCAATAAGTGTTGTTCCACTTCATGATTGTGTCCCACTTGTTGTTGATTCTTCACAAAAAAATACAGTTTTATATCTTTATGTTTGAAGCCTGAAATGTGGCAAAAGGTCGCAAAGTTCAAGGGGGCCGAATACTTTCGCAAGGCACTGTAAATGAATTGGTATGCACACGTTTGAGGTAGAATTACTGTGTTCAGGGAAAGGGGCGATACCTAGTGTCGTGTCTTTACTATCATAAAACTGAAGATTAATCTTTATCAAATAACTCTCTGTAATTATTGTTACGTGATTAAACTGATTAATCATGTAACTGTAATTAACTTGGAAGTCGAGGCACTAAGGAAAATATTCAGATTACAAAATTATAATTTTCCTAATACATCTTTTCAGATATTTTCATATCTGATCAAAAGTCTTCTGAATTAATGAATTATTCATTTTACCTCTCAATAGTCTCATTCCAAACGTCGTAAATTGTTGGTTATCTGCATGAACCCAGTCTTCACTATGAGTCATCCATACATCACTTGTCTTAAATCATTTATTTACTAACTAAGTAATTCACAGAAATGCTTAAACAAACAGTAAATAGTTACAAGGAAATGATAACAGAGTTTCCCTAGTGGGATAAACTGGCATCCCGGCTTGGTGTAAAAAAGGGAAGTGGGGGTCGACTGAGATAAGACAACACACAGTTCATAATTATTACAATTGAAATGCTAATCCTTTGCACATGAACGCTCACTCATCATTCGGGAACAATTGCAATCAATATATATATTTACGCTCAGTGTGTCATCGGGGTCTCTGTTGAAAAGTTTGTTTCTGTTTGTCACTCCCTGACCTTAGTATTCTTTGTTTTCTTTATTATTTTGTTTAGGTCAGGGTGTGACATGGGTGATATGTGTGTTTTTGTCTCATATAGGGTGTTTTTATTGCCTAGGGTTTTTTGTAGATTCATGGGGTTGTGTCCATCTAGGTGTTTATGTAGGTCTATGGTTGCCTAGATTGGTTCTCAATTAGAGGCAGGTGTTTATCGTTATCACTGATTGGGAACCATATTTAGGCAGCCATTGTTGTCGGTCTTCGCGTTCAATGATACCGAATTCCTAGCTGCAGACTTGTAATTAATATCAAAGACTTGTTTTTATTCTGTCGGTATCGATAGTCTAAGACTTTAACCATGTGGTATGGTCAAAGGATTCAGCCATCTACTCAAACCTTGCCCCTCTCGTTATCGAGGTAAGCTGGTCTGCAACCTTTGTCCTCTTGTAATTGAGGGAAACATGGTCTGTTGAGAAATTCTCAAAGTGGGGGTTTTATTCGGGAGTTGCAGAAAAGGGCCTGTCCCAGGATGCCCGACCCTAACTGGGCTCATGGGCGGTCCTCTGATTTAGTTAAACTCAAAAGGGAATTGTAGTTTCCTTCATTAAACAGTCCAAAATCACATTACACAATTTTACAAACAGTGTAATCCTCATTCATCTAATACAACAATTAGATGTAAACCTAATATCTGAGGCTATTATATAAACAGCGTTATGGTAATGTGGTCGTATTGCTTCCCCTGAGTTTCACCAAATTGTACCAAACGGACCAGTTCGTAGCTGGATTCTTCACCGATCTTTCAACATAAATGTTGTTCGGAAGAAATTCCTTTGTTCTCTATGAAAATTCACTCTGCCTCTATACTGTGGCCATGAGGAGATAATCTCCTCCAGGAATTTACGAGCTCTCTCTGACCACAGCAGCCTGTGTGTAGGAGAGGGGGGTGGGGCTTGCTGTACCCAAAGAGGGCAACGTCAAGACACTAGTCTGTCCAAATGAATGTATTCAACTGAAATGTGTCTTCTGCATTTAACCCAGCCCCTCCAAATCAGAGAGGTGCGGGGGGCTGCCTTAGTCAACTCACTGTTCAACGAAGATGTGGATGTCAACTGCCTTGCTCAGGGGCAGAACAAACATTTTTACCTTGTCAGCTCGGGATTCAATCCAGCAACCTTCCGGTTACTGGCCCAACGCTCTAACCAGTAGGCTACTGGCTATCTAATAATATAGAACGCACGCTCCACAACTTCTTAAGGTATAGGGGGCAGCATTTCCACTTTTGGATAAATAGCGTGCACAATTTCAACTTCCTGCTAGGAATATATTATATGCATATGATTAGTAGGTGTGGATAGAAAACACTCTGAAGTTTCTAAACCTAGTTCAATCATGTCTGTGACTATAACAGAACTTATGTAGCAGGCAAAACCCAGAGGAAAACTGTTCAGAATAGTTTTTTTCCCTTCTGACCGTTCCCTCAGTTGTCTTTGCCAAGGGAAATTTCATAGCGATTTTACAGTTCCTACGACTTCCACAGGATGTCACCAGTCTTTGGAATTGGGTTGAAGTTAATCATTGGTGAAACGAAGAAGAGGCACATCCTGGAACAACGTTACACTGTTGATAGTTACACAAGAGGGAAAATGGTGCATGTTTTGTTTACTTGCTCTATTGAATACAGATTGCCCGCCTACAATTTGATCGATTATTAACGTTTAAAAATACCTAAAGTTGTATTACAAAAGTAGTTTGAAATATTTTGGCAAAGTTTATAGGCAACTTTTGAAATGTTTTGTAGTAACGTTGTGTTTTGGAAAGCTGTTTTTTTCCGGATCAAACCTGCTTTATAAATGGACATTTTGGGTATACATGGACGGAATTAATCGAAAAAAAGGACCAATTGTGATGTTTATGGGACATATTGGAGTGCCAACAAAGAAGCTCTTCAAAGGTAATGCATGTTTTATATTTTATTTCAGCGTTTTGTGTAGCGCCTTTTACGCTAGTTCACAGCTGGTTCAGGTGGGTGCATGCTATCAGATAATAGCTTCTCATGCTTTCGCCGAAAAGCATTTTTTAAATCTGACATGTTGGCTGGATTCACAACGAGTGTAGCTTTAATTGAGCACCCTGCATGTGTGATTTAATGAAAGTTTGAGTTTTAACGCGTTTTATTTGAATTTGGCGCTCTGCATTTCCCGAGGCTATTGGCCACTTGGGACGCTAGCGTCTCACTATCCTCAAGTTGATCTTCTTGACTGATGCCAAGGCGGTGGCTGCTATTGGAGCAGCTGCTGACCAGAAAACTGCAGCCAAGGCAGCACTAGTCCACACCTGTCTGTCGAGTGAGTACTAATGGTTGGTACTGTATGCTCCTTTAGGTTCCTCTTGCTGTGTAGGGTATTGTACTGGCCTGTGTGTTACAGTCTTTCACATGTGCAGTAGTGTTTTGCATTGTATTGCTTAATTTATCATTTGTGTCAACTTTGAATTCAATCTAAGCCACAGATTGTTAACTTCCTCCATTTTGTACTTGACCTTTATAGACGCAGACCCCAAGACGTTCAAGGAGCAGTTTGAGAGCAAACATCCCAAATCTCCAATGATCCCAGTACTGGTTGATGTTCA
Source organism: Oncorhynchus mykiss (assembly GCF_057628025.1). NCBI lineage: Eukaryota > Metazoa > Chordata > Actinopteri > Salmoniformes > Salmonidae > Oncorhynchus > Oncorhynchus mykiss. The sequence continues at coordinate 22,758,672 of NC_143031.1, forward strand.
TCCTTAGGTGACCACACACTCTCTATTGGACCTACTGTACAGCTGGGGTAAGATTCTTTCATCATTCACACACGGTAGACTTTGTGTAAACCACCATGTTGTCAACAAAATGCTGTCCTCAATGCTAAAGTTGTATTGTTTATGGCTCAATTTTGGTAAATACTGTGATCACTCATCGTTTTAATTGTTGTGATTCACAGATACACGATGACCACGATTTCAATGCTTGCAACTGAGATGGAATGTGACCCCGAGTATGTGACCCCGAATATGACTGGACATGAAATATGTGACAATGACTGACCTTAAAAGGGGTGCAGAAGCACACCAGCACCCCATTTTATGTTTATCCATCATCCCTATAAACCCACCCTACCTTGTTTATTTTCCCTATTCTGCTTCTTTCACTTGTTCTTCTCCTGATTTGATAACATCTAGACTCAGTAACACATTTAAAAGTGTTATGGTGTAGTTTTTGTTACCTTTTCCCCCCATTGTATCTCTGTCATCCTCCTGCTTTTTCTGAGGTTCAGACAATGTACGGTAAATGTGCTGCTCACAATTGACAGCAGAAACATAGATCTGTTTAATATACAAGAAGGATGATGATATAGCTGCGTTTAGGCATGGCTTCCTTGTTTAGAGTCTGGTAAGTGTGTTTCTCAATCTGCTGGAGTTGACCTAGTATTTTATATTAAACCTACCTAAAACATCCAGTTGTTTCTCCATTTGTAACTCACCCACCGAAAATCACAATATGCTGTTTTATATTTTGTGTTATTTGAGCTGTTCTGATTCATAAAATGGAAAAGCAAAATAATCTCTGCGCTCTTGGATGGTAATAATAGTTCATATGGTGTTCTTCGATGTCGCAGGTTTGTGACATTAATAAATTAATGAATCATTTAATCTTTACTTCAAGTGAGATGTGTATATGTTATTTATGAAAGGCTGAAGGAGAAATGGATCTGGTAAAATAAGGGTATATTGCTAACATCATCTAGATAGCTAGCTAGCTATTTTCTTGGCAAAGATTTAGGATAGTATTCTATACAAGACAAGACCAAATGCATAATATAAGCCAACAATTATTATTTAAATAAAATATGAAACAGTAAATTAAAATGTTCAATATATATTTTGTTTTGGATCAAGGTAGAAATTACGTGCAGGAGCTTTTAGGGATTTGTAGCCTTGCATGATGTCAACTTTCCTGCTAATTCGCATGTTCAAATCTAAAGATAAATATAGATGAATATATTGATTAAAAGTCACCTTGTCCAAGAGAGATTTGCATGGTTATCAAAACGTTACACCAGGGAAAGCCTACATGAAACACAGACCTTATATGTGTTGAAAAAACGATTGGAACCATTTCCGTGTTTGCCTGCTAGGTTTTATGGGTATTATGACGTGTCCACTGTTGGGCTCTATACATCACCCTGTAATTGAGGCAAGGATGAATACGATGAACATATCTCTTAGTGTGTTCAAAATAATCAGTCAGACACATTTCTGAGTAAATGCGCACCGGAGAATTCCACACATGCCCTTTTAAAAGTCTTCATTAGATGTGTTTGTACATTTGAGACGCTGTTATTTCAAGGCTCATTATCTTACAAATAGCTGAGAGAACAAAACATTGTGCTCCAGTCGCACAGAGCTGTCGAAGATAATGAATTGCATCGAGTGTGCACAATTGATAAGAACGCTTTGTGAATCAGCCGGCAAGTCTATAGCATTACTTTATGAAAATTAACAAGAGAACCCCAAACTTTAATGGGATCATATTAATCTTCCCACTCATACATATTATGAAAGCTTCCTGCAAGGACCATATAGACAGGTGGTTTGCGAAACACTTACGAATGCACTGCGTGGCCCCTTATAGTCAGTCTGTAGTCATTTACTCAGGGCAGGGCGGTATAATGTATTTTACTATATACACCGGTATTGATCTACACACCGGTGTGTATTTTATCAACAGTACCTTCTATATAGTTATTTTAATGTTTGAATTGTTATATGAACAATTGTGTAATGAATCAACAAAACGTCAGTCATCTGTTTTTTCCAGTGGTAAAAGACTGCTAACAGCTGAGCACTGCTAGATTATGGAGGATTCTCTACCTTCTCTGTTGCTAGCACAACAAGTAAAAAAACAAGGCTAAAAAATTGTGACACCGTATGTAAATTAGAACAAATGAGTGCAGGAAATTAAGGAATTACAAGTGAATTCTGGAATTGAACCAATAACTATGCAAATGTCAACCATTGGGAAGCACCAGAGTTTGAGGCTCGATTCCTATGAAATGCTATACAAATAGGACTGAATACTTAATTGTCAGGTTTGCACTCCTATTATTTTTGGTTAAAGTTTGGATGACCACTATAAAACAAATCAGAATTGAAAAAGCCCATTAAAACCACTTACAATCCATTTGTTGCCGTCCTAGAGTTATGCACTACCCATAATGTATGTTTACAACTTTTTCTATTCAGAAACATAAAATACCATCTAATACCGTTATACCGTCAGAAATGAGAAAAGTACTGTAATATGATATTTTGGTCAGATTGTCCAGTCCTAATTTAAGTCATGTGGTCTCTCGTGTCTAATCACAGTTACTCGATATGACAGGTCCTGGATTCTACAGGAAATCACATCCATTTCCTTCAATCATTCTCATCTTGAGGGAAGTGACCAGTGTTTCCCACTAAGGTCTTCCAGGCAATATCCAATGCAACCAACATCAACATTATCAACATTATCAGCAGGATGGGGAGTGGGGAAAAGGAACATGGACAACTCCTAAAAATACTTACTAGGGTCAGTTTCATACATTGAGGGAGTATAGACTACATTTCAGTGTATTTCGGCTGAGATGTAGTATAAAACAAGTAGACACAGAGAAGCAATAGAAATCTATGCCAAATAATATACAGTACACAATACTATTGATTGAGTGCAAAAATACAAAATGGATGCCACATTGACCTTAGCAGACAGAATCCTTCATACATCTGTGAATGGCCCAGTGCGCTTGTACTGTTTATGAAGCTGGTTGATTTGATGAACTTTGACAAGGATGTAACCTGCTCTGGGCTGTGACGGAGAGAGTACAATAGTAATGGTACTGTAGGGACAGAGCACACAGATTTAGCTTATTCAGTGTTCCTACCAAAGTATGACCATACACATTTTTGACTACATCTCATTCAAAGATAGGGTCCTAGTTGAGTAGTTGAATTCATGTTAATCACAGTGTATTGACATTTAAATCTTTAATTTCTATAATACATGGGGGGCTATGGGTAGGTGTGCTGGCATTTGAAAGACCAGGACACTGTAGATTTTCCATAAGATTATGTCAGTAGCTTGTTGTTGGCCAGGAGTATAAAATATCCTGCTATTTCTGTAGGAGTCTTAGGGTTGATGGAGGAGTTTGAGGGTCCATGGAGGAGTCATAGGGTCCATGGAGAAGTCTTACAGTCCATGCCTTAGCGTATCATTCAACATCCAAAAATCAATAGCCATAGTTGCAGTGGCAATGAATAATCCACCCATTTGGCTAGAAGAGTATCAAAAAGGACCCTTCAATATTGTACAACACCTTACCCACATTGAGTCTCCATTTGAGTGACTGCACTGCCTAGACAGCAGTGTTCTCCTGATATCATTGTCCCAGTGGCGGGCAGGGCCCCTACTATAGGCCCTATGATGTCACCGTGGAACAGATGGAGTCTGTTAGTCATGCCGGATTGCTATTGACCCCAAAGCTCTCGGTGAGTAGGGCCACCACATGCCATCTGCATTGCTAACTGTCCTGGCTTTGCTGCGTCTTCATCCAGTGCAAGCTCGGACACACCCCTGCAATGTAACTGTTTCAGCTTGTGCATGACTTTTAGAAGTGTGTGTATGTGTGTGTGCGTGTGTGCTTGCATGAGGAAGTAGGTACAATGTGGTATATGAGGATTGTTTGCATAATGTACTACATTGGGCTAATCCTGAAAAATATGACCTACACAATTTTCAGAAATGTAGAATTTTGCTCCAGTAATATATCCAATAACAGAAGAACAGAAGAAATAGAAATGTGCCTCAAGCACTTTCCAATTGTAATCATAGACTCTCTTTCCCTGAACATCAATTATGAAACACTCACTCTCCTCTCTGTTGATTAACATGTCAAACGCTGCACGTCTAGCTGCGACCGACACAAATTATCCAGACCTTGAAGTCATGGTGTGAAAAAAGCGGTTCCGTTAGACATGGCCCCAGAATGATCAATATTAATTTGCTTGGCTAGGCTCAAAATGGGACAAAACTGGTTTTCTGCACTGTATGCTGTTGCCAAAGCAAGCTTTTCTTTACGTTAGTTTCTGTCTACATCAAAACCCAATGGAAGCAAGTTTTGGCAAAGCTGTGGGAGCTTGTGAGGACACAAAATTGAGCAAGTATCTCCTTGACCTAAGACCAAAGCTTTTTAGTAGAATCAACAATGCCTGGACCACTTTCCTCCACTGTATTTCATCTGAATATTTTACAACAGCATATATGGACAGTAACAGACCAATTCTTGGGAGAGAGAGAGAGAGGGGAGAGTGAGACAGAGTGTGTGATTGTCAAATGTAGCTCCCCGTAGAACTCTGTTGCTATGGTTTATCACTTTGCAACATTAGTACCAATACACGAGCAAGAAAGCTGTAGATGGTGAGAAAGAAAAAGAGAGGGAGAGTAGTCTTACCTGGGAACACGAGCAGAGCGAACACCCATGACAGGATGAGGAAACACATAGAATTATACATTCTTCCAATTTAATCTGTTGACACCGTTGAACACTTGTGCTTCTTCTTCGCCGTCTTCTTGTATTGTAGTAGTGTTTTTTCTAACAGGAACACAGACAACAAGACAGTGATGTTTTGCTCTCTTTCGTAAATCTACAATTTTGGAGTTTTTCCTTCGACTGGTGTTCTCTGTGCTGAAGGTTATTTAAATCCACTGCAAATTGTAGCAGCATGCAGCGACGGAGTCCTCATTCAGTATTCTCACTCACACATACACAGGGACCAAGCCGAGGGAGAGGGGTGGTCTGTCTCTGCTCTCCCTCTATTGGCCGAGGCTTTTGACTGTCAGTGCCATCTGGCTTGCTTAATCTAAGGAATGTGAAAAGATTTATACTTTCGATACTTAAGTATATTTTAGCGATTACATTTACTTTTGATACTTAAGTATATTTAAAACCAAATACTTTCAGACTTTTACTGAAGTGGTATTTTACTGGGTGAGTAATTTTCTATTAAAGTATCTTTTAATTTTACTAGACGACATGTGTACATCTTGTTATGAATTGATGCTGTAAAACAACGTTACATTGTTAAAACTGGATCAGCATTCCTTGCCCAGACTGACCAGTTTGTGTAACGAATCTCTTTGTCGTCTGAGGAGGAGTAGGAAGGATCGGACCAATATGCAGCGTGGTAAGTGTCCATGTTAATTTATTAGACTGAACACACGAAACAAAATAACAAAGTGAATGGAAGAAATGAAACAGTTCTGTCAGGTGAATACACAAAACAGAAAACAACTACCCCCAAATCATAGTGGGAACACAGGCTACCTAAGTATGGTTCTCAATCAGAGACAACGATTGACAGCTGCCTCTGATTGGGAACCATACCAGGCCAAAAGCACAAATACAAAACATAGAACAAAAACATTGAATGCCCATCCCAACTCACGCCCTGACCAAACTAAAACAGAGACATAAAAAAGAAACTAAGGTCAGGCGTGACATGTGTAACCTATTAATACATTTACAGGTCTCATCTGCCTTTAGTTTAATTGGGTATTTGAAATTAGCCATTCAATGTTGTGTGAGTGAAAGTCCCTGTTAGACCCCAAATTGATAATTCTATCCCTTTTCATTATATTCTGAGAATCTCTATTTATTGCAATTGAAGAACATAGTCATAAGCATACACTACAGAAAATGTATTTGATTTTGATCATGTTTAATTTCAAGCTATCCAATTACAGTGTAGTATGGACAGGGATTGAACCTGAGGATTTTACTCACTGGCAAGCTGCATTTTGTACTAGCCGAGGTCAAAAATCTGTGCCGTCCAAAATCTGTGCCATGCGATATTTGAAAAGACCAAATATCTCTAGCTGGTGGGCTGCTGAGGCACTTTCTAGCCCGGTCTGAAAAGTACTAGCAACGGGCTAGCTCGCTTTAATTTCCATCCCTGTGTATGGAGCCATCGCCCATCACCATCTCATGTCCCCTCAAGTTTAGAATAACAGTACACCTTCACCCACATATAATTTCCTCCTGTGTGTTAATATCCCGGTCGTTTGTTCTCTCTGTTTTTCCAAGAACAAATCCCTGAGCACTTTGTAGTGTGCCTTCAAAAAGAGCTTCCACAGATAGTCTGTCCTCGCTAACAACACAGACCTGATTCCCCAGACATCCATACATTCTTAGAGCAGTACTTGAACAAGCAGGGACTTCCTTGTGAGTTTCACAGTACAGTACATAATGCCCCTTGGATGACTGCATTTGGGCCTTGTATAAATGATTCCTTTATGAGGGCTCTCCCATGTTGCCGCAGGGTGAGACTCAGGCCAGGCTTTGGGATGAAAATACAGAGTGGCAGGTTACCGTGGGGAGCGTCATCTGTAACATTTCAGAATCCAGTCCCTCAAGATTACTCTTCTGTCGACTTTCTGATGTGTGCAGTAGAAGATGCAAGCCAAGGAAAGGGTTCTGTAAAAACCTACACAAACTCATTGGTCGTGCTCCGTGCTGCCTAGGTGTCTTTGCAGTAACGAAACTAGGTCACGGTTGGTTATTCAACAAAGTTTGAGAGGATCTTATTATAGCGGATACAACTACAAAGCTTGTTTTCTTTTTTTCTTTTTTTCTTTTCTGTAAAAACAGGCACAAAGGCCTATGAGAATATAGACCTTTTTTAAACAACCTTATGAAAGCCAATCGGTTATGTAAGGGTTTCTGGTAGACTGAGATTTTCCAATTAATGGGCATCAATTGTTCATGAGTCCTCTCTGACAGGAGGATTCTTTCCTGGTCAGAATTTAAAGCAAGACATCTTTAACTCCTGAAATGTAGTACTTTCATGGCAGCAGATATCAGATGTTTTTAGAACCCCTAACAATGGTCCTCAGTGTATTGTTTCGCTACTGTATATCCTGAAAACGCTATTGTTACAATAAACGTGAAACTATTTCCTTGGGGGTGGAAAAATAGTAAGGCACACAGTTGCTAGTAAGGCCTAAAGTTGGAGAATAGTTTTAAGTTCCCAAACCCACGTAGTTCCTCTAAGTAAACTGTAATTACTGACCTGTTCTTGGTAGCAGCAGATAAGATTTAAAAAAAGATGAATTGCGTTATAATGAAAGAAAACTTACCTTAGAAAATGCAGATTAAGCAACTCAAAGAGTACTAATTGATCACCATAAGAACAATGTAATAAAACATGTTTATGTTTAAGCTATTTGCTCTTAAAGCCTGACTGCCATTAGGTACCGAGATGAGATCCTCAGACCCCTTGTGAGACCATATGCTGGTGCGGTTGGCCCTGGGTTCCTACTAATGCAAGACAATGCTAGACCTCATGTGGCTGGAGTGTGTCAGCAGTTCCTGCAAGAGGAAGGCATTGATGCTATGGACTGGCCCGCCCGTTCCCCAGACCTGAATCCAATTGAGCACATCTGGGACATCATGTCTCGCTCCATCCACCAACGCCACGTTGCACCACAGACTGTCCAGGAGTTGGTGGATGCTTTAGTCCAGGTCTGGGAGGAGATCCCTCAGGAGACCATCCAACACCTCATCAGGAGCATGCCCAGGCGTTGTAGGGAGGTCATACAGGCACGTGGAGGCCACACACACTACTGAGCCTCATTTTGACTTGTTGACATTACATCAAAGTTGGATCAGCCTGTTGTGTGGTTTTCCACTTTAATTTTGAGTGTGACTCCAAATCCAGACATCCATGGGTTGATAAATTGGATTTACATTGATAATTTTAGTGTGATTTTGTTGTCAGCACATTCAACTATGTAAAGAGAAAAGTATTTAATAAGAATACTTCATTCATTCAGATCTAGGATGTGTTATTTTAGTGTTCCCTTTATTTTTTGAGTAGTGTATATTTGGAGATTTCTGTTGACTCTAACTATTGTTTAAGGCAGAACAATGAATTTGATTATAGATCCAAATGTTGTAGATATCTATATACCAATCTATAGTTGGTATGGTCTGATCAGGGCCGCCTCTAGCAGTTTGGGGGGCCTAAGCGAGATTTGGTTGCCTTTCGTGGCTGGTCAGTAATCCAGCCTTGATTTCTACAAGGTTAAGTTAGCTGGCTAGACTAACTTACCTAGTAATCTATAAAATGTTAGCTAACATGGGCTAATTGATTGACTGTCAGTGACTGACATAATAAGAGGAAAACTATATTGCATGTTGCGTATTCTACTATGATATCTCTCAACAGTAAGTTGAGGAAATACGAGTCCCCGGCTGACTTCCTAACTCCAACTAATGGGCACAGAAAATACCCCGCTGTAAAAGAATGCCATTTTTGTCACGGCCGTCAAAAGAAGTGGACCAAAGTGCAGCGTGGTGGGTGTACATTTTATTTTATTTCAAAATGTAGCCAAAAAACTACAAACGAAAGAAACAACCGTGATGCTTACAGGGCAAAGTGCCACAAACAAAGCTAACTACCCACACTGAAAGGAGGGAAAAAGGGCTACCTAAGTTTGATTCCCAATCAGAGACAATGATAGACAGCTGTCCCTGATTGAGAACCATACCAGGCCAAAACATAGAAATAAAGAAACCTAGAAAACAAAAATGAGAATGCCTACCCCACATCACACCCTGACCTAACCAAATAGAGAAATACACGTCTCTCTAAGGTTAGGGCGTGACAATTTTTTTACCTGCAAGATAAGACCCAGGGCCTCCTAGTGGTTGGGAGCCATACGCTCAGCACATAGTCTGCGTATAGGCACTGGGTTTAATCTTACAGGTTAAAAAATGCCCATTCATTTTCTGCGGGGTATGTTCTGTGCCTATTAGTTGGAGTTAGGAAGTCAGACAGGAACTCGTATTTCCTTTGTAATTAATCAGTGAATATCAGACATTCATAATTAGGAGTAACACAATTTGTTCTACCGTTTGGAAATGACAGATGTTTTTAGTTTTTTTTTACCAAATGTGCATAATAATGAAATCAGATGTTTCCTGTTTTGTTCCCTGTCTAAATTGGATAAATAGATTTGAGGGGGATGATGTAAACTGTAGGTTTGAACCGAGGAGTCAACATGATTTTTTACCCTTAATTAACTTGCTTTTGTTTTTAACACTATCAAAAAAGTGGCAAGGGAAATCTAGCAGTAAGCCATTCTAGCTGATTGCAGGACTGTGTTTAGAGAAATTGATAATTACTAATCACAGGGGACAATCGGCTTGCACCTTAACTAGATTAGAGAATATGGGCTGCTTACAAATTGTTAGATGGGCAGAACTCCCATCTAATTCATCGCTAAACAAGTTTGCATAACATATTTATCATCTGATTGCTTTTCTGGGTCAGACGAACCAGAATGCGACTGAACTGTAGGGAATTTAATCAGCAAAGCACTCGTCGTTTCTCATTGAATTTGTGCGAAGATGGTGTTTGTTTTTGCTCAAATTGTCAAGATGTCTTGGATGTGACATTACACGCAGTCCAACAGTTTTCACAAATTGCAGAACGATTAGTGGGGAAATATCTAATATGTAAGAAAGAGAGGATCCTTGTTACACATCTGTGATCGTTTGCCAATTCTTTCCCTCTTGTCACTCAGCATTCTTTCATTATGTTAAGGCATTCTCTGCCTGTCTTGTCTAGTCTGTTCAATTTTGCCAGTACTATTCTGTCTCCTTATTATCTCTCAGATAGAAGAGAAAATATACCGTGTCTGCTCCCCATTATTGAGTTCAGGGAGGTTTTGTATGAAGTGGAAGTTGATCCAAGGTGATTGTTGAAGAGTCAGACCTTATGAATTATTAAAGATAATTAAAGTGCATGCGCTCATAATGCAGAGATGTGGGAAATCAAGTTGTCATCATTTTGACAGATGGGGTTTGCATATCAAATATCACATATGTTAATGCTGACAATATTCTAACCTCTTGTCTGATGAACATAGTTTTCTAATATTTCAGTAACTTGGCTCACAGCAGTAATGATCATGACAGAGGCAGTCACCTATGGCCTTCACTTAGGTGGCAATACATCTGTCAATACCAGTGGTGGGAAAAGTACCCAATTGTCATATTTGAGTAAAGGTAAAGATACCTTAATAGAAAATGACTCAAGCAAAAGTGAAAGTCACACAGTAAAATACTACTTGAGTAAAAGTCTAAAAGTATTTGGTTTTAAATATACTTAAGTATCAAAAGTAAATTTAATTGCGAAAATATACTTAAGTATCAAAAGTAAAAGAAAAAGTATGAAAAATGTCAAATTGCTTATATTAAGCAAACAGACGGCTGTCACGACTTCCGCCGAAGTTGGTGCCTCTCGACAGTCGTCGTCACCGGCTTTCAAGCCACCAACAATCCACATTTCTTTTTCCCATTTGTTATATTTTGATTGTACACACCCGGTTCCCATTACGTTATTTTTTCCCTATTTAACCCTCTATGTGCGTGATTGTTCCTGGTTTTGTGTTAGTCCTTTGTGTTAGGTTTTGTTATCCCTGCGTGGATTTATTGGCTGATTACTTTTTCAGAGTAAAGTACGTTATTTTACTCAGTTCTGTGTCCTGCGCCTGACTATGTCCTCACCTCTGCACAACTGACACTTGACAACGGCACAATTCTTTTCTATTTTTACTTATGGCGTTTTTTACTTAACACTTATTTTTCTTAACTTATTAAAGCATTTTTGGTTAAGAGTTTGTAAGTAAACATTTCACTGTTGCATTCGGCTTATGTGACATACAATTTGATTTAGATTTGAATTGTATTGTTGTAAATTGCTTACGGATAGCCAGGGGCACACTCCAATACTCAGACATCATTTACAAACAAAGATTTTGTGTTTAGTGTGTCCGCCAGATAAGAGGCAGTGGGGATGACAAGGGATGTGCTCTTGGTAAGTGCGTGAATTGGACCATTTTCCTGACCTGCTAAGCATTCAAACTGTAACGAGTACTTTGGGTGTTAAAGAAAATGTATGGAGTAAAAAGTACATCATTTTCTTTAGGAATGTAGTAAAGTAAAAGTAGTCAAAAGTATAAATAGTAAAGTAAAATACTACTTAAGTCATTTTGGGGGGTATCTGTAAAGTACTTTGCACCACTGGTCAATACACATGCATCCCAATGGCAGAGGAACCGAAGTGACAATTTGAAACAGTGCCATTTGAAATGTGCTACAGGGCCTTTGCTCACCGTATAGCAACGAACATGATTACATAGTCCAAGACAAGCTGGGTTAGCATAATTACAAATACAAACATTGTTTTGAGACACTTTCAGAATTGGGTTTTGTCAAGGGCTAGCACAGGAAGTGGTGCACCTTGGGAAAATGGTTTTCCTTTGGGAAGGTGAGAGGTTTCCTCGGAGATACGACACAATGGGAAGTATTTAAACAAGGCTGTAGCAAGTGAAGCCTAAAGCAGAAGATTTTTCATTTGCAATGAATATTACTCATCCAAGATAAATATTTACGCAAGGAGGGTGTAACACTGGGGATCAAATTAATGTCCTGGGTATATGTGAGAAGTTGCATGATGCACAAACAGTCCTAACATATTGCACTGGGAGCGATGTTGTATTCCCACACCATAGTCCAAAAAATAATTACATAATTCAAACTTGCCTCAAGTAGTCTAGATCTTGTCTTGCCACCATGTAAATAGTGTGTTATGTGGAGGATTTTAATTACACTTTTATTAAACAGAAGCTCATTGATGTTGTCTTTTTATTCAACATTCAATACACATTGTTTGTGACATTGGGATAATTAACCCATATAGAAGAAAGTAGCTCCAGTCTGGTCTGCTCAAAACATGAGAGATTAGATTGTTGCAGATACATGGTCTCATTGCACATGCCAGAAAAAGTGATTTCAGGATCCAAGTGTAACGGGCTACTGGTGACTTGATGTGCCTTACTCTGTGTCAGCACAGCAACATCTATTAGCAAGCCCTGGGGGAGGTGGTCCACTAGCAGTTTGAAAAGCTTGTGTAACAGTGTAATGATGTAATTGTATTACATGATTCTTCTGCAGGAACAAGTAGATTATACATTATCAACAGAACGGGTGGGTCTAACCCGGAATGCTGATTGGTTGAAACCGCATTCCAGTCTGTGCCTATTCCACACGTTACCACCGGCTAAATCTATGACATTAAAATGCCTATTTACTCTTCCATTTGACTGTGAAATCCACTTTCTCACCAACTCAGCCAGGCACTTTATAAACTTTATCTCCACTATAGACTAACATTTAGTTTTCAACAGCAGAGATTTGTATTAACCATGCGGTCTATCTCTCCGACATTTGCAACATTGTTTCAATATTCAAATTTGATCTCCTGCTGTCCCATAGTAATGAACGTGTCGGTAGTTGGGACGAGACAGAAAGGCAGGCAGCGTTTCTCAGCCAGTCTAAATCATGAATTAGGTGGTATCATTTTTATGGATATATACAAAAAAATGTAAATTGAAAAAAGGTCAAATGAAACACAGCTAATTTGTAGTTTTTTCAGCTTCAGTTTGAAGTGATCGTGTTACTGTAGCTGTGTTGTTGGCTAGCTCGTTTGAACAACAGTGTCCTTACGAGTGAGCACATTCTCGATACCAGGCGAAATCTCACCTCAATAGTTCATTGTTATGGATGTTTTCAAGTAAATGTCACTAGAAAACAGCTTAAACAAATGCAAATGCAGCTGCTTTGCTGTTATTCAGGCAAAACTTTTTGACGTGACCTAAGTTAGCCGTAGCTGGCTAGCTAGCAAGCAAGTAATAAGAACGTTGCCAGCCAGTATGGCATTGGAACATTTAGAACAAACAACTGGGTCCCGTCCATAGATACAGAGTACAAAAACTGAACGACTGTAACGGCTGTCTTGGGTGGAAGAAGGAGAGGACCAAAGCGCAGCGTGGTTAGGGTTAATCTTTTTAATAAACAACTGAACACTTCAAAACAACAAAGTGACAACTGAAACAGTTCTATCTGGTGCAGACACAAAGACTGAAAATAACCACCCACAACACAAAGGATAACAGGCTACCTAAATATGGTTCTCAATCAGGGACAACGATAGACAGTTGCCTCTGATTGAGAACCATATCAGGCCAAACACAGAAATAGAAAATATAGAAAAACTAACAGACTGCCCACCCCAACTCAGGCCCTGACCATACTAAATAAAGACAAAACAAAGGAATAAAGGTCAGAACGTGACAATGACTGTTTCTAGCAACCATAGATTTGTGTCAGGACTGTATCTTGTGGAAGGATGAAATTGTATGAATAAATTCATCGAAATAATGTTAATGAAAATATGTCAATTATTATTTGAATATGTTGATAACCCGTTGTATAAAAGTTATTATGCCCTCGAAGCCAGTAAAACAACACCCATGCAAATATATACTCCAAACACCGGAATCTCCAAGATAGCATAGCAGTCAGACGTCTTTGTCTTGTCTTGTCCCATGTATATATCTTTTATATATTTTTCTTCGCATTCTTTTTAATATTTTTCCTAAACCTCAACTTTAAAATACTCTTCTGCAACCCGCCTCACCCAATGTGGTGTGGATCTGTTTTTTTCCCGAAAGTATTTCTATTTACCTCCGAACTGCAATACCTCAACTGATGCTAGCTAGCTAACTAGCTACCAGCTAACCACTGCTAGCGGTCATCAGCTAACCTTTAGCTCGGAAAGCTCTCATCAGTTCATACAACGCGTTTCAAACCAGAGCATACCGGACCTACTTTTCTCTCCATATCCCCGGATTCCTACCGCAAACTCTGAACCTTATCATCTGGATCACCGCAGCTAGCTAACCGTAACCCGGTTGACTACTCCTGGCTAACGTTTCCGTCCCGGAGCTAGCACCAACTAGCCTGGAGCTAGCCCATGCTAGATCCATCTCCCGGCTAGGGCTCCTGGGCTACTCCCGAAGCCCACTCCTCGGCTACAATATCCAGACCCCTTCCACTGCCGGTATGGGGCACGGAACCCTGCCGATCCTTCATGACTGGAATATCGACATAATCTACCCGAGGATCGCAACAGGCCCCTCAGGTGCGACGTCCCCTGAAGGCCCATTCTGCTAACCATTAGCTGATCCATCGGCCAGTTTCCTGGTCCACTATACCCATTTTGCCAATTGGACTTGGACCCCTCTGCTACTTGGAACCCTACTAATTCCGCGACTGTTCTATCGACGTCACCGCACGAGGAGGCAAAAACGGACTTTCCACCATCGCGACGTCCGAATCGCCGTGTCCCCAGCCAGCCCAACCACTCACTGGACCCATACGATCACTTGGCTATGCATGCCTCTCCCTAATATCAATATGCCTTGCCCATTACTGTCCTGGTTAGTGATTACTGTCTTAATTGAGCAGAGCCTCTAGCCCTGCTCAATATGCCTTAACCAACCATGTTGATTCACCTCCCACATATGCGATGACATTGCCTGGTTTAAACGTCTCTAGAGACTTTATCTCTCTCATCATTACTCAATGCTTAGGCTTACCTCCAATGTACTCTCTTCCTACCATACCTTTGTTTGTACATTATGCCTTGAATCTATGCTATCGTGCCCAGAAACCTGCTCCTTTTACTCTCTGTTCCAAACGTCCCTAAGTTTGCTTTATTCACTGTTTTAGCACATTCTGCCAATCCGGATGTCTTAGCCCTGTCTGAATCCTGGCTTAGGGTAACCACCAAAAACCCTGAAATTTCCATCCCTAACTGTAACATTTTCCGATAAGATAGAGCTGCCAAAGGAGGTGGTGTTGCAATCAACTGCAGAGATAGCCTGCAGAGTTCTATCTTACTATCCAGGTCTGTACCAAAACAATTCGAGCTTATAGTTCTAAAAATGCACCTTTCCAGAAACAAGTCTCTCACCGTTGCCGCTTGCTATAGACCACCCTCTACCCCCTGCTGTGCCCTGGACACCATATGTGAATTGATTGCCCCCCATCTATCTTCTGAGCTCGTGCTGCTAGATTACCTAAACTGGGACATGCTTAACATCCCGGCCATCCTACAATCTAAGCTTGATGCCCTCAATCTCACACAAATGATCTATGAACCTACCAGGTACAACCCCAAATCCATAAACACGGGCACCCTCATAGATATCATCCTAACTAACTCGCCCTCCAAATACACCTCTGCTGTTTTCAACCAAGATCTCAGCGATCACTGCTTCATTGCCTGCATCCATAATGGGTCTGCGGTCAAACAAACACCCCTCATCACTGTCAAACGCTTCCTAAAACACTTCAGAGAATAAGCCTTTCTAATCGACCTGGCCGGGGTATCCTGGAATGACCTCATCCCGTCAGTAGAGGATGCCTGGTTATTCTTTAAAAGTGTCTTCCTCACCATCTTAAATAAGCATGCTCTGTTCAAAAAATTTAGAACCAGGAATAGATATAGCCCTTGGTTCACTCCAGACCTGTCTGCCCTTGACCAGCACAAAAAACATCCTGTGGCGTTCTGCATTAGCATCGAATAGCCCCGGTGATATGAAACTTTTCAAGAAAGTTAGGAACCAATATACACAGGCTGTTAGGAAAGCTAAGGCTAGCTTTTTCAAACAGAAATGTGCATCCTGTAGTACAAACTCAAAAAAGTTCTGGGACACTAAAGTCCATGGAGAATAAGAGCACCTCACTACCGATAAATCCACAATAATTGAGAATTTCAATAAGCATTTTTCTAAGGCTGGCCATGCTTTCCACCTGGCTACCCCTACCCCGGTCAACAGCCCTGCGCTCGCCACAGCAACTCGCCCAAACCTCCCCCATTTCTCCTTCACCCAAATCCAGATAGCTGATGTTCTGAAAGAGTTACAAAATCTGGACCCCGACAAATCAGCCGAGCAAGACAATCTGGACCCTCTCTTTCTAAAATTATCTGCTGAAATTGTTGCAATTTATTACTAGCCTGTTCAACCTCTCTTTCGTATTGTCTGAGATTCCCAAAGATTGGAAAGCTGCGGTCATCCCCCTCTTCAAAGGGGGAGACACTCTAGACCCAAACTGCTACCTTCTCCTCTATGCAATCTGGTTTCAGAGCTGTAGACATTACTGTGCAGCCATAGTCATCGACCTGGCTAGGGCTTTCGACTCTGTCAATCACAACATTCTTATTGGCAGACTCAACAGCCTTGGTTTCTCAAATGATTGCCGCGCCTGGTTCCCCAACTACTCCGATAGAGTTCAGTATGTCAAATCGGAGGGCCTGTTGTCCGGACCTCTGGCAGTTTCTATGGGGCTGCCATAAGGTTAAATTCTCAGGCCGACTCTCTTCTCAGTATACATCAATGATGTCACTCTCACTGCTGGTGATTCTCTGATTCATCTCGACACCATTCTGTTGACCTCTGGCCCTTTGTTGGACAATCTGTTAGTATCCTTGCCTGTTTTTAAGACTGATCGACAGCACTGTGTGATAACTGCATCTGTAACTTGTGACACGTTCTGTATTATTTTATGGACTGGCTGCTATTTCCCTGTTTTGCCTTCTTGCCAGGTCACTATCGCAAAATAGGTTTTTAACCTCAATGGAATGTACCTGGTTAAATAAAAATGGTACAAATGTTTTTTTTTTCAAACGTAGCTCTCATGCTCATACTGCTCTAATGAATGTGTTACATTCTGTTGCAGTTTCCCAGACCCGTACTGAACTCCCGGACTAAACATCTCTATAAAATAAAGATCCTCCATTGAGCAGTTTTTTGTACAAGGGTCTCAATCTGGGCCTGGAAAGCCAGACACGTGTGTGTGTGTGTGTGGGCATTAGCTATTAGGCATTTATTATATTATATTATTTTTTGTAATAGTCAGTCTCCTTCACAGTAATAGTCAGTCTTCTTCAATGTGACAAACACTAAAGATATGTGTAATGATATCAGGCATCAACCCCTCAGAACACTATTATCAACTGCCAGGTGGTAAACACTATAGCCAATTACAAGTATCTTTGCAACATGATTGATAATACGTTTAGAGTAGAGAACACTAATATGTTCTGTAAGAAGGGTCAGTAATGCTTTCTTTGTCACAGGAAAACTGGCAAAGTGGGAGGTTGACAGGACATTGATGGCTTTATTTTCTAAATGCACTTACTAGAATAGTATAAATGGTTACAGGGTAAGGATTGCTCTGTTACAAGTAGTCATTTTGAATAATTATAATCAATCAATCAAATGTATTTATAAAGGTCTTTTTACATCAGCCGATGTCACAAAGAGCTATACAGAAACCCAGCCTAAAACCCCAAAACAGCAAGCAATGCAGATGTAGAATCATGGTGGCTAGGAAAAACTCCCTAGAAAGGCAGGAACCTAGGAAGAAACCTAGAGAGGAAGGCTCTGAGGGGTGGCCAGTCCTATTCTGGCTGTGCCGGGTTGAGATCATAACAATACATGGCCAAGATGGTCAAACGTTCATAGATGACCACCAGGGTCAAATAATAATCACAGTGGTTGTAGAGGGTGCAAGAGGTCAGCACCTCAGAAGTAAATGTCAGTTGGCTTTTCATAGCCGAGCCTAACCCTAACACTTACACAGCGGGAGACAGCGGGTGCGGTAGAGAGTCGAAAACAGCAGGTCCGGGAAAAGGTAGCATGTTCGGTGAACAGGTCAGGGTTCCATAGCCGCAGGCAGAACAGTTGAAACTGGAGCAACAGCATGACCAAGTGGACTGTTGACAGCAAGGAGTCATCAGGACAGATTAAAAGGGGCATGGTCCCAGGGCTCAGGTCCTCAAAGAGGGAAAGGAGAGGAGAGAATTAGAGGGAGTATACTTAAATTCACACAAGACACCGGATAAGACAGGATAAATTCTCCAGACAACAGACTGATCCTAGCCCCCCAACACATAAACTATGACAGCATAAATACCGGAGGCTGAGACAGGAAGAGTCGGGAGACACCGTGGCCCCATCTGACAATACCTCCAGACAGGGCCACCCAGGCAGGATATAACCCCACCCACTTGGCCAAAGCAGAGCCCCCACACCACTAGAGAGATATCTTCAAACCACCAACTTACTACCCTGAGACAAGGCTGAGGATAGCCCTCGAAGATCTCCCCACGACACGAACCCGGGGGGATGCCAAAACCAGACAGGATTCAGTGACTCAACCTACTCAAGTGACGCACCCCTACTAGGGATGGGATGGAAGAGGACCAGTAAGCCAGTGACTCAGCCCCTGTAATAGGGTTAGAGGCAGAGAATCCCGGTTGAGAGCGGGTAACCGGCCAGGCAGAGACAGCAAGGGCGGTTCGTTGCTCCAGTGCCTTTCCGTTCACCTTCACACCCCTGGCCAGACTACACTCAATCATAGGACCTACTGAAGAGATGAGTCTTCAATAATGACTTAAGGGTCGAGACCGAGTCTGCGTCTCTCACATGGATAGGCAGACCATTCCATAAAAATTGAGCTCTATAGGAGAAAGCCTTAGCTTAGAAATTCTAGGGACAATAAAGAGGCCTGCGTCTTGTGACCATAGTGTACTTGTAGGTATGTACGGCAGGACCAAATCGGAGAGATAGGTAGGAGCAAGCCCATGTAAATCCGCTCTAGCCCTAACAGGACGCCAGTGTAGAGGCTAGCACTGGAGTAATATGATCAAATGTTTTGGTTCTAGTCAAGATTCTAGCAGCCATGTTTAGCCCTACCTGAAGTGTATTTAGTGGTAGCCAGAAAGTAGAGCACTGCAGTAGTCTAATCTAGAAGTGACAAAAGCACGGATTAACTTTTCTGCATCATTTTTTAACAGAAAGTTTCTGATTTTTGCAATGTTACAAAGATGGAAAAAAGCTGTCCTTGAAATAGTCTTGATATGTTCATCAAAAGATCAGGGTCCATAGTAATGCTGAGGTCCACAGTTCTATTTGAGACGACTGTACAACCATCAATATTAATTGTCTGATCCAACAGAAGATCTCTTTGTTTCTTGGGACCTAGAACTAGCATCTCTGTTTTGTCCGAGTTTAAAAGTAAGAATTTGCCGCCATCCACTTCCTAATGTCTGAAACGCATGCTTCCAGGGAGGGCAATTTTGGGACTTCACCATGTTTCATCGAAATGTACAGCTGTGTATCATCCAGTGAAAATGAACATTATGTTTCTGAATTACATCACCAAGAGGTAAAATATATAGTGAAAACAATAGCGGTCCTACAACGGAACCTTGAGGAACACCGAAATGTACAGTTGATTTGTCAGAGGACAAACCATCGACAGATAAGATCAAAACCAGGCCAGAAGTTGTAGACCAATTTGGATTTCCAATCTCTCCAAAATAATGTGGTGATAGTGCTGCTTTTGACACCATCTAAGATCTAGGAGCACGAGGACAGATGCAGAGCCTTGGTCTGACATCACTAACTCCCTTAACTTTAACACTTTGATTGCTTTGATCCTGTAGGATTTTAGATTTTGCCTGTTGTTTAATGACAACTCTCGCAGCCTATAACTGTTTTGCTATGTTATAAAACTTGTAAATCTTAAAACACACTTGAAACACAGTGTGACACAACACTGCTACCATCTGATTCGAACGTGGTTGCGAGCTACTCATTTATTTATTGTCAGATAGGCATTATCTTCCATGCATCTCTTCCCCAGGTCCTTGCTACACAAGATACCGTTGAAGTCGAAAGTTTACAATACACTTCTTGTTAACGAACTATAGTTTTGGCAAGTCGGTTAGGACATCTACTTTGTGCATGACACAAGTCATTTTTCCAACAATTGTTTACAGGCAGAGTATTTCACTTATAATTCACTGTATCACAATTCCAGTGGGTCAGAGGTTTACATACACTAAGTTGACTGTGCCTTTAAACAAATTGGAAAATTCCAGAAAATGATGTCATGGCTTTAGAAGCTTCTGATAGGCTAATTGACATCATTTGAGTCAATTGGAGGTGTACCTGTGGATGTATTTTAAAGCCTACCTTCAAACTCAGTGCCACTTTGCTTGACATCATGGGAAAATCAAAAGAAATCATCCAAGAATTCAGAAAAATAATTGTAGACCTCCACAAGGCTGGTTCATCCTTGGGAGCAATTTCCAAATTCCTGAAGGTACCACGTTCATCTGTACAAACAATAGTACGCAAGTATAAACACCATGGGACCACACAGCCTTCATACCGCTCAGGAAGGAGACGCGTTCAGTCTCTTAGAGATGAACGTACTTGTAACGGCTGTTGGTGGAAGAAGGTGAGGACCAAAGCGCAGTGTGGTACGTGTTCATCATTTATTAAATAGAACTGAACACTAAATACAAAACAACAAAAGAACAACCGAAACAGCTCCGTCAGATGCAAAACACACTAAACAGAAAATAACTACCCACAAAACCCATGTGGGCAAGAGCTACCTAAGTATGGTTCTCAGAGACAACGACAGACAGCTGTCCATGATTGAGAACCACACCCGGACAAAAACATAGAAAAAAGAACATAGAACGCCCACCCTAGTCACACCCTGGCCTAACCAAAATAGAGAAAAAAAAGCCTCTCTATGGCCAGGGCGTGACAGTACTTTGGTGTGAAAAGTGCAAATCAATCCCAGAACAACAGGACCTTGTGAAGATACTGGAGGAAACAGGTTCAGAAGTTTATATATCCACAGTAAAACGAGTCCTATATCGACATAACCTGAGAGGCCGCTCAGCAAGGAAGAAGTCACTGCTCCAAAACCGCCATAAAAAAGCCAGACTACAGTTTGCAACTGCACATGGGGACAAAGATTGTACTTTTTGCAGAAATGTCCTCTGGTCTGATAGAACTGTTTGGCCATAATGACCATCGTTATGTTTGGAGGAAAAGGGGGGATGCTTGTAAGCCCAAAAACACCATCCCAACCTTGAAGCACGGGAGTGGCAGCATCATGTTGTGGGGGTGCTTTGCTGTGGGAGGGACTGGTGCACTTCACAAAATAGATGGCTGCATGAGGAGGAAAATTATGTGGATATATTGAAGCAACATCTCAAGACATCAGTCAGGAAGTTAAAGCTTGGTCGCAAATGGGTCTTCCAAGTGGACAATGACCCCAAGCATACTACCAAAGTTGTTGCAAAATGGCTTAAGGACAACAAAGTCAAGGTATTGGATTGGCCATCACAAAGCCCTGACCTCAATCCTATAGAAAATATGTGGGCAGAACTGAAAAAGCATGTGCGAGCAAGGAGGCCTACAAACCTGACTCAGTTACACCAGCTCTGTCAGGAGGAATGGGCCAAAATTCACCCAACTTATTGTGGGAAGCTGGTGGAAGGCTACCCTAAATGTTTGACCGAAATTAAACAATTTAAAGGCAATACTAATTGAGTGCATGTAAACTTCTCTAGTATTATTCTAACATTTCACATTCTTAAAATGAAGTGGTTATCCTAACTGACCTAAAACAGGACATTTTTACTCTGATTAAATGTCAGGAATTGTGAAACACTGAGTTTAAATGTGTTTGGCTAAGGTGTATGTATTCTTCTGACTTCAACTGTCCATGTTTTCAGTTTTATTTAAAAATAGTAATAATTTAGATTTAATTTTCTATCAAATTCAGTTGTTGAGTAGGCTCTTTTGGAGAGTTTTTCCGACAACAGAATGTATACAAATAAAAGCTCTGACAGAGAAACAACCAAATTCGATTCTTTGAGTCCACGTCAATGCTTAAATCACATCAGAAGATAATTTTTTAGGTCTGAAAAAATCTAAGACATTTGTAATTCAACTAGCAAGAGAGTAATGTGTTTGGCTAGCAATGTTTCTGTACTGCTACTGCACATGTGATGGCAGATTTTGCAAACAAATGCCCACCCGATTAATACAAATAATCATGATAATATTTTGTCAGGTAAGCATATATTTAGTACTTCATATTTAATAGAGTTTAGACGAATGCCTTCTGTCTACCAACAATGACGGTTATCACTAGCATCGCTAGCTGGCTTCACAAAGTGATAATTAAACGCATGTACCACACAGACAGACAGGGCAATGTTGATGGAAATTAATTGTGTATATTGTGTTACTTTTGGCTTTATAAGCCAAGTGTGGCTAACCAGGGATGGGAAAATGTAAATTTGGCTTTGATTGGCTAGTAGTCGGGAGTTTGTGGTGTCTGATATTTGTTAGATTTGTTTAAGAAAGTTTGCGGTGGAACACGTTAAAAATGTATTTCCTTTCCGAATTGTTTGCCAAGATACTCATAGGTGGGCTGCGAGCTACTGGTAGACCAGTTGCAGACCCCAACCATAGCTGTTTATACTTGGGTTGCATCTCAAATGGCACCCAGGGCTCTGGTCAAAAGTAGTGCACTATGTAGGGAATAGGATGAAATGTGGGACTCACAATAGATCTCCCACATGATGGCCTGTTTGTATTGACGATATATTACATAATCTGATGTTATTTCCAACAATGGTGCTTTCATGTCCCCTATGGGGCTGATTGGAGTCTAAATAGAGCCATCCACAACAATCATTCGTTTGATGTGACGGGTGATCATTGTCAGTGTGTATGTGTGTGTGTGAACACAAAATAATAGGACCCACTCACCAGCCCAGACAGATCAGAGCCTTCAATGGCGTTGAGCTTGCAATTATTTTTCTCCTGTAATTGTTGTGGTCTAATTTCCACCCGGCAATCCCTGCGCAGAGAAAGGACTCCCTCTGACAACTGTAGTTTTCTTGAAATCCATTGTGGGGCTCTATTACTTGAATGAGGAGCAGTAAGATGTTGACGATAAAAAGAGCAAAACGGAGAGGCCGTAGGGTTAATACATGCACAATAGCACTTTTATTAAATTCTGTACTTGTTCTATTAGACAATGCAAGATTCCATCTACAACCATGATACAAATCTGTGTGGTACAGCTCATGCCCAACCTACACAGAGGCATTGTTCTCAACAACAAAGGATTAAGACAAAGCATGACAACAACACATTTGGCACCTTACTCCCTCTCTGTCGGTTCAAAGATTATTAATGTTGGAAAACAACAAACGGAGGATGGAGAGGGCAACAAAAGGGTGGAACATTAATTATCTCAGTGTGTGAACATTAAAGTGAAACGCAGAACAACTGAACTGTCCCCTCTGCTGTTCGCCGTAACCTGCCCACAGCCATAACTGATGCAGCAAGTCCATTTATAAACCATCCCCTCCTCTTCATCCCTCCATCCCCCCCATCCCTCCCTCAGGGAAACAAAACAACTCAACAGAAATCATCTCCCACCACCACCACCTCTCCTGTCTGCCTGGAAAGAATTACTGCCGACATCAAGAGGACCGGACATGTCCACTCCAAGGTTAACGGAAAGGTCAGATGTCATGTGATTGGAGCTCCTGTGATGATTTGCTGTACATGGCCATATCTCCAGATCTGCTGATGGGCGTTTGTGTTTCAATCCAAAAAAATTGACATGATATTACAGTGCCCCTCATATAAGCACTACACTTTGGTATCTCTGTTGTGAGACCTACTGTATATACACATCTGATGATTGTTGACGTGAGCTGACTGAAATAGCTGAGACTGCTTTAAAAATCTAATGAATTGTATATCATGAATAGCCTACGCTTGAATTTTCTGTTTTTACATGCTATCCTTGACATTGATCATTGCCATTTCATAGGCATATCTCAGTGAATTATTTATCATGGTCTGATTGGCATGCAGTTTATATTGACATTTTATGGAATACGTTGAAAGAAAAAGCATGTAGTCAAATACTATAAACAGTTGTATGGCATTGAAGCTCATCTGGAGGTTAGTTAAAAGGTAATTTACCACCTTCACGAGTGCAGACTCAATGCTACAGTATGATGGTGTATAAAACCAGACTGAAGTGTTTCGTATACATTGTTTGTCTTCAGGAAGGCAGTGAGTTGCTGTGCAACAGCTTTTTCAAAATGGGAGTTTCGATGTAGGCCGATAGTTTTTTACATTTTCTGGGTCAAGTTTTGGCATTTTCAAGAGAGGCTTTATTACTGCCACTTTTAGTGAGTTTGGTACACATCCGGTGGAGAGGGAGCCGTTTATTATGTTCAACATAGGAGGGCCAAGCACAGGAAGCAGCTCATTCAGTAATCTGTGTTTGCATGATGCCTTTCTATGGCATGGTACCCAGTTCAAGTCTATATTGGCTCCTCCCTATCCTTGCAACATGTGGGTGTTATATCTGGCGTAGTTGGCAGGATAGGGAACTGGGTACAGGTCTGGAAACATGTCAAAAGTGCAGCAGCAGCAGGAGGAGCCCCCCTCCGGTTGGTTCAATTTGCTTGTTTTTTTATTCAGACAACATTATTGCATGGTTTGTTTGGTGTTTGTATACAAAATTGCATGAACTGTTTGTGTTGCCCCTCTATCCCTGTATGAATGTGTATGTGTGAGTGAGTGAGTCAGTAAAATACATCATGTGTCTGCAGCACCATGAGATCCATGGCTTTCCGTGAAGTAAACAGACATGTGAGGGAGGCTTGGGGAGCTCATTATGTGGGTCTACCGCCCCTGGTTAGACTCTCCTTTCCACTGGCCTCTGGAAATGGGTTGAGAGGGAGAGAGAGGTCTTGGTGCAAGTTGGTGTTGGCCACACCTGCGAGGGCACAAACGTTGCTCCAGCCCATGCGTGCCCCGAGGTATGCTGCCACCTCTGAAGGAGGGGACCCACGGTGACCAGCGGCAATATGGGCGCTGGTGCCATAGGCTATCAACTCGGTTCCAATTGCATCTGAAATATATAGTCTGTTTTTGTTATAGTGGCTGCCATGCCCCCCAGTGGCCAAATCTGGGGTGGCTCCATATCCATATCTTTTCGGGGTACAAAGAGCTATACAGAAACCCAGCCTAAAACCCCAAAATAGCAAGCAATGCAGATGTAGAATCATGGTGGCTAGGAAAAGTAGCACTAAGGTCTATGGTGTGGACAAATTTGGTGCTCTGGTCACAAAGTGCGCTATTGAGTCAACATTCGATGATGATTATGTTGATAATGATGATGGTGGTGGTAATGTGATGATGATGATGATGATGATAATAATGGTGACATTACTGATTATGATTGTCATTTTCTCGATGATGTTGACGTGATGATTTGAGAATGTGCACAGCACACTTTACTAATTATGTAACCTGTACCAATGTTGATCATTAGTATTGTATCAATGGCTGTCACCCCATGACTGACATACTAGCCCATTGTTATTAAGAATAATTTGTGTTCCATGTGTTTTTTATTTGTGTTTTTATGTCTAATGTGCTCACCTGCTGCAAAAAAAGTTTAAACTTGATTTGATATTACAAGGAGCTATAGTGTTAACAGCTCATATTGAATAAGGTCCTTGTTTTTAATCTCGGAGAAATATCTCTCGGCAACAAGAAAATACGATCCAGCTCAGTGACACAATTGATTACTATGATTAATTGTATCATCAGTTAATGATGCATGTGAGTATAATACATATTTAATCTCCTGTTTGCTCTAATAATGTATTGTATTGTAAATTATTTAGTTTAAAGATTATTTAGATTATCATTGAAGTGGCCAAGATGTACACCAATCCATAATGTCAAGGAAGTGTATATTCAACTGGCAGAAAAACGTTACTTTAGGTTTAGGACAAAATCAATTAATTTCTTAGGGTTAAAGTTAGGTTAAGGAATGAGGGTTAGGTTAAGATTAGGTATAATATCAGTGTTACAGCTATTTCTTAGTGTGGTTGGATCATCTAAGACGATGATGAATCATCAGATGGCAACTCAAATGATGTCACAGACTTTCCCTTGGCAGAAATGTGATAATATTCCGTATGACAAGCACATGCTCCGTTGGGACATTCGGTGAGCATTTATGCATTATTAATGCTAATTCATAAGAGGCAAAGCCTTTTCAATGGAATCAGAATATATTAAATACATGTTATTAAGCCTAGAATTGATTTATCTTGGACCATGGTAACATTAATCGTTGACTTGCCCTTAAAACATCTCGAGATACATACTTGTCCTCCATTTAAGTATGCCTCAGTTATACTACTGTAGGTATTTCATGAGGGAGCTCTTGCTCTCGTTTTATGATACATTCATGTGACTACAAGCATTTTCTACATGTGTTTTAAATATCAAAGTTAAAAAAAATATACTGTCTTGCATATTACAAGCCGTGGAAAGGGGAAAAACAACACTTAACTACATAACCAAAGGTAAACAAATGTCAACGCCACACCAAATTGCTCTCGCACTTAACTTAGTCTGGTCTGACACATCGTTGCCTCATCACTCTCCTACCCTGGATAATTTGCTCAGTGATTTGGCAGCGCCCCTTAAGCGGTGTGGCTTAGATGATGGGCCTCGCAATCTCTCCCCGCCTGCTCCCCGTAAGAGGCTTGTCTGATGTTGACTCCTTGGGGGAGAGGCTGGCCTGATTTCCACAACACTAGTCCACTCTGTAGTTTATCCAGGGGGCAGACTTCACCTGAGCTCTAATCCCCACTCCCCATCCTACTCTGCTGTCTTCAGATATGCTCCTTGTACACAGAGTCGTTGACCAGGTGGTGGAGGGCCAGTTGCTATGCTGGTGATGACGCCTTGGCTGTGTCTGAATTCTCTTCTAGTCTACTTCTTACTAAAAGTATTTAAAATTACAAGTTATCGAACCCGTTCACAGGGTTGGTTAATTCTGGAGACTCCTTTGGTGTCTTCAGAGTCAGGTTTTTCTACTCCATATGTAGAAAAGCAGTACACATACTAAAGAGGCATTAGTGAACCTTGGGCAGTTTAGAGAGTGGACACAATTTTATAATGAAGAATATGTTTGTTTTAGTTGATTTTGTTTAGTGTATATTTGTTTGTGTGTACAATTTGTGTCTTGCTGTACTTTACTTGTTTTATATTGTTTTTGATTATTTTGTTCTATGAAATTGTATATGCAGGGCTCCCGTGAAAAATAGACACTGGTCTCAATGGTGACTCCCTGCTAAAATAAAGAAAAACAAAATCTAATGATGTTATTCCCTGCCACTTGTTAATTTTTGTACAGCCCATCCCTTTATCTGATTATCAGCTGTTGTCAAACACATGTGGGTCTGAAAAGACAATTCATTAATGTGCTGCAAATTCATACCAAAGCGTACTCAATTTGTGAATTTCACACCCTATAACATTTTCTATTTTTGCATACCCAAAAAGTGGTAGAGTGGCCAGACGAAAGCCACACCTCAGTAAAAGGCACATGACAGCCCTCTTGGAGTTTGCCAAAAGGCACCTAAAGACTCTCAGACCATGAGAAACAAGCTTCTCTGGTCTGATGAAACCAAGATTGAATGCCAAACGTCACATCTGGAGGAAACCTGGCACCATCCCTATGGTGATGCATGATGATGTCAGAAAGTGCTCAGGACCTTAAACTGGGGTGAAGGTTCACCTTCCAACAGGACAACGACCCTAAGCACACAGCCAAGACAACGCAGGAGGGGCTTCGGGACAAGTCTCTAAATGTCCTTAAGTGTCCCAGCCAGAGGCCGGACTTGAACCTGATCGAAGATCTCTGGAGAGACCTGAAAATACCTGTGCAGCAACGCTCCCAATCCGATCTGCAGAGAAGAATGGGAGAAACTCCCCATATGCAAGTGTGACAAGCTTGTAGCATCATACCCAAGAAGACTCAAGGCTGTAATCACAGCCAAAAGGTGCTACAACAAAGTACTGAGTAAAGAGTCTGAATACATACAGTTCAAATAAAAAGTTTCTGAACCCTTTGCAATTTCCTGGATTTCTGCATTGATTACTCATAAAATGTGGTCTGATCTAAGTCAAAATAATAGACAAACATAATCTGTGTTACGGTGAGTGAATGAGGACCCAAAAGCGAACTAACTTAAACAGAGCTTCTTTAATAACCAAACATAGGTAGGCTCAGATAGACCGGCAGATTCGGACAGGACAGGACAAGGTTACAGCAAACATGACGATAGTCTGGCTCAGGCATGAAACACAACAAACAAGAATCCGACAAGGACAGGAACAGAAACAGAGAGAGATATAGGGACCTAATCAGAGGGAAAAAGGGAACAGGTGGGAAACGGGGTGAATGGGTAGTCAGAGGAGACAAGGAACAGCTGGTGGAAAGCGGGGGAGAAAAGGTAACCTAACAACGACCAGCAGAGGGAGACAGGGTGAAGGGAAAGGACAGAGACAAGACACAACATGACAGTACATGACAGTACCCCCCCACTCACCGAGCGCCTCCTAGCGCACTCGAGGAGGAAACCTGGCGGCAACGGAGGAAATCCTCGATCAGCGCACGGTCCAGCACGTCCCGAGAGGGAACCCAACTCCTCTCCTCAGGACCGTACCCCTCCCAATCTACGAGGTACTGGTGACCACGGCCCCGAGGACGCATGTCCAAAATTCTACGGACCCTGTAGATGGGTGCGCCCTCGACAAGGATGGGGGGGGGGGGGAAGACGAGCGGGGGCGCGAAGGACGGGCTTGATGCAGGAGACATGGAAGACCGGGTGGACGCGACGAAGGTATCGCGGAAGAAGAAGTCGAACTGCGACAGGATTAATGACCCGAGAAATACGGAACGGACCAATGAACCGCAGGGTCAACTTGCGAGAAGCCGTCTTAAGGGGAAGGTTCTGAGTGGAGAGCCAAACTCTCTGACCGCGACAATATCTAGGACTCTTAGTTCTACGCTTATTAGCAGCCCTCACAGTCTGCGTCCTATAACGGCAAAGTGCAGACCTGACCCTCTTCCAGGTGCGCTCGCAACGTTGGACAAAAGCCTGAGCGGAGGGGACGCTGGACTCGGCGAACTGAGATGAGAACAGCGGAGGCTGGTACCCGAGGCTACTCTGAAAAGGAGATAGCCCGGTCGCAGACGAAGGAAGCGAGTTGTGGGCGTATTCTGCCCAGGGGAGCTGTTCTGACCAAGACGCAGGGTTACGAAAAGAAAGACTGCGTAAGATGCGACCAATAGTCTGATTGGCCCGTTCTGCTTGACCGTTAGACTGGGGGTGAAAGCCGGAAGAGAGACTGACGGAAGCCCCAATCAAACGGCAAAACTCCCTCCAAAATTGAGACGTGAATTGCGGACCTCTGTCCGAAACGACGTCTGACGGAAGGCCATGAATTCTGAAAACATTCTCGATGATGATTTGTGCCGTCTCTTTAGCAGAAGGAAGCTTAGCAAGGGGAATGAAATGAGCCGCCTTAGAGAACCTATCGACAACCGTAAGAATAACAGTCTTCCCCGCTGACGAAGGCAGTCCGGTGACAAAATCTAAGGCGATGTGAGACCACGGTCGAGAGGGAATAGGAAGCGGCCTGAGACGGCCGGCAGGAGGAGAGTTACCGGACTTAGTCTGCGCGCAGACCGAACAAGCAGCCACGAAACGACGCGTGTCATGCTCCCGGGTGGGCCACCAAAAACGCTGGCGAATGGAAGCAAGCGTACCCCGAACGCCAGGGTGGCCGGCTAACTTGGCAGAGTGAGCCCACTGAAGAACGGCCAGACGAGTAGGAACGGGAACGAAAAGAAGGTTCCTAGGACAAGCGCGCGGCGACGGAGTGTGAGTGAGCGCTTGTTTTACCTGCCTCTCAATTCCCCAGACAGTCAACCCGACAACACGCCCCTCAGGGAGAATCCCCTCGGGGTCAGTGGAGGCTACTGAAGAACTGAAGAGACGAGACAAAGCATCAGGCTTGGTGTTCTTAGAGCCCGGACGATAAGAAATCACGAACTCGAAACGAGCGAAAAACAGCGCCCAACGCGCCTGACGCGCATTAAGTCGTTTGGCAGAACGGATGTACTCAAGGTTCCTATGGTCAGTCCAAACGACAAAAGGAACGGTCGCCCCCTCCAACCACTGTCGCCATTCGCCTAGGGCTAACCGGATGGCGAGCAGTTCGCGGTTACCCACATCATAGTTACGTTCCGACGGCGACAGGCGATGAGAAAAATACGCGCATGGGTGGACCTTGTCGTCAGAGAGGGAGCGCTGAGAAAGGATGGCTCCCACGCCCACCTCTGACGCGTCAACCTCGACAACGAACTGTCTAGAGACGTCAGGTGTAACAAGGATAGGAGCGGATGTAAAACGATTCTTGAGGAGATCAAAAGCTCCCTGGGCGGAAACGGACCACTTAAAGCACGTCTTGACAGAAGTAAGGGCTGTGAGAGGAGCTGCCACCTGACCGAAATTACGGATGAAACGACGATAGAAGTTCGCGAAGCCGAGAAAGCGCTGCAGCTCGACGCGTGACTTAGGGACGGGCCAATCAATGACAGCTTGGACCTTAGCGGGATCCATCTTAATGCCTTCAGCGGAAATAACAGAACCGAGAAATGTGACGGAGGAGGCATGAAAAGTGCACTTCTCAGCCTTCACAAAAAGACAATTCTCTAAAAGGCGCTGGAGGACACGTCGAACGTGCTGAACATGAATCTGGAGTGACGGTGAAAAAATCAGGATATCGTCAAGGTAAACGAAAACAAAGATGTTCAGCATGTCTCTCAGGACATCATTGACTAATGCCTGAAAGACAGCTGGAGCGTTAGCGAGGCCGAAAGGAAGAACCCGGTATTCAAAGTGCCCTAACGGAGTGTTAAACGCCGTCTTCCACTCGTCCCCCTCCCTGATGCGCACGAGATGGTAAGCGTTACGAAGGTCCAACTTAGTGAAAAACCTGGCTCCCTGCAGGATCTCGAAGGCTGAAGACATAAGAGGAAGCGGATAACGATTCTTCACTGTTATGTCATTCAGCCCTCGATAATCTATGCAGGGGCGCAGAGACCCGTCCTTCTTCTTGACAAAAAAAAACCCCGCTCCGGCGGGAGAGGAGGAGGGGACTATGGTACCGGCGTCAAGAGCTACAGACAAATAATCTTCGAGAGCCTTACGTTCGGGAGCCGACAGAGAGTATAGTCTACCCCGGGGGGGGGTGGTTCCCGGAAGGAGATCAATACTACAATCATACGACCGGTGTGGAGGAAGAGAGGTGGCCCTGGACCGACTGAACACCGTGCGCAGATCGTGATATTCCTCCGGCACCCCTGTCAAATCACCAGGCTCCTCCTGTGAAGAAGAGACAGAGGAAACAGGAGGGATAGCAGACATTAAACATTTCACATGACAAGAGACGTTCCAGGAGAGGATAGAATTACTAGACCAATTAATGGAAGGATTATGACAAACTAGCCAGGGATGGCCCAAAACAACAGGTGTAAAAGGTGAACGAAAAATTAAAAAAGAAATGGTTTCACTATGATTACCAGAAACAGTGAGGGTTAAAGGTAGCGTCTCACGCTGAATCCTGGGGAGAGGACTACCATCCAGGGCGAACAAGGCCGTGGGCTCCTTTAACTGTCTGAGAGGAATGTCATGTTCCCGAGCCCAGGTCTCGTCCATAAAACAGCCCTCCGCCCCAGAGTCTATTAAGGCACTGCAGGAAGCTGACGAACCGGTCCAGCGTAGATGGACCGACAAGGTAGTGCAGGATCTTGAAGGAGAGACAGGAGTAGTAGCGCTCACCAGTAGCCCTCCGCTTACTGATGAGCTCTGGCCTTTTACTGGACATGAAGTGACAAAATGACCAGCGGAACCGCAATAGAGACAGAGGCGGTTGGTGATTCTCCGTTCCCTCTCCTTAGTCGAGATGCGGATACCTCCCAGCTGCATGGGCTCAGCACCCGAGCCGGCAGAGGAAGATGGTAGTGATGCGGAGAGGGGGGCGACGGAGAGCGCGAGCTCCTTTCCACGAGCTCGGTGACGAAGATCAACCCGTCGCTCAATGCGAATAGCGAGTTCAATCAAGGAATCCACGCTGGAAGGAACCTCCCGGGAGAGAATCTCATCCTTTACCTCTGCGCGGAGACCCTCCAGAAGACGAGCGAGCAAGGCCGGCTCGTTCCAGCCACTGGAGACAGCAAGAGTGCGAAACTCAATAGAGTAGTCTGTTATGGATCGATTGCCTTGACATAGGGAAGACAGGGCCCTGGAAGCCTCCTCCCCAAAAACAGATCGATCAAAAACCCGTATCATCTCCTCCTTAAAGTCCTGATACTGGTTAGTACACTCAGCCCTTGCCTCCCAGATTGCCGTGCCCCACTCACGAGCCCGTCCAATAAGGAGAGATATGACGTAGGCGACACGAGCAGTGCTCCTGGAGTAAGTGTTGGGCTGGAGAGAAAACACAATATCACACTGGGTGAGGAACGAGCGGCATTCAGTGGGCTCCCCAGAGTAACACGGCGGGTTATTGATTCTGGGCTCCGGAGATTCGAAAGCCCTGGAAGTGGCCGGTGGATCGAGGCGGAGATGGTGAACCTGTTCTGTGAGGTTGGAGACTTGGGTGGCCAGGGTCTCAACGGCATGTCGAGCAGCAGTCACTTCCTGCTCGTGTCTGCCTAGCATCGCTCCCTGGATCCCGACGGCTGAGTGGAGAGGATCCGAAGTCGCTGGGTCCATTCTTGGTCGGATTCTTCTGTTACGGTGAGTGAATGAGGACCCAAAAGCGAACTAACTTAAACAGAGCTTCTTTAATAACCAAACATAGGTAGGCTCAGATAGACCGGCAGATTCGGACAGGACAGGACAAGGTTACAGCAAACATGACGATAGTCTGGCTCAGGCATGAAACACAACAAACAAGAATCCGACAAGGACAGGAACAGAAACAGAGAGAGATATAGGGACCTAATCAGAGGGAAAAAGGGAACAGGTGGGAAACGGGGTGAATGGGTAGTCAGAGGAGACAAGGAACAGCTGGTGGAAAGCGGGGGAGAAAAGGTAACCTAACAACGACCAGCAGAGGGAGACAGGGTGAAGGGAAAGGACAGAGACAAGACACAACATGACAGTACATGACAATCTGACTAAACTAACACACAAACGGTTTTCACATTTTCATTGAAGACATTGCGTAATCATTCACAGTGCCAGCTGGAAAAGGTAAGTGAATCCTTGAATTTAGTAACTTGTAAATCCTCCTTTAGCAGCAACAACCTCCACCAAACATTTCCTTTAGCTGCTTATAAGACTTGCACAATGTTGAAGAGGAATTTTGAACCATTCCTCCCTACAAATCTGTTTCAGTTCATCAATATTTCTGCGTTGTCTTGATTACACAGCACTCTTCAGGTCATGCCACAGCAGCTCAATTGGGTTAAGGTCAGGATTCTGACTTGGCCTTTCCAAAACACTAATCTTCTTCATTTTCAGGCATTCTTTAGTTGATTTACTTGTGTGCTTTGGGTCATCGTCTTGTTGTATCACTCAACCTCTCTTAAGCTTGATGTCTTGGACTGCCGCCCTGACATTCTCCTGTAAAATGTCCTGATACACTTTTGAATTCATTGTTCCCTCAATGATTGCAAGGCGTCCAGGCCTTGAGGCAGCAGAGCAGCCCCAAATCCTGATGCTCCCTCCACCATGCTTCACAGCTTGGATGAGGTTTTGGTGTGCAGTGCACTTTTTCCTCCACACATAGCGTTGTGCATTTTTCCCAAAAAGTTCAACTTTTGTCTCGTTTGTCCACAGCACATTTTCCTAGAAGCGTTGTGGAACATCCAGGTGGTCTCAGGCAAACTTGAGACGTCCTGCAATGTTTTTTAGACATCAGTGGTTTTCTTCGTGGTGTCCTTCCATGAACACCGTTGTTGTTCAGTGTTTTTCTGATAGTGGACACATGAACACAGACTTTCGTTGTTTGTAGAGTTTTCTGGAGGTCTTTGCTGTTACCCTTGGGTTCTTTCACACCTCTTTCAGAATTGACTTTTGTGCTCTTGGAGTGATCGCGGTACAACTGTTTGTGTTATTAGTTTAGTCAGATTGTGTTTGTCTATTATTGTGACTTCGATGAAGATCAGACCTCATTTTATGAATAATCAATGCAGAATTCCAGGTAATTTCAAAGGGTTAACAAACTTTCTTGTAACTGTATGTAAATGTGATATTTCATTATTTAAAAAAAAGTTTTTGCTTAGTCATTGTGGGTATTGTATGGGGTATTGTTTGTAGATTAATGAGGGGGAAAAATGTAATACATTTTAGAATAAGGCTGTAACCTAACAATGTGGAAAAGGTCAAGGGGTCTGAATACCTTCCAAAGGCACTGTTGACAATTGTGGAACTGGCTGCTACACTAAATAAATGTGTTGGGTGTTAAAAAAATACACATTTCATGGTATAACGGAAATAGAGCCGGGAATCGCTTTTGAACCTATTCTCTTTCATTTTGTCTCACTTGCAGGTCCAAGGTTGTTAGCTCCCTTGACAATAGCATGGTCTGCATAGGAGCTGCACACAAGCAAGCAGCTACTTCATAGCAATTTGGGGTGCCCACGTTAAGCTTGCTTTCACATTTAAGCACATTCACATTGCTTTTTTGACTCCTCAGGGGACACATTAACCGTAAACGCCATGGCCAAGGTAAAAGGCAATGCAGGCAGGTCCGTTAGTATCATCTCCTCAAGGGGTTAAGTGTGATGAGCTTTTGATCCGTTGTGGAACTATTAGCCTTCCTCTTCTCCAGCTTTTCTAGCTGCACAGATGGCACTGTGCACTTAATTCTCATTCTGCCCCTGAGATGCAGGCGGGCAGGTGGGCAGGCGGGCGGGTGAGCAGACAAGGCAGGGACATAGAGACATGAAAGGAGATGAGGTGGTGGAGTGAGCTATACCCTGGCTGTGTGTGCTTGACAAGTGATTTCTCTTCTGCTTTAACATCTTGCAGCTCCCCCCCTACTTTGTGCAATTTCCGCCTGAAGACATACCCAGATCTAACAGCCTGTAGCTCAGGCACAGAAGCAAGGATATGCATATTCTTGGTACCATTTGAAAGAAAACACTCTGAAGTTTGTGTAAATGTGAAATGAATGTAGGAGAATAACACACAATAGATCTGGTTTAGATAAAACAATGAAAAAAAACATACGTGTTTTATTTTTATTTTTGTATCATCTTTAAAATGAACAAGATAAAACAAACATTCAGATAGGATGATGGAGACCATTTCAGTGACAAATATAAGAGGGCAACAGTACTTGTGCAAAGTTTCAGAATGATAACTTCCAAAATGAGTGTGCTACATGACATTTATCATAAAGTCACCCAGGTGTCCCACACAAGTAGCCCAAATGTACCCAAGTGGCCAAATTGGTGAAGGTATACATTTTGAAACAAATAACTATATACAAAATACCAAAATGGTATTCTAACACACCCCCCCCCCCAAAAAAAAAAAATGGAGGAAAAAAAATGAAAAACAAGTAAAAAAAATGAAGAAAAAATAATAATTATTGATAAAAAAATATATATATATACATGTACAAAATAACATGGGTAACTATTTACACACTTTCAACATTTGGAAGACCCTCAGTCCTCTATCAAATCTATTTATATAGCCCCAGCCTAAAACCCCAAACAGCAAGCAATGCAGGTGTAGAAGCACGGTGGCTAGGAAAAACTCCCTAGAGAGGCAAAAACCTAGGAAGAGACCTAGAGAGGAACCAGGCTATGAGGGGTGGCCAGTCCTCTTCTGGCTGTGCCGGGTGGAGATCACAGTGGTTGTAGAGGGTGCAACAGGACAGCACCTCGAGTAAAAATGAACAGTTTAGGGTTCCATAGCCGCAGGCAGAACAGTTGAAACTGGAACAGCGGCAAGGCCAGGTGGACTGGGGACAGCAAGGAGTCATCATGCCAGGTACTCCTGACGCATGGTCCTAGGGCTCAGGTCCTCTGAGAGAGAGAATTAGAGAGAGCATACTTAAATTCACACAGGACACCGGATAAGACTCCCATTCAGAGTCAGTGTTACTGTGAAAGAAAATGTTCAGTTAGAATAGTTTCACATATGAGCCCTGTATCAACAGGTATAATAAACAGATATATATAGAGAGTTGAAGGTTGAATATATTATTATTACCTGCTAGATCTACTGTCTCTATTATATTATGACAGACCAGCTAGTTCTACTGTCTTTATTATATTACAACAGACCAGCTGTATCTACTGTCTCCATTTCACTTTCGCCATTGATGTGGTCCTGCCCTCTCCTCAACAGCCTCAAATAGGCTATTTCATGTGGGTTGGGGTGGGGCGGCAGACACACGCATCTCACATTTCATGACATTAAATGTTTATATATTGCTTCTAAAATAAATAAAAAATCACAAATATTTTATATTATTAATTTCAAACAAGGACATTAGCATGATAAGAACTTACCAGTCCAAAACGATGTCCTCTCCCGTTCAAAAAATATTCCTCCACAATCGCTAAATGAAGCGTCCTACAACAATCTCTGTCTCACCTTCCCAATCAATTTATTCTAAAGTTGTGTGTACATCTGTATATCTAGACTTGACTTAGTCGCCATAATGATTGATATTTAAACAGCTGAATCTGTGCGTTCACCAAACAATGCAATGCGTAATATGTGTTTCTCCTTCCGGTATGAAAATTCAATAGCCATGACTCTTACGCTGGAGCTTGCAACACATAAACATGGCGTATTGCCGTTTAGCTCATTGGCTATCTACCCAGCTAGATTTCAAGACGATCAGTGGTCATTGGGTTAACAGACAGTCAATCAACGAAACAGCGGGCAAATCATTGGTGCACACCATTACTTGTTGTCTTCAAATTGGTTTCTTTCAATACGTCCCGCGAAATGGCCCATCAGGTTTGATTGTGTTACAAACAAACCAGTTGATTGCAGTGAAACCAAACATGACTGGAACAGTCACGTTCTGTGTGGGTGATTTACCTGGAATGTGTCGTTGAAAATGGAATGAGACGGAATTCACTACACAAGCGGTTCACAAAATGTTTCCTGTTAGACTATAAAAACGGATTTTATCAAACAAAAGATCATTCATTGTGTAACAATGAGCATTGGAATTGCAAACAGACGAAGATCGTCAGAGGTAAACGATTTATTTTAATGCAGTTTGTGATTATGTTACCCTGTGCTGGTTTAAAAAAAAAATATGGGGCTCTATGCTCAGATAATCGCATGGTATTCTTTCGCAGTAAATCCTTTTTTGAATCTGACAACGCAGTTGGATTTGCAAGATTCTAGGCTTTCGATACATGTGAGACACTTGTATTTTCATGAATGTTTAATATGACTATTTATGTAGCGATCATCGTATGTTTTGGAATTTCAGCCCGCTACTGGGTTCCGTGCGCAGAGAGGTTAATAAGAGAGAGACTCCAACTGGAGGCAGTCGTGTGTCATTTACAGGTGGGTTCGAAGAGTACTTCAAACTCCCGACGTCTGCATTCAATGAATTTCTTTCCAACTCTCTTTCCCCTCTTTGCCTCTTTTGACCTCAACCTTTCCCAATCCCCTCCAACTCACAAGGCAGGCAATATGCTTGACCTCATCTTTACTACTTTGTTTCCTTTTCTGTCTCCCTTTCCTCCAAACCTAACCACTCAGCCCCTACCCAGATGGTCATGCACCGTCACAATCGTTGCTCTCTCTCTCCCAGTACTCCCTCCTCTTGAGGAAAACTAAACTTCCGGAGGACCTATCATCCTTTCACTCCCTCCTTTCTACCTTCTCTTTCTCTGTATCCACTGCAAAGCCACTTTCTACCACTAAATTTCAAGCTTCTGCCTCTAACCCTAGGAAACTTGTCCACCTTCTCCTCCCTCTCTGCGGACAACTTTGTCAACCACTTTGAAAAAAAGGTTGACGACATTCGCTACTCATTCACTCAGCCTATTGAGTCCACTGGACTCACTCACACAGAACTACCCTACGCCTTGACCTTTTTTTCCCCTCACTCTCCAGATAACATCCTGCTACTAGTGAGGTCCGGCCGCCCAACAACCCATCCACTCGACCCCCACCCATCCCTTATCCAGACCCTCACTGCTCTTCTCTGTGTCACAGAGGCTCTCCGCACTGCCAAAGCTGACTCTCTCTCCTCTGTTCTCATCCTCCTAGATATATCTGTGCCTTCAACATCGCAAATCATCAGATCCTCCTCTTCACCCTCTCAGGGTTGGGCATCTCAGGCTCTGAACACTCTTGTATTGCATTCTACCTGGCAGGCCATCAGGTGATGTGGAGAGGATCTGTGTTTGCACCGCGTACTCTCACTACTGGTGTCCCCCAGGGCCCGATTCATTCAGTTTAATGTCACCAATTGGCCTTGGATTCCTGCCATCCTGCCATCCTGACTATATGGTAATCAAAGCACTAAGATGACAAACAAGCAACGTTTCACTTCCACAGAAAGAGCCTTATACCTTTTAGTTCTTTGCAGGAGAGCAACAACCCCATTGTTAGCTGACTGCTCTCAGCTGGGGCTTGTTATCCAGTGAGAGGTCCTCAGGCAGGCTAAGTCTAATAGTGGAGCTTTATTTTTTATTTTATTTTATCTTTATTTAAATAGGCAAGTCAGTTAAGAACAAATTCTTATTTTCAATGACGGCCTAGGAACAGTGGCAGTGCCTTGTTCAGGGGCAGAACGTGAGTGGCATAGAGGTCACTGCACCACACCACCACCCGTTACAGATTTACTTGATAAAAATAATCTTGTCAGAAGTAAAACCACTCAGACAGAAAACCCTGCCTTACTCAAGTTTACCCAATCTTTAGAGACTTCATAGGTTTTTTCATTGAATGAAATATAAAATGGCTGCCTTCCAGCACTGTATGAAAAAGAGAATCGATAAACCAAAAAGTTAACTATTTTATACTAAGTCTCCTCCCTTGGTACATCAAGATCTATATCAATGCTCTAAGGGTGAATATCAAAAATGTTATTGACCAGCATAATGCCTAATCATGTATTCCATTTTATGCAGTCGCACCAAAGGTATTACTCTTTAGCAGAAACATCAATACTATGATATTCCTTTAGGTGGTCAGTGTTTTTGCTGCTACTTCAACACAAATCCCTATGAAAATCTTAAACTGAATGAAATTACACCACAGGACTAATACAGGGTTTGCAAAAACACCTCAATTGTCAACAGTTTGTGACACCTGGTGCACTTGCATGAGATAACAGACATACTTGCATCGATCTCACAGAAAGTTATGAATGTGTTTTGTATCAGCCACAAAAATGTCAAAGCGGAACTTTACCACCATAGAAACTCTCATTGCTATAGCCTTGAAGTCATTGCACCACGTAATGGAACATGCTATAAAATGCACTTATAAATCTAAATCTTTATGGGGATATGCAGACAATATGGCATTACATATACTGGAGTGAGTCGGAGACGGTCCTTACATAATTTGCTCGAGCTAGTTTGGCCAATGAATGGTTTATGCAAAACCACAACTAGCCATTATTAATTAGGCCTCAGAAAGGGAGGCAGATGGAGCGAGAAATTGTAAAGTCAGTGACTTGGAAGGCTCAATAGAATGTTTAAGGGTTTAAAATTGGATTTATTTCCATTGCCAATTAATCTTATTTGGACTCCCCATAATATCCCTTTCTTCCTTAATTGTCATTGTTGTCAGTTTGGTAGTTCCACAATGATTACAGGGGCGCATACAGTACATACAGGTAACGGACAAAATAATGGAAACACTTGAATAAATAAGGGATACAAAGTATATTGAAAGCAGGTGCTTCCACACAGGTGTGGTTCCTGAGTTAATTAAGCAAGTACCATCCCATCATGCTTTGGTGCATGTATAAAAACGCTGGTTAGGCCATTATTTTGTAAAGAACGGGAAAGCCCGCACACTGTTTATACTCCCAATTCACCTTATTATTGATAATAATGTTTAGATCCAAAACTGATCCTCATCAGGTCAAACAGACTGAGTGCTCATGTAAAGGACGTCACGCTGCTTGCTTAGCGAGTACCACTTCCTCCCAATTCGGCCCAAAGACGCGCAGTGACTCTTTTCAAAAACAACTTGCATACCTATAATAATTTGATATCAATGAGATGGGAATATGCAGAACTTACAGAAATTGTCATGCAAATGTAAATGCTCTGTTCTACTGTTCACTCGTCGTCCAATCAAAATGCAGTTAAGAACATTAGTGTTTTATTTTAGTGTGAATATAGAAGTTTGATATCGTGTGTAGTGGAAAGCAAAGCTTTTTGTTGATGATCAGACCTGAAATTGCTTCATTGTATACATACACGTCAAAAAATGGTAACTAAGGGCTTACCCCAACAACAAAATGGTTGTTTCACCCCCCCACCCACCCACACCACAATTTTTCTCAGGCTACAGATCCTGCATTTGCGACTGCATTGGCTGATAGGGAAGCTCTATTTCAGGGGTGCAGGGTGTAAGCTCTGTGTAAAAATGAATTCCTGTCTGTAGGCTTTCAGTGTTATCTCCATCTCTACATTCAAAGACTCAATCATGTATTGTTTTCTATACATTTTTGCCTTGTTGCTGTTGCCTGTGCCAAACAATGTTTGTACCATGTTTGTGCAGCTACCACGTTGTGCTGCTGCCATGTTGTGTTGCTACCATGTTGTTACCGTGTTGTTGTCATGTTGTGTTACTATCATGCTGTGTTGTCTTAGGTCTCTATTTATGTAGTATTGTGGTCTCTTGTCGTAATGTGTGTTTTGTCCTACATTTTTAATCCCAGCCTCTGTCCCCGCAGGAGGCCTTTTGCCTCTTGGAAGGCTTTTATTGTAAATAAGAATTTGTTCTTAATTGACTTGCCTAGTTAAATAAAGGTTACATGCAGATTGGCATAATCCAGTGCCATTTTACTACCCATAGCAGTTCCCTTCTGTTTGAATGAACATGTAATTTCTATACTCCCCACTTCGCAAACAGTTCGACCATTTCATTGAAAATGTAACGATTCTCTTCTTGTGAAGTAGAGGCGGACCAAAGCGCAGCGTGGTGGTTGTTCATTGTACTTATTTACGACACTATACAAGAACAAACTAACGAAAAAACAAGAAACGTGAGAACTCAAAACCTAATACAGCCTATCTGGTGAACACTACACAAAGACAGGAACAATCACCCACAAACACAGTGAAACCCAGGCTACCTAAATATGGTTCCCAATCAGAGACAATGACGAACACCTGCCTCTGATTGAGAACCATATCAGGCCGAACATAGAACTAGACAAACTAGACATGAAACATAGAATGCCCACTCAGATCACACCCTGACCAACCACAACATAGAAATATACAAAGTAAACTATGGTCAGGGTGTGACAGTACCCCCCCCCCAAGGTGCGGACTCCGGCCGCAAAACCTGAACCTATAGGGGAGGGTCTGGGTGGGCATCTGTCCGCGGAGGCGGCTCTGGCGCTGGACGTGGACCCCACTCCATAATAGTCTTTGTCCACCTCCTTAGCGTCCCTAGATAGGTGACCCTCCTAAGAGACAGCTCGGGACAGAGGGACAGCTGCTCGGGACAGAGGGACAGCTGCTCGGGACAGAGGGACAGCTGCT
This sequence comes from Oncorhynchus mykiss, assembly GCF_057628025.1. Classification (NCBI taxonomy): domain Eukaryota; kingdom Metazoa; phylum Chordata; class Actinopteri; order Salmoniformes; family Salmonidae; genus Oncorhynchus; species Oncorhynchus mykiss. Next base: position 22,800,410 of record NC_143031.1, read on the forward strand.
CCGGGCGGAGGGGCTCTAGCGGCCCCTGGCTGACTGGCGGCACTGGCGGCCCCTGGCTGACTGGCGGCCCCTGGCTGACTGGCGGCACTGGCGGCCCCTGGTTGACTGGCGGCACTGGCGGCCCCTGGCTGACTGGCGGCACTGGCGGCCCCTGGCAGACGGGCGGCACTGGCGGCCCCTGGCAGACGGGCGGCACTGGCGGCCCCTGGCAGACGGGCGGCGCCGGCGGCCCCTGGCAGACGGGCGGCATTGGCGGCCCCTGGCAGACGGGCGGCGCCGGCGGCGCTGGGCAGACGGGCGGCGCCGGGCAGACGGGCGGCGCCGGGCAGACGGGCGGCGCCGGGCAGTCGGGCGGCGCCGGCGGCGCTGGGCAGACGGGCGGCGCCGGCGGCGCTGGGCAGACGGGCGGCGCTGGCAGCGTTGGGCAGACGGGAAGCTCCGATGGCGCCGGGCAGACGGGAAGCTCCGGCAGAGGCGCCGGGCAGACGGGAAGCTCCGGCAGAGGCGCCGGGCAGACGGGAGGCTCCGGCAGAGGCGCCAGACAGGCGGGAGGCTCCGGCAGAGGCGCCGGACAGGCGGGAGGCTCCGGCAGAGGCGCCGGACAGGCGGGAGGCTCCGGCAGAGGCGCCGGACAGGCGGGAGGCTCCGGCAGAGGCGCCGGACAGGCGGGAGGCTCCGGCAGAGGCGCCGGACAGGCGGGAGGCTCCGGCAGAGGCGCCGGACAGGCGGGAGGCTCCGGCAGAGGCGCCGGACAGACGGGAGACTCCGGCAGAGGCGCCGGACAGACGGGAGACTCCGGCAGCGCTGGAGAGGAGGAAGGCTCTGGTAGCGCCAGAGAGGCGGGAGACTCCGGCAGCGCTGGAGAGGAGGAAGGCTCTGGACGGATGGGCCGGAGAGACAGCCTGGTACGGGGAGCTGCCACCGGAGGGCTGGGGTGTGGAGGTGGTGACGGATAGACCGGGCCGTGCAGGCGCACTGGAGCTCTTGAGCACCGAGCCTGCCCAACCTTACCTGGTTGAATGCTCACGGTCGCCCTGTCAGTGCGGCGTGGTGGAATAGCCCGCACTGGGCTATGCAGGCGAACCGGAGACACCGAGCGCAAGGCTGGTGCCATGTAAGCCGGCCCAAGGAGACGCACTGGGGACCAGCTGCGTAGAGCCGGCTTCATGGCATTAGGCTCGACGCTCAATCTAGCCCGGCCGACACGCGGAGCTGGAATATACCGCACCGGGCTATGCACCCGCACTGGAGACACCGTGCGCACCACTGCATAACACGGTGCCTGCCCGGTCTCTCTAGCCCCCCGGTAAGCACAGGGAGTCTGCCCAGGTCTCCTACCTGGCGTAGCCATACTCCCTGTTAGCCCCCCCCCAAGAAATTTTTGGGGCTGCCTCTCGGGCTTCCTTCCGCGCCGCCGTGCCTGCTTCGCCAACTCCATTCTCTGATAGCCTTCCGCGCACTGCTCCATCGAATCCCAGGCGGGCTCCGGCACTCTCCCTGGGTCGGCCGCCCACCTGTCGATCTCCTCCCAAGTAGTATAACCCATGCCATTGCTGTCCATAACGTCCTCCCATGTCCATACCTCCTCGCGCTGCTCCTGCTTTCTCCGTTGCCCATTACCACACCGCTTGGTCCTGTTGTGGTGGGTGATTCTGTAACGATTCTCTTCTTGTGAAGTAGAGGCGGACCAAAGCGCAGCGTGGTGGTTGTTCATTGTACTAATTTACGACACTATACAAGAACAAACTAACGAACAAACAAGAAACGTGAGAACTCAAAACCTAATACAGCCTATCTGGTGAACACTACACAAAGACAGGAACAATCACCCACAAACACAGTGAAACCCAGGCTACCTAAATATGGTTCCCAATCAGAGACAATGACGAACACCTGCCTCTGATTGAGAACCATATCAGGCCGAACATAGAACTAGACAAACTAGACATGAAACATAGAATGCCCACTCAGATCACACCCTGACCAACCACAACATAGAAATATACAAAGTAAACTATGGTCAGGGTGTGACAGAAAAACACTGGTACATCTTGAGCACTGGCACACAACTGGAAAATATCTTTAAAGATCTCCCACTGGTAGTCTTCAGACGCACCCCCAACATCAGTCAAATTGTGGGGAGGTCTGATTTCCCACCGATGCCATGTAGCACCTTCCTGAACAATGTGCCGGACTGTAATTATAGATGTGGCCGATATACCCAGTGTAACTTTACGAATAAATGCACAATGTTCAATCACCCCATCACGGGCAAGTCCATTAAGATTAAGGGTATCATTAAGTGAAAAAAAAAAAAAAGGTGGTACACCTGATCGAGTGTATTTATGGTCTATGTTATGTAGGAAAAACTAAACGAGCTCTGAAAAGGTAACCATGATTGACAGAGGAAGAACAATGATTTCAAACACCACCCTCCTTTTGAAGCTTCCAGTCTGTTATTCGAACTCAATCAGCATGGCAGAGTGATCTCCAGCCTTGTCCTCATCAACACTCACACCTGTGTTAACGAGAGAATCACTGACATGATGTCAGCTGGTCCTTTTGTGGCAGGGCTGAAATGCAGTGGTAATGTTTTTGGGGGATTCAGTTCATTTGCATGGCAAAGAGGGACATTGCAATTAATTGCAATTCATCTTTTCACTCTTCATAACATTCTGGAGTATATGCAAATTGACATCATACAAACTGAGGCAACTGTCACGGCTGTCGTCGGATGAAGAAGGAGACCAAGGTGCAGCGTGGTAAGTGTTCATGATAAATTTAATACTCAAAACAATTCAAACAAAATAACAAAGAGGGAAAACCGAAACAGTCCTGTCAGGTGCAGACACTAAACAGAAAACATAGAAATAAAGAAACTAGAATGCCCACCCTAGTCACACCCTGGCCTAACCAAAATAGTGAATAAAAGCCTCTCTATGGCCAGGGCGTGACAGCAACAGACTTTGTGAAAATGTATATTTCTGTCATTGTCAAAACTTTTGGCCACGACTGTACAGTACGTATTACATTTTATGTAACTACTACATGTGCACATCTTAATGATATCAAATTATAAGAGGTAAGCAAGTTGTTTTAAAAAAATAGGTCACTGTAATTATATCTATGGCCAGCACGCGTCCTGAGCATAACGGTGATATGGGCAGGTATTCCAACAGTTTCCAATTTCCAGTAATCCTTTTATACTGTTGCCTACAGTAGGTTTTAACCCGGACCGATTTGTATGTATATAATCCTTTATGATCATATGTACCTCTGATTAATTATTATTGACTATGCGCAAAAGTGAATTGAATTGTTTCCACACCCACCATGGTGTCATGTACGTAATGGTCATGTGAGTTGAAATGTGTATATTTTGGGATGTGTGTGTAGCACCTGCAGAGTGTGAAACTTACTCCTCAGCCTGAAGTGACCCCACCTGCGCCAGAGAATAGCTAGCAACATTTCGATCCATTTTGGATCGAAATGTCAATAAAGATGTGAATCGGCAGCATAAACAGTGTGCAGTCCTTCCTGTTCTTCTTTATTTTTTATATTCCTGACATTGTAGATAATAGTAAAGACATCAAAACTATGAAATAACACATTTAATAATATATAATGTTTACATACCCTACATTACTCATCTCATATGTACAGTATATACTGTACTCGATACCATCTACTGCATCTAGCCTATGCCGTTCTGTACCATCACTCATTCATATCTTTATGTACATATTCTTTATCCCTTTACACTTGTGTGTATAAGGTAGTAGTTTTGGAATTGTTAGATTAGATTACTCATTGGTTATTACTGCATTGTCGGAACTAGAAGCACAAGCATTTCGCTACACTCGCATTAACATCTGCTAACCATGTGTATGTGACAAATACATTTGATTTGATTTGATGGAATCAGGTAGTATCCAAAAAAATGATCAATCTAAATATATTTGAGATTCTTCAAATAGCCACCCTTTGCCTTGATGACAGGTTTGCAAACTCTTGGCATTCTCTCAACCAGCTCACAGTCTTGAAGGAGTTCCCACATAAGCTGAGCACTTGTTGGCTCTTTTCCTGATAGTCCTACTAAGCCCCAACCTGATGTGTTGGTGTATCGCTGCAGAATGCTGTGGTAGTCATGCTGGTTAAGTGTGCCATGAATTCTAAATAAATCACAGACAGTGTCACTCTCAAAGCACCATAACACCTCGTCCTTGCTTTACGGTGGGAAAGACACATCATCCGTTCACCCACACCGCGTCTTACAAAGACACGTCAGTTTAGAACCAAAAATCTCACATTTGGACAGATTTCCACGTCTCTTCTTATTATTGGTGTCCTTTAGTAGTGGTTTCTTTGCAGAAATTCAACCAAGAAGGCCTGATTCACGCAGTCTCTGAATAATTTCTGAGGTTGATACCACTAATGAACTTCTCTCCATCAGAGTTAACTCTGGGTCTTCCTTTCCTGTGGCGGTCCTCATGAGAGCCAGTTTCATCATAGCGCTTGAAGAAACTTTCAAAGTTCTTGAAATTGACTGACCATGTCTTAAAGAAATGATGGACTGTCGTTTATCTTTGCTTATTTGAGCTGTTCTTGCCATAATATGGACTTGGCCTATTACCAAATAGGGCTATCTTCTGAATGCCACCCCTAACTTGTCACAACACAACTGATTGGCTCAAACACAATAAGAAGGGAAGAAATTCCACTATTTAACTTTTAATAACAAGGCACACCTGTTAATTAAAATGCATTTTGACTGGCACTGTATAACATAAGGTACTAGTCAAAGTGTATACACACATACTGAGTGCATCTATTGTGTGTGTGTGGTAAACTACTGACTGAGATATACTGTACAATGATTTATGTTTTTCATCACTTGATGTATTTCGGAAATAAATAGCTTGACTAGCACTTAGTGGAGCAGTCAATGGAGTGGCAGGATAATTAACTAGTCATTTCAGCACTCAACACACGAGTCAATGATGCGCAGACTCATAAGTCCAGACATATCTGCTGCCGATGGATAAGCAGTGTCCAAGATCTGAAAGGATTTATTCTGTAGTTTTATAAATTGATAATATCCTTTAGCTGGTTGAGAATATTATAAGAAAAATTTGCACACTGTATCTAATGCAAAAAATATGAGAAGTAGGGAGATTTCTATGGAGATGTGCAAAACATATGGCATACATTTTAAAGTACTATGGAAGCCAACAAAGCATTACTCTTCTCAAGGCAATCACTCAGACTCATCATCAACAACCTGCCCATACAAAACGTATTATTATAATAATTTGGAGACAACTTTGCTACTTTGGAATATAGCTCTACTTTCACTTTAACACTTACAGGAGGGATGCTATGACAAAGTGATGTCAGACCAAGTGTGATTGAATAAGCATTGCAGATGTCATTATTTTTCAGCTATGCAGTTTTTAAATCGTCTCTTTTAGAGAATAATGAATTAAGGGGATTTGCCAGCTAGGAATGGTACCGACTTCTGAGGGCCCTCGGAGGGAGGGCCCTCGGAGTGTGGTGTCAGGAAAATAACCTCACACTCAATGTCAACAAAACAAAGGAGATGATCGTGGACTTAAGGAAACAGCAGAGGGAGCAGCCCCTTATCCACATCGATGGACAGTAGTGGAGAAGGTGGAAAGTTCCTCGGTGTACACATCACGGACAAACTGAAATGGTCCACCCACACAGACAGCGTGGGGAAGAAGGCGCAGCAGAGCCTCTTCTACCTCAGGAGGCTGAAGAAATTTGGCTTGTCACCGAGAACACTCACAAACTTTTACAGATGCACAATCGAGAGCATCCTGTTGGGCTGTATCACCGGATGGTACAGCAACTGCTCCACCCACAACAGTACGGCTCTCCAGAGGGTAGTGAGGTCTGCACAACACATCACTGGGGGCAACCTACCTGCCCTACAGGACACCTACACCACCCGATGTCACAGGGAGGCCAAAAAGATAATCAAGGATAACAACCACCCGAGCCACTGCCTGTTCACCTCGCTATCATCCAGATGGCGAGGTCAGTACAGGTGCATTAAAAGCGGGGACCGAGAGACTGAAAAACAGCTTCTATCTCAAGGCCATCAGACTGTTAAACAGCCATCACTAACATTGAGTGGCTGCTGCCAATATACTGACTCATCTCTAGACACTTTAATAATGAAAAAATGTATGTAATAAATATATCACTAGCCACTTTAAACAATGCCACTTTATACACTGCTCAAAAAAATAAAGGGAACACTTAAACAACACAATGTAACTCCAAGTCAATCACACTTCTGTGAAATCAAACTGTCCACTTAGGAAGCAACACTGATTGACAATACATTTCACATGCTGTTGTGCAAATGGAATAGACAACAGGTGGAAATTATAGGCAATTAGCAAGACACCCCCAATAAAGGAGTAGTTCTGCAGGTGATAAGCACAGACCACTTCTCAGTTCCTATGCATCCTGGCTGATGTTTTGGTCACTTTTGAATGCTGCCGGAGCTTTCACTCTAGTGGTAGCATGAGACGGTGTCTACAACCCACACAAGTGGCTCAGGTAGTGCAGCTCATCCAGGATGACACATCAATGCGAGCTGTGGCAAGAAGGTTCGCTGTGTCTGTCAGCGTAGTGTCCAGAGCATGGAAGCGCTACCAGGAGACAGGCCAGTACAACAGGAGACGTGGAGGAGGCCGTAGGAGGGCAACAACCCAGCAGCAGGACCGCTACCTCCGCCTTTGTGCAAGGAGGAGCAGGAGGAGCACTGCCAGAGCCCTGCAAAATTACCTCCAGCATGCCACAAATGTGCATGTGTCTGCTCAAACGGTCAGAAACAGACTCCATGAGGGTGGTATGAGGGCCCGACATCCACAGGTGGGGGTTGTGCTTACAGCCCAACACCGTGCAGGACGTTTGGCATTTGCCAGAGAACAACAATATTGGCAAATTCGCCACTGGTGCCCTGTGCTCTTCACAGTTGAAAGCAGGTTCACACTGAGCACATGTGATATTTAGGTAGCCTGTTTGGTGTTGGGGTTTGTGGGTGATTGTTCCTGTCTTTGTGTTTGTTACACCAGATAGGGCTGTTTTCGGTTTTTCACGTTTCTTGTTTTTGTATATTGTTCATTTTATCATCTTCATTAAAGCTGTATCTAAATAACCACGCTGCGTTTTGGTCCACCTCTCCTTCAACAGAAGAAAGCCGTGACAGATGCTATGGACTGAGCACATCTCGGACATCATGTCTCGCTCCATCCACCAACGCCACGTTGCACCACAGACTGTCCAGGTCTGGGAGGAGATCCCTCAGGAGACCATCCGCCACCTCATCAAAAGCATACCCAGGTGTTGTAGGGAGGTCATACAGGCACGTGGAGGCCACACACACTACTGAGCCTCATTTTGACTTGTTTTAAGGACATTACATCAAAGTTGGATCAGCCTGTAGTGTGGTTTTCCACTTTAATTTTGAGTGTGACTCCAAATCCAGACCTCCATGGGTTGATAAATTTGATTTCCATTGATAATTTGTGTGATTTTGTTGTCAGCACATTCAACTATGTAAAGAGAAAAGTATTTAATAAGAATCTTTCATTCATTCAGATCTAGGATGTGTTATTTTAGTGTTCCCTTTATTTTTTTGAGCAGTGTATAATACCCTACATTACTCATCTCATATGTATATACTGTACTCTATACCATCTACTGCATCTTGCCTATGCCGTTCGGCCATCGCTCATTCATATATTTTTATGTACATATTCTTATTCATTCCTTTATACTTGTGTGTATAAGGTAGTTGTTCTGAAATTGTTAGGTTAGATTACTTAGATATTACTGCATGGTCGTAACTAGAAGCACAAGCATTTTGCTACACTCGCATTAACATCTGCTAACCATGTGTATGTGACAAATAAAATTGGATTTGATTTGATTTCACATGGCCCTAAAGCGATGTCAGCCCAAGTGTGATTGATTGAGCATTGCAGATGTAATTATTTTTTTAAGTCATCTCTTTTAGAGAATAATGACTTAAGGGGATTTGCCAGCTAGGAATGGTACAGACTTCTGCCTACCACATTTCACATGGCCCTAAGGTAGACATTGTGCAATTGAAATGCGACAGGAGCAGGAAAAATAAACATCCACCCGTTTTCTTTTTTAATGGGGTTCCTTTTTTCCCACAACAGGTGAATACATCTCTCAAAACGGTTGGATTGGGATTGGGGCTAGACTAGTTCTGTTATTTTTTTAAAACCAAGACAGTCAGCAATCACAGCAGTCCCAAAATAAATATTTTAGTCTAAGCAGCCTAAACCATCTCCAGTCGCACTTCTGAATTAAAGGTTCTCAACTGATTGTGATTGTCGGTCACAGGAGTGCCAATCTGAAAGTTGAATTCATCTCAACACAACAAATGCTGAACGACATTGACATACAGTAATGTGATAATAAACTATTTTCACTTTGAAGAGGGGAAAATAATGATGGTTCCAGGCCAACCATTGGATAAACAAAAGGCAAACAAATCCAATTATGTGGGCCTTTTATGAAAGATGAAAGGCACTCAATGAAAAGATTTGTTAATTACTCACACAACAGCCTCTCACACAACAAACCCTAATTAAGGCAGACAGTTGGGATATGACCCATTTATCTTAAACATCTGCAACCGGTCGGAATCGCTCCTATTCAACTGCCGTTTGAAAGCCCAAATTGTGACAGACAAGAAGATAGAATAAGCGAGACGGTTAGATTACTGAGTGCTTGGCTTTGTGGAAGAAGGAACTGTTGGTAGCTACAGTGTGGGTGGACACAAGCGCCTGGATTCCTGTCCGCCTGCCCGCCTGTCCGGGTCATGCTCATGAAGATTCTTTTTTTGAAATGCCCCTCCTCGCAAACACATGTCAGCTGCCCATTAAATGAAGATTGTAATTAGTAGGCGTATGGAATGACAGACTGCCCATAATCACAAACATTCCCTGGCAAGGCCCTCTGGGGAAACGGCAGGACAGGCAATCCAGGAAAAGAAAGAGGGTTTGGGAAACGGGCCCAGACCGAACTAAACTCATCTTTGAAATGGTGCCCTCATAGTCTGAATCGATATTTCGCGCAGACATTTGCATAATTTGGTTGAACTTCGCATTCCCACCTCTTAATATGAAATGTGTTATGATTGTGTCGGCTGCAGTCTGGGATGGTGATGATGCACACTGAAGCATTACTCAAACACTGTCAGTATTACTAATAGTATAAGAGACTAGAGATGTAGGATGATAATTTGATCACCCTGTTGCAGGATAACTTTTCTGCAGGGCATTTTTTACTTGTGGTGTATTTTGAGGTTTAAAAATACTTTTGAACTTCCACTTTGACAACTCAGACTTGATTTTACCTGAAGAAAAATACATCAACCCTGTCAAAAATGCCACCTGATCTTTCCATGTCATAGACTGACCAGGAAATCCAGGTGAAAGCTATGCTCACTTATTGATGTCACTTGTTAAATCCAATTCAAATCAGTGTAGATGAAGGGGAGGAGAGGCTTGAGACATTTTTTTAAGCCTTGAAACAATTGAGACAGATTGTGTATGTGTGCCATTCAGAGGGTGACTGGGCAAGACAAAAAATGTAAGTGCCTTTGAACGGGGAATGTTAGTAGGTGCCAGGCGCACAGATTTGAATCAATAATTACAACGTTGCTGTGTTTTTCACGCTGAACAGTTTCCATGTGGATCAAAAATGGTCTATCACCCAACGGACATCCAACCAACTTCACACAAATGTGGGAATAATTGGAGTCAACACGGGCCAGCATCCCTGTTGAACACTTTCGACACCTTGTAGAGTCCATGTCCCGAAGGGAGGAAGGTGTTCTTATTTTGTATAATCCATAAAACAATTTACATTTACTGTGGCTAGAGGAATTTTTTTCTGCTGTAGCAAACTGTCTCAAGTTAAGATCCTACACCTGTAGACATTAGTTTAGAGCTATAGCTTAGAGCTAAAGTGGGGCAAAAAAGTATTTAGTCAGTCACCAATTGTGCAAGTTCTCCCACTTAAAAAGATGAGAGGCCTGTAATTTTCATCATAGGTACACTTCAACTATGACAGACAAAATGAGAAAAAAAAATCCAGAAAATGTATTTGCAAATTATGGTGGAAAATAAGTATTTGGTTAAAAACAAAAGTTTATCTCAATACTTTGTTGGCAATGACAGAGGTCAAACATTTTCTGTAAGTCTTCACAAGGTTTTCACACACTGTTGCTGGTATTTTGGCCCATTCCTCCATGCAGATCTCCTCTAGAGCAGTGATGTTTTGGGGCTGTTACTGGGCAACACGGACTTTCAACTCCCTCCAAAGATTTTCTATGAGGTTGAGATCTGGAGACTGGCTAGGCCACTCCAGGACCTTGAAATGCTTCTTACGAAGCCACTCCTTCATTGCCCGGGCGGTGTGTTTGGGATCATTGTCATGCTGAAAGACCCAGCCACGTTTCATCTTCAATGCCCTTGCTGATGGAAGGAGGTTTTCACTCAAAATCTCACGATACATGGCCCCATTCATTCTTTCCTTTACACGGATCAGTCGTCCTGGTCCCTTTGCAGAAATACAGCCCCAAAGCATGATATTTCCACCCCATGCTTCACAGTAGGTATGGTGTTCTTTGGATGCAACTCAGCATTCTTTGTCCTCCAAACACGACGAGTTGAGTTCTATTTTGGTTTCATCTGACCATATGACATTCTCCCAATCTTCTTCTGGATCATCCAAATGCTCTCTAGCAAACTTCAGACGATCCTGGACATGTACTGGCTTAAGCAGGGGGACGCGTCTGGCACTGCAGGATTTGAGTCCCTGGCGGCGTAGTGTGTTACTGATGGTAGGCTTTGTTACTTTGGTCCCAGCTCTCTGCAGGTCATTCACTAGCTCCCCCCGTGTGGTTCTGGGATTTTGCTTACCGTTCTTGTGATCATTTTGACCCCACAGGGTGAGATCTTGCTTGGAGCCCCAGATCGAGGGAGATTATCAGTGGTCTTGTATCTCTTCCATTTCCTAATAATTGCTCCCACAGTTGATTTCTTCAACCCAAGCTGCTTACCTATTGCAGATTCAGTCTTCCCAGCCTGGTGCAGGTCTACAATTTTGTTTCTGGTGTCCTTTGACAGCTCTTTGGTCTTGGCCATAGTGGAGTTTGGAGTGTGACTGTTTGAGGTTGTGGACAGCTGTCTTTGATACTGATAACAAGTTCAAACAGGTGCCATTAATACAGGTAACGAGTGGAGGCCAGAGGAGCCTCTTAAAGAAGAAGGTCTGTGAGAGCCAGAAATCTTGCTTGTTTGTAGGTGACCAAATACTTATTTTCCACCATAATTTGCAAATAAATTCATAAAAAATCCTACAATGTGATTTTCTGGATTTATTTTTTCTAATTTTGTCTGTCATATTTGAAGTGTACCTGTGATGAAAATCACAGGCCTCTCTCATCTTTTTAAGTGGGAGAGCTTGCACAATTGGTGGCTGACTAAATACTTTTTTGCCCCACTGTACATGAGATTCCGAGGGGTATTAACCCTTCTTTTGTCAGTGAACTTCACATTACCTGGTGCCACCTTATTTTCCTTTCTCTGTGTACTGAGGATGTGTTAGGAGTATTCACAGAGACCGAGCAGACTGTATTGACTGTTGCTCCCTCTCTGGGGGATAGTGTTTGCTCTCAGCCCTCAGCTAATGCCTTCTCCCCCCCCCCCTCTCTCTTGCTATGATTACTGCCATGTGAGAGTGACAGAAATGAAATGTCTTCTTCGTGGAGACCCCTAGCACTCTAGTGCCGTTTGTTCACACATGCCTCATTGTTGGCAGCGTAAGGCATCTGCCATGTCAATAATTCAAGCCATGTTAGTGTTAGCATGATGCCCCATCCAGATAATTTGCATGTGGTTGAGTGATGGCTCAAAATCACAATGAGCATGATCTCTCTTTGTGCCTGTAATGCCTCATCGCCTTACAAATGTTGCCAGCCAGACTATGGAATAGTCTTAACTTTGTAAAATGTAATACACTTTTTTTAAATTTTTAATAAGACCCCATGAGTTTAAAAATCACAGTATCAGCTTTCGGTCTGTTTCTTAGATAATGTCAGCATATTAGGGGGAATTGTTGCAAAAAAATCAAAAAGGAGTCCATGTTAACAAGGTAACATAATTAAAATAATCTGTCAGTTTAACACTTCTGTGGTGTTCATGTTTTTGTTATTCACCCTATGTTTGTGGGTCTGATCGACCCACAGCATTGGGTTTTTAAAGCCATAACAATTTACGTAAAAATACTTTGTTGTATACAAAAATCAATTATAATCAAGACATGGGTGGAATAAATAATGTTTATCTTGAACAAATATAAATGTAACAAGGTTATCACTATTGATGTTCATTGCTTTGAACTGAACAAATTGGAAGGACACATTTTACATATAGTATTTTATGTAAATGATAAATGAACACAAATGGCCTGTCTACACACCACATGAAGAACAGAGTTTTACTGTGTGTGCATTGCAAATGTATTTCTTGCACTTGATACATGTGCACTGTGTCTTCCTGTCCTTCTTGTGTCCACACACATCGCAGCGCTTCTTCTGATTGCTACCAGCTGCAATCTAGAATGATGAAAACACTTAGTTCAGGAATTAACATCTGACACACACACACACACACTACCGTTCAAAAGTTTGGGGTCACTTAGAAATGTCCTTGTTTTTGAAAGAAAAGCACATTTTTTGTCCATTAAAATAACATAAAATTGATCAGAATTACAGTGTAGACATTGTTAATGTTGTAAGTTACTATTGTAGCTGGAAACGACAGATTTTTTTAATGGAATATCTACATAGGCGTACAGACACATTATCAGCAACCATCACTCCTGTGTTCCAATGACACGTTGTGTTAGCTAATCCAAGTTTATAATTTTAAAAAGGTGAATTGATCATTAGAAAACCCTTTTGCAATTACGTTAGCACAGCTGAAAACTGTTGTGCTGATTAAAGAAGCAATTAAACTGGCTTTCTTTAGATGAGTTGCATATCTGGAGAAAACTGGCTCTAACAATAGAAAGAGTGGGAGGCGCCGGTGCACAACTGAGCAAGAGGACAAGGATATCTGAGTGTCTAGTTTGAGAAACAAACACCTCACAAATCCTCAACTGTCAGCTTCATTAAATTGTGCCCGCAAAACACCTGTCTCAACATCAGTGAAGAGGTGACTCCGGGATGCTGGTCTTCTAGGCAGAGTTGCAAAGAAAAAGCAATATCTCAGACTGGCCAATAAAAAGAAAAGATGGGCAAAAGAACATACACTGGACAGAGGAACTCTGCCTGGACGGCCAGCATCCCGGATTCGCCTCTTCACTGTCGACGTTGAGACTGGTGTTTTGCGGGTACTATTTAATGAAGCTGCCAGTTGATGATTTCTGAGGCATTTGTTTCTCAAACTAGATAATCTAATGTACTTGTCCTCTTTCTCAGTTGTGCACCAGGGCCTCCCACTCTTTCTATTCTGGTTAGAGCCAGTTTGCTCTGTTCTGTGAACGGAGTAGTACACAGCGTTGTACGAGATTCCGTTTCTTGACAATTTCTCACATTGGAATAGCCGTCATTTCTCAGAAAAAGAATAGACTGACGAGTTTCAGAAAAGTTTTGTTTCTGGCCATTTTGAGGCTGTAATTGAACCCACAAATGCTGATGCTCCAGATACTCAACTAGTCCAAAAGAAGGCCAGTTTTAATGCTTCTTTAAATCAGCACAACTGTTTTCAGCTGTGCTAACATAACTGCAAAAGGTTTTTCTAATGATCAGTTAGCCTTTTAAAATGATAATCTTGGATTAGCTATCAGAACGTGCCATTGGAACACCGGACTGATGGTTGCTGATGTAGATATTCCATAAAAAATCTGCCATTTCCAGCTACAATAGTCATTTATAAACATTAACAATGTCTCCACTGTATTTCTGATCAATTTTATGTTATTTTCCTACCGATCCTCGACTTCGGCAATGTCATCTACAAAATAGCTTCCAATACTCTACTCAGCAAACTGGATGCAGTTTATCACAGTGCCATCCGTTTTGTTACTAAAGCACCTTATACCACCCACCACTGCGACCTGTATGCTCTAGTCGGCTGGCCCTCGCTACATGTTCGTCGCCAGACCCACTGGCTCCAGGTCATCTACAAGTCTATGCTAGGTAAAGCTCCGCCTTATCGCAGTTCACTGGTCACGATGGCAACACCCACCTGTAGCACTCGCTCCAGCAGGTGTATCTCACTGATCATCCCTAAAGCCAAAACCTAATTTGGCCGCCTTTCCTTCCGGTTCTCTGCTGCCTGCGACTGGAACGAATTGCAAAAATCTCTGAAGATGGAGACTTTTATCTCCCTCACCAATTTTAAACCTCAGCCCCATACTGTTTTTATTTTATTTACTTTTCTGCTCTTTTGCACACCAGTATTTCTACCTGCACATGTTCATCTGATCATTTATCACTCCAGTGTTAATCTGCTAAATTGTAATTATTCACTCCTATGGCCTATTTATTGCCTACCTCCTCATGCCTTTTGCATACAATGTATATAGATGATTTCTTTTCTACTATGTTATTGACTTGTTTATTGTTTACTCCATGTGTAACTCTGTGTTGTTGTCTGTTCACACTGCTATACTTTATCTTGGCCAGGTCGCAGGTGCAAATGAGAACTTGTCCTCAACTAGCCTACCTGGTTAAATAAAGGTGAAAAAAAATACACAAAAAAAGGTGTATTTTCCTTAAAAAACAAGGACATTTCTAAGTGACCCCCCCCACACACACACACACACACACACCAGGCCTAGGTAGGAGGGGGCACCAGCATCCTCCTCCTGAATCCTCCTCACAATGGCTGCAGAAACTGGGGTCCTTGGGATATGTTGCCTCCTATGGATTTTAGGTCTTACCAATGCCTTGCCCAGCTCCTCGAGAAATAGCTGTCTCCTCTGGAGCTTCCCTCTGTTCCAATCTGGGTTCAACACTATCCAGATGACAAATGCATTGTACCCTGAGATGCCCGAGATGTTGAAGAATATCACAAGTGGCCAGGGTAGGGTTCTTCTTTTGCAGCTGTAGACAGTCACCAGCTTGTCTAAATTGTCCACCCCTCCTTTTGAGGCATTTTAATCCATTATGATTTCTGGTTGAGATAATCCTGGCCACAGATTCTGCCATCCCTATGCAGCATACTCATGAGTACCACATTTTTGCCTTTCTTTGGCACGTAAGACACTAGGGACGTGTCAGCCGTGAACAAACTTATAGGAATTGATAGGCCTGTTCAGTGCATTCAACAGCTGAGGTGGGAGCTCTGGCTTATTTTTTTCATACTGTTCCTACCATCGTCAGCTTCCTCTTGAGGAGCTCCTGTCCCAGCTTGTGCGAAGTTAACCTCTCTGGGGTAGGCGGGACGCTTGCGTCCCACATGGCCAATAGCCAGGGAAAATGCAGAGTGCCAAATTCAATAAATAAATAAATAAAAATCTAACTTTCAATAAATTACACATTCAAGATAGCAAATTAAAAGCTACACTTGTTGTGAATCCAGCCAACATGTCAGATTTCTAAAAGGCTTGCCTTACCTTTGACAAGCTTCATTTGTTGCCACTCCTACATGTCCCATAAACATCACCAATGGTCCTTTTGTTCGATTAATTCCGTCGATATATATCCAAAATGTCAATTTATTTGGCGCGTTTGATCCAGAAAAACACTGCTACAAAATATCTCAAAAGTTTCCTGTAAACTTTGCCAAAACATTTCAAACTACTTTTGTAATACAACTTTAGGTATTTCTAAACGTATATAATCGATCAAATTGAAGACGGGATGATCTGTGTTCAATACAGGAGCAAAACAAACTGACGCTACTTTTCTGGTTACGCGCCTCTATCAAAAAGGTACACATGAAGAGACGTTCGTTCTGAGCTATGGTACTTCTTCATTACACAAAGGAAAAACCTCAACCAATTTCTACAAACTGGTGACATCCAGTGGAAGCGGTAGGAACTGCAGGAATTCTGGATTCCCCATGAAAACGTATTGAAAAGACAGTGACTTAAAAAAAAAAATAGGAATGGTTTGTCCTCGGCGTTTCGCCTGCTAAATAAGTTCTGTTATACTCACAGACATGATTCAAACAGTTTTAGTTAGTTGCTCCAGTGCCTTTCCGTTCACCTTCACACCTCTGGGCCAGACCACACTCAATCATAGGAGCTACTGAAGAAATGAGTCTTCAAGAAAGACTTAAAAGTTGAGACGGAGTCTGTCTCTCTCACATGGGTAGGCAGACGATTCCATAACAATTGAGCGCTATAGGAGGAGGCCCTGCCTCCAGCTGTTTGCTTAGAAATTCTAGAGACAGTTACGAGGCCTGCGTCTTGTGACCGTAGAGTGTGTGTGACCGTAGCGTACGTGTATGTATGTACGGCAGGACCAAAATCAGAAAGATAGACAGGAGCAAGCCCATATAATGCTTTGTAGGTTAGCAGTAAAACCTTGAAATCAGCCCTTGCCTTAACAGGAAGCCAGTGTAGAGAGCACTGGAGTAATATGATCACATGTTTTGGTTCTAGTCACGATTCTAGCAGCTGTGTTTAGCACTAACTGAAGTTTATTTAGTGGTAGCCAGAAAGTAGAGCATTGTAGTAGTCTAACCTAGAAGTGGCAAAAGCATGGATTAATTTTTCTGCATCATTTTTGGACAGAAAATGTCTGATTTTTGCAGTGTTACGTAGATGGAAAAAAGCTGTCCTTGAAACAGATATGGTCGTCAAAAGAGAGATCAGGGTCCAGAGTAACGCAGAGGTCCTTCACAGAGACGACTGTATAACCATCAAGATTAATTGTCAGATTCAACAGAAGATCTTAGTTTCTTGGGACCTAGAACAAGGATCTCTGTTTTGTCCAAGTTTAAAAGTAGAACATTTTCAGCCATCCACTTCCTTGTGTCTGAAACACAGGCATCTAGCGAGGGCAATTTTGGGGCTTCACCATGTTTCATCGAAATGTACAGCTGTGTATCATCCGCATAGCAGTGAAAGTTAACATTATGTTTCCGAATGACATCACCAAGAGGTAAAATATATAGTGAAAACAATAGTGGTCCCAAAACGGAACCTTGAGGAACACCACAGAGACAAACTGATATCTTTCCGACAGATAAGACCTAAACGTGTCCGTGTAGACCAATTTCGTTTTCCAATTTCTCTAAAAAATTTGCTGATTGATGGTATCAAAAGTAGCACTAAGGTCTAGGAGCACGAGAACAGATGCAGAGCCTCGGTCTGGCACCATTAAAAGGTAATTTACCACCTTCAAGTGTAGTCTCAGTGCTATGATGGGGTCTAAAACCAGACTGAAGCATTTCGTATACACTGTCTTCAGGAATGCAGTGAGTTGCTTCGCAACAGCTTTTTCAAAAACTTGAGAGGAAAGGGAGATTTGATATAGGCTGATAGTTTTTTATATTTTCTGGGTCAAGGTTTGGCTTTTTCAAGAGAGGCTTTATTACTGCCACTTTTAGTGAGTTCACATCCGGTGGATAGAAAGCCATTTATGTTCAACAAAGGAGGGCCAAGCACATGAAGCAGCTCTTTCAGTAGTTTAGTTGGAATAGGGTCCAGTATGCAGCGTGAAGGTTAAGGCCATGATTATTTTCCTCATTGTGTCAAGAGATTTACTACTAAAACACTTGAGTGTCTCCCTTGATCCTAGGTCCTGGCAGAGTTGTGCACACTCAGGACAACTGAGTTTTGGAGGATTACGCAGATTTAGGAATCCGTCATTTGCTTTCTAATGATCATGATCTTTTCCTCAAAGAAGTTCATGAATTTATCACTGCTGAAGAGAAAGTCATCCTCTCTTGAGGAATGCTGCTTTTTAGTTAGCTTTGCGGCAATATCAAAAATGAATGTTGGATTGTTCATATTTTTACAACTTAATTGAGGAAAATAAGATGATCGAGCAGCAGTGAGAGCTCTTCGATACTGCATGGTACTGTCTTTCCAAGCTAGTCAGAAGACTTCCAGTTTGGTGTGGTCCCATTTCTGTTCCAATTTTCTGGAAGCTTGCTTCAGAGCTCGGGTATTTTCTGTATACCATGGAGCGAGTTTCTTATGACAAATGTTTTTTAATTTTAGGGGTGCGACTGCATCTAGGGTATTGCGCAAGGTTACATTGATCCTCAGTTAGGTGGTTAACTGATTTTTGTACTCTGATGTCCTTGGGTAGGTGGAGGGAGTCTGGAAGGGCATCTAGGAATCGTTGGGTTGTCTGAGAATTTAAAGCACGGCTTTTGATGATCCTTGGTTGGAGTCTGAGCAGATTATTTGTTGCGATTGCAAACGTAATAAAATTGTGGTCCGATAATCCTGGACTATGAGGAAAAACCTTAAGATCCACAACATTTATTCCACGGGACAAAACTAGGTCCAGAGTATGTCCGGAGACCTGTTGGACAAAACCCATCGTTGATGGCTCTGAAAGCCTTTTGGAGTGGGTCTGTGGACTTTTCCATGTGTCACCAAAAGTCACCAAAAAGTTGAATATTATCTGCCATGACTACAAGGTCCACTAGGAATTCAGGGAACTCCGTGAGGAACGCTGTATATGGCCCAGGTGGCCTGTAAACAGTAGCTATAAAAAGTGATTGAGTATTCTACATAGATTTCATGCTTAGAAGCTCAAAATATATATATTTTTTGTATTTTTTTGTAAATTGAAACTTGCTATCATAAATGTTGGCAACACCTCCGCCTTTGTATGATGCGTTGGGGATACGGTCACTAGTGTAACCAGGAGATGAGGCCTCATTCAACACAGTAAATTCATCAGGCTTAAGCCATGTTTCAGTCAGGCCAATCACATCAAGATTTTGATCAGTGATTAGTTCATTGACTGTAACTGCCTTGGAAGTGAGGGATCTAACATTAAGTAGCCCTATTTTGAGATGTGAGGTATCACAATCTTTCAATAATGGCAGGAATGGAGGTGGTCTTTATTCCAGTGAGATTGCAAAGGCGAACACCACCATGTTTAGTTTTGCCCAACACTTCTGATTGGCTCAAACGCATTAAGGAAAGAAATTCCACAAATTAAGACACACCTGTTAATTGAAATTCATTCCAGGTGACTACCTCATGAAGCTGGTTGAGAGGATGCCAAGTGTGCAAAGCTGTCATCAAGGCAAAGGGTGGCTATTTGAAGAATCTCAAATATATTTTGATTTGTTTTACACTTTTTTGGTTACTACATGATTCCATGTGCGTTATTTCATAGGTTTGATGTCGTCACTATTATTATACAATGTAGAAAATAGTAAAAATAAAGAAAAACCCTACGATGAAAAACCCTAGAATGAATAAAACGTTTGGCCGGTAGCGTATGTGTCACGTCCTGACCTTAGTTCCCTTTTTTATGTCTCTGTTTTAGTGTGGTCAGGGCGTGAGTTGGGATGGGCATTCTATGTTTTTGTTCTAGGTTTTGTATTTCTATGTTTGGCCTGGTATGGTTCCCAATCAGAGGCAGCTGTCGACCGTTGTCTCTGATTGAGAACCATACTTAGGTTGCCTGTTTTCCCACTATGTTTTGTGGGTAGTTGTTTTCTGTTGTATGTCTGCACCAGCCAGAACTGTTTCGGTCGTTCGAGTTGTTATTTTTGTGATTCCAGTGTTCATTAAATAAATATGGACACATACCACGCTGCACCTTGGTCCTCTCCTTCCAACAGCCATTACAGTATGGTTGGAACAGAATCACTGTTATAGTCATAGGCCAGTATGGAAAATTAAGTAAAGCCATATGTCAAAATCCCTATCTTCATCCATGGCTAATTTAGGAAAGGGACAATTTTAGCTATCTAGCCAGCCACCGGAGGACAATAACACAATGAGAAGCAACAATTCAAGTTTTTTTCTATAAATGAGGTTCTGCTTTTGATATGATGTGCTGTGCTTGGTATGAAGCCAAATCCATGTGCCAGGATCATTCACAGTTTAGCTCAATGCTGACTGGCTATTATTTGTATATATATATATATTTGCATATTTTTTGTCATCAAGGCAGGCCAAATGCTTGCTGACTTCCCTTGCATTCAATGCTAAAGGCAGCAATAATGTCATACTCTTTTTGACCAGACAGCATCAGATAGATGGGCTACAAATAATCTCAGCAAAAAAATAAACGTCCTCTCACTGTCAACGGTGTTTATTTTCAGCAAACTTAACGTGTGTAAATATTTGTATGAACATAAAGATTCAACAAACTGAACAAGTTCCACACACATGTGACTAACAGAAATGGAATAATGTGCCCCTGAATAAAGGGAGGGTCAAAATCAAAAGTAACAGTCAGTATCTGGTGTGGCCACCAGCTGCAATAAGTACTGCAGTGCATCTCCTCATGGACTGCACCAGATTTGCCAGTTCTTACTGTGAGATGTTACCCCACTCTTGCACCAAGGCACCTGCAAGTTCCCGTACATTTCTGTGGGGGGGGGGGGGGGGCGGATGAATGGCCCTAGCCCTCACCCTCCAATCCAACAGGTCCCAGATGTGCTCAATGAGATTGAGATCCAGGTTCTTCACTGGCCACGGCAGAACACTGACATTCATGTCTTGCAGGAAATCACACACAGAACGAGCAGTATGGCTGGTGGCATTGTCATGCTGTGGATGGTCATGTCAGAATGAGCCTACAGGAAGGGTACAACAAAGGAGGAGGATGTCTTCCCTGTAATGCACAGCGTTAAGATTACATGCAATGACAACAAGCGCAGTCCGATGATGCTGTGACACACCGCCCCAGTCAATGACCGACCCTCCACCTCCAAATCAATCCTCCAGGGTACAGGCCTCGGTGTAACGCTCATTCCTTCGATGATAAACGTGAATCCGACCAGCACCCCTGGTGAGACAAAACCGTGTCATGACGTTGGCCTGGGGATAGGTTTATGACAGTCATAAATACCTCTTCCCCCCCTTTTCCTCTCTCTACCCTACTGATGTGAAATTTGAAAACGCTGTGGTTAACATAGAGATTCTGGGAACATCAGAAGGTGGGGGGAAATGAACTATATTCTGGTAATCCGACCAATTGAACATATGAATATGATGTCAGTTTGGTTGTCATCTGAGACATTCTCCTCAATGATAGGGTGACATAAACTCTACAGTGGAAAGTCTACACATCAGAGTTATCGGATTCACATGGAGTTGTTGTTCAATTTAAATGTTTGAATATAAAATTATTGGTGAAGAGATTAAATGTAATTTTAGCTTCCAAATGAGAGATTTGGGTTTTCATAAGGTTAGGGCTCTGCTCAATCAGTGGCCCGCCCCTGTGAAGGGACATTGGTTATAAAACTTCAAACACGCCCTCCTCTCCCTTCCTATATAAAGCCTTGACGACAATATAACCTCCTGTTCCAAGTACGTGAGGTCTGCAGCCTCTGCGTTAAAAGGACTAACATGTCAACTACAGAACTAAGCCAACCTCAGAGCTTTGGTTGCGAATGGTATGAACTTTGAACTCTTATTCACTACAGAAGTGATACCTCCTAGCCGTTGAGTTAGCAACAGCAGCTGCAAACGCGGACTAGGAAAGAACAGACCGAGTATCCGGTCTACCACACAATGACATTACTACAACGTATCCAATTGACAACCAGAGACATTCTTCAAAGGACAAAGGACTCGGTTTAGCAACACGGCCTTCCATCTACCACCAACCTACCGAAGCGCAGCTCAGAGTAAATATTTATTGCATTTGCCTTTTCCAAATGGGCGGTAATTTAGAATGCATAAGATACTGTATTTATGATAGCTTCTCCCTTTGTCCCTCAGTCTTCCCGCTCTTTCACTCAAACCCAGCCCTTTTCTTTTGTGTAACCAGCTGTCATATCTGTTCCCTCCGCAAGGGACATTTTCCTTTATGATGTAATTTATAATCAAGGTATGATTCATTCTTTGTATATGCAATTCTGTGTGATTAGTTAGGTATTAAGTAAATAAATAATTAACCTTTTGCGATGAGCAAACCCGTATCCGGGAGCGTAATCATAGCCTCAAAAGCATTAGCATAACGCAACGGACATAAACACCCCTATAAACTTTTCCTATTCATGAAAATTGCAAAAAATCTCAGATTTTCTAAATATGCGTTACAGCCAACGCTAGACAAGCATTTGTGTAAGTTTATCATGGCATAATGCTATGCTACGCTCTGCTGAGAGCAGGCAACATTTTCATGAAAATAAGAAAAGCAAACAAATTAAATAATTTACCTTTGAAGAACTTCAGATGCTTTCACTCAGAAGACTCCCAGTTAGATAGCAAAATATTATTTTTGTAGGGGAAATAGCTCCCGTTTGTTCATCATGCTTGGCTGAGAAATCGACCCTAAAATGCTACAATTATAACGCCAAACTTTTCAAAATTTGCTCCATAATATCGACAGAAACACGGCAAACGTTGTTTAGGATCCATCCTCAAGGTGTTTTTAACAAATATATTAGATAATATATCCATCAAGGCAGTTGGTTTCTCATAAGAAGCAATTGGAAAAATGGCTACCTCAGTATTTTACGCAAGGTTTTCTGCAGGAGACGCCATATATGGTCCCTTACAGCCATTCTTCAAGGGAAATGCCTAAAAAGATGTCACAATGCTGTACACACCTTGGGGAAAACGTGGAAAACGTAAGCTCATTCGTAGCTCATTCACAGCCATATAAGGAGTCATTGGCATGAGGCGGTTTCAAAAAATGCGGCACTTCCTGGTTGGATTTTTATCTGGGTTTCACATGTAACATCAGTTCTGTGGCACTCACAGACAATATCTTTGTAGTTTTGGAAACGTCAAAGTGTCTTCTTTCCAAAGCTGTCAATTATATGCATAGTCGAGCATCTTTTCGTGACAAAATATCTTGTTTAAAACGGGAACATTTTTCATCAAAAAATGTAAATAGCGCCCCCTAAATCCAACTGGTTAAACCCAATTTTGTATTGCTGATTCAACTTGTTACCCAGGGTGTCGTGAAGATAACCAAGAATTTATCACTTTCAGATGAGACTGAATTAAGGTGACGATTAATATTGACTGCTATTGATGAAAAATATTACTAGGTCTTTAAGAGTTTATTCGGAAGATAACAGCTCTATAAATATTATTTTGTGGTGCCCCGACTCTCTAGTTAATTACATTTACATGATTAGCTCAATCAGGTAATATTAATTACGGAGAAAGGATTTTATAGAATAGCATGTCATATCACTTAATCCGGCATAGCCAAAGACACGACAACCGCGTCTCATCAGCGAAGAGCACTTTTTACCAGTCCTGTCTGGTCCAGCGACGGTGGGTTTGTGCCCATAGGCGACATTGTTGCCGGTGATGTCTGGTGAGGACTTGCCTTACAACAGGCCTACAAGCATTCAGTCCAGCCTCTCTCAGCCTAATGCGGACAGTCTGAGAACTGATGGAGGGATTGTGCGTTCCTGGTGTAACTCGGGCAGTACCCATCCTGTACCTGTCCCGCTGGTGTGATGTTCAGATGTACCGATCCTGTGCAGGTTTTACGTGGTCTGCCACTGCTAGGACGATCAGCTGTCCATCCTGTAGCGCCCTCTTAGGCGTCTCACAGTACGAACATTGCAATTTATTGCCCTGGCTACATTTGCAGTCCTCATGCTTCCTTGCAGTATGCCTAAGGCACGTTCACGCAGATGAGCAGGGACTCTGTTTTTCAGAGTCAGTAGAAAGGCCTCTTTAGTGTCCTATGTTTTCATAACTGTGACCTTAATTTCCTACCGTCTGTAAGCTGTTAGTGTCTTAACAGGTGCCACAGGTGCATGTTCCACAGGTGCATGTTCATTAATTGTTTATGGTTCATTGAAGCATGGGAAACAGTGTTTAAACCCTTTACAATGAAGATCTGTGAAGTTTTTTGGATTTTTATGAATCATCTTTGAAAGGCAGGGTCCTGAAAAAGGAGGTTTCTTTTTTTGCTGAGTTTACTAAGGAAGAGGGATGCTTGTTTCACTCGATTAGATGCTTCTTCTGGTGAGATATGTACAGCCTTTTACGAATTGAAGGAAAATTATGAAACAGAGACTAAAGTTTTTTGGTTTTTTTTGGCTTACCTATGCATCCACTGTAATGAACATTTATAATGATTTAAGTTGATTATTTAGATTGCATATTTTCTGCAATCATTGCATTCCTAGTTGAATTCACCTTATTTTTGTTAAAACACCTAGGGCATGTTTTGTAGTAACATTACTTCAGGTGTTTGAGCTGCTTGCAGAGCTATAACTGGTTGGTTGATGCCTGTATTAAAACTTCTTAGGGCTGCAATCCCGTTAACGGGATCGATATGACAACAGCCAGTAAAAGTGCAGGGCACCAAATTCAAAACAGAAATCCCGTAATTAAAATTACTCAAACTACTTAAAGTTAATCTGGTTGTTTATCCCATCACAGTGTCCGATTTCAAATAGGCTTTACAGAGAAAGCACCACAAACGATAATGTTAGGTCACCACCAACTGACAGAAAAACACAGCCATTTTTCCAGCCAAAGAGAGGAGTCACAAAAAGCACAAATAGAGGAATTGCAGAGAGCCACATAATTTTACAGAAATACTAATTATAAATGTTGATAAATACAATTGTTAGACATGGAAATATAGATATACCTCTCCTTAATGCAACTGCTGTGTCAGATTTTCAAAGAAAAAGCAAACCATGCAATAATCTGAGATGGCGCTCAGAAAATACAATTATCTGCCATGTTGGAGTCAACAGAAATCAGAAATCACATTATAAATATTCCCTTACCTTTGCTCTCCCAGGAATCCTAGTTCCACAATAAATGCTTAATTTGTTCGATAATGTCCATTATTTATGTCCAAGTAGCTACTTTTGTTAGCCCGTTTAGTACACAAATACAAACGTCGGACGAAAATTTCTAAAAGTTATATTACAGGTCGAAGAAACTTGTCAAACTAAGTATAGAATCAATCTTTAGGATGTTATTACAAATCTTAAATAAAGTGCCAACCGGAGAATTCCTATGTCTGTAGAGAAGCCATGGAACGCAGGTCGCCATCATGTGAAATGTGCGTGACCAGAACCTGGCTCTCTGCCAGACCACTGACTCAAAGAGCTCCTATTCAGCTCCACAACACAGTAGAAGCCTCATTCAAGTTTCTAAAGATGGTTGACATCTAGTGGCAGCCTTAGGAAGTTCAACTTTATCCATATCCTACTATGTATTCAATAGGGTCTGGGCTGACAATCGACCATCCTCAGATTTTCACTTCCTGTTTTGATTTCTTCTCAGGTTTTTGCCTGCCATATGAGTTCTGTTATACACAGACATCATTCAAACAGTTTTAGAAACGTCAAAGTGTTTTCTATCCAATACTAATAATAATATGCATATAGTAGCACCTGGGACTGAGGAGCAGGCCGTTTACTCTGGGCATCTTTCATCCAAGCTACTCAATACTGCCCCTGCAGCCATAAGAAGTTTTAACTTCTTAAGTGTTGAAGGACTGTCTCCCACAAGCTAACATAATAACTTAAGTCTACAGCTACTAACAAACCTAACCTGTCCATTCAATATCTGCAGACACAGGAAAATGGACATACCATCAGTTTATGGCATTAATGTTAAGAGTGTTGATGACCATACGACTCTTGCTTGAAGGACTACATTCAGAGATATTACAATGAGCCTAGAGATACATTTGGAGGGAAGGCAGATTAAAATAAGGGTAGAACACGGACAGCAGATGCAGAAGGACAAATGAAGCCTCCTCCCTCAGTCGTAATGGAATTTTCCGCTTACTCCTTTGGCAACATCAAGCTTTCATCATCTGCCAGGATATTTTCTGTTGTATAATTTAGTGAGAGTAAGCAAAGTAGATGGGTCAATATGCACAATGCTCAGCTGCAGTACACATCAAAACTTAATGGGTTGTGTTTTGCAAGTAGTTATTTTTACTCTTGTAAAGCTATGTATACATTGTTGAGTGATGGGGGCATATACAATTCTTACTATGAATGAAAGGTGTTAAATGTCACAGGTGCTACAGTCTTTAAACAGAATGGTAAAACGTTATACAAACATATTACAGCTCGTCTTAAGACAATTTATTTGTAACTACTCTACATAGCAAATCACCACCAATTTGACCCATTTACCAATATGAACAACTAGCCTCATGAATAGTTTGTTTTAATAGTTAAGCCTTGTGTTGTCTTAAGGGTCAAAAATGACCCACCACTATGTTTAACAGCAGAGAAATCCCCTAAAATGATATTTTTTTTAACGTGAAATTTGATGACTTTTCCTAGTGACCCCAACATTAGAAAAAGTGAAACATCGCCTTTGTTCATATTTCCATGAAAGCTGTACACCACCAGGGTACAAAGATCGCCTTAGAGTCTGTAACGATCGTCGTAATGATGAGACCAAGGAGCAACGTGAATAGAGCTCCACATTTTTTTTATGAACTGAAACTCACCAAAAAGAAAACAACAAACAACCAAATGAAACATGAATATGCTAGTGTGCACACAGGCACCTAACTGTAGACAAGATCCCACACCAGAAAGTGGGAAAAAGGGCTGCCAAAATATGATCCCCAATTAGAGACAACGACAAACAGCTGTCTCTGATTGGGAACCATATCAGGCCAACATAGACATACAAAATCAGTAGAGTATGCCTGGTTATTTTTTTTAAATGCCTTCCTCACCATCTTAAATAAACATGCCCCATTCAAGAAATTTAGAACCAGGAACATATATAGCCCTTGGTTCTCTCCAGACCTGACTGCCCTTAACCAACACAAAAACATCCTATATAATTGAGAATTTCAATAAGCATTTTTCTACGGCTGGCCATGCTTTCCACCTTGCTACCCCTACCCCAGTCAACAGCACTGCACCCCCCAAAGCAACTCGCCCAAGCCTTCCCCATTTCTCCTTCTCCCAAATCCAGTCAGCTGATGTTCTGAAAGAGCTGCAAAATCTGGACCCCTACAAATCAGCCGGGCTAGACAATCTGGACCCTTTCTTTCGAAAATTATCTGCCGAAATTGTTGACACCTCTATTACTAGCCTGTTCAACCTCTCTCTTGTGTCGTCTGAGATTCCCAAACATTGGAAAGCAGCTGCGGCCATCCCCTCTTCAAAGGGGGGGACACTCTTGACCCAAACTGCTACAGACCTATGTCTATCCTTCCCTGCCTTTCTAAGGTCTTCGAAAGCCAAGTCAACAACCCGATTACCGACCATTTCGAATACCACAATACCTTCTCCGCTATGCAATCTGGATTCAGAGCTGGTCATGGGTGCACCTCAGCCACGCTCAAGGTCCTAAACGATATCTTAACCGCCATCGATAAGAAACAATACGGTGCAGCCGTATTCATTGACCTGGCCATGGCTTTCGACTCTGTCAATCACCACATCCTCATCGGCAGACTCAACAGCCTTGGTTTCTCAAATGATTACCTCGCCTGGTTCACCAACTACTTCTCTGATAGAGTTAAGTGTGTCAAATCGGAGGGTCTGTTGTCCGGGCCTCTGGCAGTCTCTATGGGGGTGCCACAGGGTTCAATTCTTGGACCGACTCTCTTCTCTGTATACATCAATGATGTCGCTCTTGCTGCTGGTGGGTCTCAGATCCACCTCTACGCAGACGACACCATTCTGTATACTTCTGGCCCTTCTTTGGACACTGTTAACAACCCTCCAGGCGAGCTTCAATGCCATACAACTCTCCTTCCGTGGCCTCCAATTGCTCTTAAATACAAGTAAAACTAAACTATGCATGCTCTTCAACCGATCGCTGCCTGCACCTGCCCGCCTGTCCAACATCACTACTCTGGACGGCTTTGACTTCGAATATGTGGACAACTACCAATACCTAGGTGTCTGTTTAGACTGTAAACTCTCCTTCCAGACTCACATCAAACATCTCCAATCCAAAGTTAAATCTAGAATTGGCTTCCTACTTTGCAACAAAGTATCCTTCACTCATGCTGCCAAACATACCCTTGTAAAACTGAACATCCTACCAATCCTCAACTTCAGCGAGGTAATTTACAAAATAGCCTCCACTACCCTACTCAATAAATTGGATGCAGTCTATCACAGTGCCATCAGTTTTGTCACCAAAGCCCCATATACTACCCACCACTGCGACCTGTACGCTCTCGTTGGCTGGCCCTCGCTTCATACTCGTCGCTGCCAATGACTGGAACGAACTACAATAATCTCTGAAACTGGAAACACTTATCTCCCTCATTAGCGTTAATCCCCAGCTGTCAGAGCAGCTCACAGATTACTGCACCTGTACATAGCCCATCTATACTTTTGCCCAAACAACTACCTCTTTCCCTACTGTATTTATTTATTTAGCTCCTTTGCACCCCATTATTTCTCTCTACTTTGCACATTCTTCCACTGCAAATCAACCATTTCAGTGTTTTACTTGCTATGTTGTATTTACTTCGCCACCATGGCCTTTTTTTGCTTTTACCTCCCTTATCTCACCTCACTTGCTCACATTGTATTGTACTCATTCTTCTACTGTATTATTGACTGTGTGTTTGTTTTACTCCATGTGTAACTCTGTTGTTGTATGTGTCAAACTGCTTTGCTTTATCTTGGCCAGGTCGCAATTGTAAATGAGAACTTGTTCTCAACTTGCCTACCTGGTTAAATAAAAGTGAAATAAAAAAAATAAAAAATTGACATTACATAAGAATATCTCACTATGTTGCCAAAAAAAGTTCCAGACTGCATTTTATTGAAGGGAAACAACATTCAAAACTACTTTCTGCACATTTCTGCTACTTTCTTTTGGCGCTTTTGCTAAAAATGTAATGTTTACACCTATACAGTATCCCCAGCAATAATAATAATAATAAACCTCTACTTTAGTAAATAAAACAATTATGACAGGTGTGTTATAATAAAAACGAGTGGTGTCCACTGATTAAATCTAGTCTTAGTTTGTGGGCGGCAAGGGATACGTTAGTCCTAAATATTTCTAAAACTAAAAGCATTGTATTTGGGACAAAACATTCACTTAACCCTAAACCTCAACAGAAAATGTAAAATTGAGCAAGTTGAGATGACTAAACTGCTCGGAGTGACCCTAGATTGTAAACTGTCATGGTCAAAACATATTGATACAGTAGTAGCTAAGATGGGGAGAAGACTATCATTAATAAAGCAATACTCTGCCTTCTTAACAACACTATCAACAAGACAGGTCCTACAGGCCCTAGTTTTATCGCACCTTGACTACTGCTCAGTCGTGTGGTCAAGTGCCACAAAAAAAGGACTTAGGAAAATTGCAATTGGCTCAGAACAGGGCAGCACGGCTAGCGCTTGGATGTACACAGAGAAATAATATGAATAATATACTTGTCAATCGCTCCTGGCTCAAAGTGGAGGAGAGATTGACTTCATCACTACTTGTTTTTATGAGAGGTATTGACATGTTGAATGCACCGACCTGTCTGTCTAAACTACTGGCACACAGCTCGGACACCCATGCATACCACACAAGACATGTCACAAGAGGTCTCTTCACAGTCCCCAAGTCCAAAGCAAACTATGGGAGGCGCACAGTACTGCAAAGTGCCATGACTACATGGAACTCTATTCCACATCAAGTAAATGATGCAAGCAGTTAAATAAAAAAATTTAACACCTTATGAAACAGCTGGTACTTTGAAGTAACAAACATTGGCAAAGACACATGCACACACGATTTAGTACTGTAGATGTGGTAGCGGTGGCGTAAGGGCCTGAGGGCACACCGTGTGATGTGAAATCTGTGAATGTATTGTCATGTTTTTAAAATGGTATAAACTGCCTTGGCAGCAGCTAATGGGGTTCCATAATAAATACAAGCCACAACTAAAATTGCATTACAGCTGCTTTGTGTTACCCAAGCCTAAGACCAACACCATCACAGAGAATATTGAAACCCTAACATAACAGCTTCAGATACTTGTATAAAGCAACCCAAAGATGTTCTGCTTGAGTGTGTGGTTTGCAGTAATGCTGAATTAGACTTATTATACACAGCCGACCCCATCGGTCTGATGTGACAAGCACACTCAGAAATAGAGGAGCACTTCCCTTGTGTTGTGCCATCCACAGACTAGAATTAATTTCACCCTGACCAGTAAGGTATGTTTTGCTGGGATGGGAATACATGTGTTCATTACACATGTGCCATGGCTGATTTCCTCCTCTTCGTCTGAAGATGCAGCGTAGTTCGTGCTCAACATGTTTTAATGAAAGACGAATAACTTGAACACTACACAAATACAAGGCAAAGGCAAAACCAAAACAGTCCTATCTGGTGCAGAGAACACAAAGACAGGAAACAATCACCCACAAAGTACCCACAGAATATGGCTGCCTAAATATGGTTCCCAATCAGAGACAACGATAGACAGCTGCCTCTAATTGAGAACCAATCTAGGCAACAATAGACATACAAAATACCTAGAAAGGCGACAGCCCTATAAACATACAAAACCCCTAGACAAGATGAAAAACATATATATCACCCATGTCACACCCTGACCTAACCAAAAATAACAAGGAAAACAAAGAATACTAAGGTCAGGGTGTGACAACATGCAATAATTTTAATTAAATTAAAGTCCTGAATTATCTGTGATGAGATATGCTAATTATGTAAGTATGTTTAGTGAGACAATTATACATGTGTATAATAAAAGTAAGGTGGACTTAATGAGTTGTATGGGGGCTTTGAAGCAATCATTCATATAATGTTTTTGATCTTTGAACAAATAAAGAGGTCCTCCCATGGTACTTTTTTTAAAGTCTCAAGTTGACTTTGTCCAAAATAATTGAATGTCTACAAGTTACTGTACAAAACATTTGATCATACTGTATTTTTTGGTCCTGTTTTCTCTGATTACCTGGTCTTTACTGGGAAATAGTATCGCAGCAATGATTTAATTCAACATTCTGTTTCTTACATCAAAGAGCTCAACAAAGGTGCTTGTTTCAATTCATCCTAAAGAAACAAAACAAGTAATATATACATTATTACTATGTAAATGCCATGTTACCAACTAAATACCAGGTGAACATAATTAAGTGAAACCAAATTATTTCCCCTCTCATTTCTCAGAAATCTTTCAAATCACACCAGCTACACACTTGTGTTCACGATAACATCACTAAAAGTGAAAGATGGTATTGGCAGAGATAGTGTTATCTGATTACACTGCAGTGGGGAGCTGCTACAAAGAAATGCCTGGGAAGTCCAGGCTCCAGCCCAGTACAGCACTCTATAGCTGGCTCTGGCTCGGTCCAGGGAAGCTATGACACTCTCACTACTAAAACGGAAATGTGTCCCCCAGCGATGTGAAATTCAACAATAATCCCTCAATGGGGACATCTGACCTTCAGCGGAGGAACAAACGTTATTACAAGGTCTACTCCGGAGACTGCACAGAGGCTTCTCGCTCTTATAATAATAGAAAGTGTAGCTCTACTATATACAAATTACCCTCTTCACGCTTTTTCATTTGAATGTGGGGGAGTTGGAGAAGAAAGTGTACAGAGAAATGGTATAATGGAGCTGCGAATTGCTTCGGTCAAGCTAATGTCAATGATTCATGCTTGGGGATAGTTGAATAGACAAAACTATTTACATCAGCTCAGGGGAAAGCAGAGGACCAAGTAAAAATATACTGTAATGTATACAGTGCTGAACAACTGTTTGAATATAACAGAGCGACCCCCCCCCCCCACGATGATTTTTTTTTTCTGCTCTCAGAGAAAAATAGATTTGTGCAAACTTTTTTTTTAAACTAATTTTGTGAAATTCCAAGGAATTAAAATTCATTCCACTGAACTTGACAATAACTGAATGACACTAAACACACATTTTCACATTAACTGACATAAAAATCATACAATTCCAAGAAGATCCTATTATAGAAAAATAGCTGGAGTATAATTCCTCCTCAGCTGGTACAGAAAATATGAATATGATAGGAAACAATACAAGCGCCAGCTTTCAAAGTAAGCTTCTTAGCTAACACACTCAATTAGGATGGCAAAGGGATTAAATTGCCTTTGTGTCCTTCTTATGCATAGGCATCGTGCCCATAAGGGGCACGTGCCCCCTCACATTTGTCCTGTAAAAGAAAATAGAACAAAAAGAAAATTGTTTCTCTGTAATACTACTACTTTATGAAGTTGGCTTTAGCTAGCCCAGATGCCAGTCTCCCAACCTCATAAGTAGCTAACAAGAAAACATTTCAAGCTAGCAAGTTAGAGTAGGTAGCTGGTCTAACTGCAGGCAACTAGCAAAATAAAAGGAAACTCGAACATAAAGTGTCTTAATAGTGCATTGGGCCACCACGAGCCCCCAGAGCAGCTTCAATGCACCTTGACAGGTTCTGCAAGTGTCTGGAATGTTATTGGAGGACTGTGATCACTGTTCTTTCAAGACAAATTCAATCATTTGGCATTTTGACGATGGTAGAAAACAATGTCTCAGGTACTGCATAAATCTGCAACTACCACCCTCCGGACCATCCCCAAGCCATCCTCATGAACATTGTGCCACCTCAGATTTTTGGGGTGCATGATGCCCCTATTCTTACAGTATGTAATGGCTGTAAATTCGCTTACGTCAGGTCTTCTTGCCAAGGAATTATTACGAGTAAATAGTCCACGTCAATGACTTGGGTATCAATGACACCTTCTATAACTACACTGAACAAATAGTTACAGTTCATATACAGAAATCAGTCAAATGAAATAAATTCATTAGGCCCTAGTCTATGCATTTCACATATGCATCTGTTGGTCACAGATACACTATAAAATACACACACACAAAAGTATATGGACACCCCTTCAAATTAGTGGCGTCAGCTATTTCAGCCAAACCCATTGCTGACAGGTGTATAAAAATCGAGCACACACCCATGCAAACTCCATAGACTAACATTGGCAGTAGAACGGCCTTACAGAAGAGCTCAGTGACTTTCAACGTGACACTGTCATAGGATGCCACCTTTCCAATAAGTCAGTTCGTCAAATGTCTGCCATGCTAGAGCTGCCCCAGTCAACTGTTAGTGCTGTTATTGTGAAGTGGAAAAGTTAAGGAGCAACAATGACTCAGATGAAGTGGTAGGCCACACAAGCTCACAGAATGGGACCAAATAGTCTGGAGCTGTTTTTCATGGTTTGGGCTAGGCTATTTGGTTCCAGTGAAGGGAAATCTTAACGCTAGAGCATACAGTGACATTCCACACAAACTATGTGGCAACAGTTTTGGGAAGGTGCTTTCCTGTTTCAGCATGACAATGCCTCCATGCACAAAGCGAGGTCCATTCACAAATGGTTTGTTGAGATCGGTGTAGAAGATCTTGACTGGCCTACACAGATCCCTGACCTCAACCCTGACGAACACCTTTGGGATGAACTGGAAGTGACCTCAAGCCAGGCCTAATCGCCACAACAGTGGCTGAACTCACTAATACTCGTGGCTGAAAGTCCCCGCAGCAATGTTCCAAAATCTAGTGGAAAGCCTTCCCAGAAGAGAGGAGGCTGTTATAGCATCAAAATGGGGATTAACTCCATAGTAATGCCTATGATTTTGGAATGAGATTTCCACATACTTTTGGTCATGTAGTGTACCTTCAAGTATGGGCATGGATAAGAAAACCAGTCACTATCTGATGTGACCACCATTTGCCTCAAGTAGTGCGACATCTCCTTTGCATAGAGTTGATCAGGCTGTTGAATGTGGCCTGTGGAATGTTGTCTCACTCCTCGTCAATGAATGTGCAAAGTTGCTGGATCTTGGCTGGAACATGCTGTTGTACAAGTCGATCCAGAGCATCCAAAACATGCTCAATGAGTGACTGGTGTGTATGCAGGTCCTGGAAGAACTGGGACATGTTTAGCTTCCAGGGATTGTGTACAGAACCTTGTGACATGGGGCCATGCATGATCATGCTGAAACATGACTAGGCAAGTCAGTTGAGAACAAATTCTTATTTACAATGACGGCCTACCCCTGCCAATGCCAGACGACGCTAGGCCAATTGTGCGCAGCCGGGACTCCCAATTACGGCCGGATGTGATACAGCCTGGATTCAAACCAGGGACTGTAGTGATGCTGCTAGCACTGAGATGCAGTGCCTTAGACCACTGCGCCACTCGGGAGCCCATGATGTGATGGCAGTGGATGACAACAATGGGCTTCAGGATCTCACTGCGGTATCTCTGTATATTCAAATGCCATCGATTAAATGCAATTGTGTTCGTTGTCCATAGCTTATACCGGCCCATACCATAACCCCACCATAGGGCACTCTTCACAACAATGACATTAGCAAACCCCTCGCCCACACGATGCCATCTACCCGGGACAGTTGAAACTGGAATCCATCCGTGAAGAGCACACTTCTCCAGCATG
The DNA here is from genome assembly GCF_057628025.1 of Oncorhynchus mykiss. Lineage (NCBI taxonomy): Eukaryota > Metazoa > Chordata > Actinopteri > Salmoniformes > Salmonidae > Oncorhynchus > Oncorhynchus mykiss. The sequence continues at coordinate 22,835,042 of NC_143031.1, forward strand.
CCAGTTGCCATTGAAGGTGAGCATTTGCCTCACTGAAGTCACTTATGATGCCGAAATGCAGTCAGGGCAAGACCCTTGTGAGGACAATGAGCATGCAGAAGAGCTTCCTTGAGACAGAATTTCTGCACAAACTGTCAGAAACGTAGGTTGTGCAAACCCACAGTTTCATCAGCTGTCCAGGTGGCTGGTCTCAGACGATCTCACAGGTGAAGAAACCGGATGTGGAGGTCCTTTGCATGTGTGGTTATACATGGTCTGCGGTTGTGAGGCCAGTTGGACATACTGCCAAATTCTCTAAAATGACTTTGGTGGATAAATGAACATTCAATCCTCTGGCAAAAGTTCAAGTGGACATTCCTGCAGTCAGCATAACAATTACACACTCTCTCAAAACTTGAGACATCTGTGGCATTGTGTTGTGTGACAAAACTGCACATTTTAGAGTGGCCTTTTGTCCCCAGCACAAGGTGCACCTGTGTAATGATCATGCTGTTTAATAATCTCCTTGATATGCCATACCTATCAGGTACATGGATTATCTTGGCAAAGGAGAAATACTCAGGGATGTAAACAAATTTGTGCACAACATTTTAGAAAAATAAGCCTTCTGTGAGTACGAAAAATTTATGTGGCCTTTTTTTTAATCTCATGAAACAAACCCTTTACATGTTGCCTTTATATATTTTTTTTGTGTAGATTGGCCAATCTTATGAAACGCAGCAGCCTATATTGTTGTGTGTTGATGACTTGACACACTCATTTTCCATGTATGCGATATTGGTGAATCTCTACTTGGCCAGTAGTTCGTTGATAGTAAAAATAAGAGGAAAAAAATTAATATATCACAAATCTATTTGGGCTATGGCCTATAAGGCCAAATAGTGGGGTAGATATTTCTCATGATGCTAAAGTTCAGATACGGTATGTGTGAAATGCACTTCCAGGGAAACTGAATCGACTTAATGACATCTTTGATAGTGACATATTTCATAGCGCTATACCGCTCCCTTGCATCACATTCAAACATGCATTTGCTCATTCAGGAAATGCCATCATTTTTTGAATAATCTTTGGTGAGACGAGTAGCCTATAAAGCATTTAGCTTATTTTCCCGATCTGATGGACAATGCCCATCACTCACTGATACCATCAATAGCGCAAACGCCAGAATTCCTCATTCATTCTCAATCTCCCACTCAGTCAAGGCATGCCTCACCCTAGGTATCCACGCTAGGATCCCCAGCCTTGAAGAAGCTTATTGGTATGCAGGTTTTGGATGGTTCAAGTAGAGATGGAGGAGAGGAGAGTTCTCTCAGCTTACATGGACGAGATTAGAAGCTCTCGTTGCTGATGAGATGAGGCAATTCACAACACCACAGTACATGTTCCCACCTGAACACTTGTGTATCGGTTCGATTCGATGTCTGTTTCGCCATCTTGTGTTCTACTTAAACACGTCAGGCCTGCTCAGAAAAAGCTGTGTTTGCATAAGTCTCGACTCCTTCGCTTGATTTTTCTTATTAGGACCTCTTATTCAGAGCATAGTGGTGTTTTGAAACTTGTCAGCTGAAGCGACACCGAGAAGTTCTACTTTCACAGAGATTTTCACGGTTTCAGTAAGCCTCCATGCTCGAACTTCTGGAGCTGGAAAGCCAACTGCGAAACTAATTGTTGCTCTGACGTGAATTACATGACTAAAACCAACTGATTTCAGATGTACAATGAAGGTGCAATGCTATCATGCCTCCACAGAAGGAATCGCTGTGGCGGACCAGAAGTGTAATCAATACAGCCATTTTACTTACCTACCAATTTAACATACAAAATAAGGAGTTGGCAGTGGTGCTGTCTTGTAGGGGGATTTCCTCAGAGACTCAAAGAGGACTGGGTAATCATGCATTCTGTGTCCAATGGCAGGGAAGACCATGAGAGAGAAAGGCTGTTATTTGTTCACGCCGGAGCTCCCTCTGTATAAATCAGCATTGCTAATATATTTTTTACCGAGTGTTCTGTAGAAATGTCCTGCCATACAGAGCCTAATGGCTCTCTGCACTCGCACCCCCATATTGCTGTTCGGGAATGGCAAATTGCATTAGTGTTTTTGAAGAGGAGCTTTCGTAAGAAATGCAGTTGTGCTTCCTGCTTGAAATCTGATTGTATGGCAAAATAAGGGAATCGAAATTGTACTAATTAGACACAACCAACTCAATATTGTTTATACAGCACATACACACTACCTGATCTGAAATCCCTTGTCAAGTGAAATCAACTTGGTGGAAGGCTACACGTATAGGCTGGGTGGAGTTGCCACCATATTCTGTCCCTCATCATTTTGTTTTTGAGTTGGAGGAAACCAGTCATTTGAATTGTCTCCAGTTCACGCTATCAGTCTGCTCTTGGTGACACTTTACTCAGTTGTAAAGTACCTCAGGCATTATCAATCAAACCCTGCTTTAGCTCAATGGGTAGGATTTCAAAAGCCATCTGCAGAAGTAATTCATATGTTTAATTATTCCTTCTTTTGCTTTGTTTACATAATCTCCCCCTGGCACTATTGGTTCTGTGAACAAAGCTTGGCACAGCCCAAAGTCTCACAATATGTGTGGCCATTTCTTGTCAAGCACGTTGTTCAGGACATCCAACTAGATTGAGAAATAATAATTTTCTTCGGGACTTTAGATAACCGGCAGCTATTTTAGACAAAGTAAATGAACATGCAGTATTTGACTAGAGGAACTGGGTTGAAATGTCAACAAAGTGGTTTGTTAGTGAAATTGGAATACGAGCGAACGGCGGCTCCTCAACATTTGCTCTCAGAAGTGAGGCCATTGTTCCACTCGAGTTATCAAAGCCAAAAGAAGGGTGCATTAGCATAGTCGTTAATAAAAGGCACATCATTTATGTAAGTCATGCTGATGGACTATTGATTTAAATTAATGCCCATGCTTTTGGGAATGAGCCATAAAACAACCTATTATGTCGGGTAATTGATAATTTAAAAAAAAATCTAATCCATTTCTAGGCCAGAATTAATTACTCTAATATTTATCAGGACTCTGGACAATTATTTATTCACTGGTAAAGTAGTTGAAGTTCTTCCAGGGCAAAAAGGAAAGTTAGGAGGCTCTGGAGAAAAACTGCCATTTGTTTTTAGTACACATTCACTCCCACAAGCCCTCCACATTAATTTTGGATGAGTATAATCAACAAGAGCTCCTGGGTTGTTAGGGTTGGAGTATAGGTTAGGTTTAGGCATGCTAGCAAATGGTTAGGGTTGGATTTTAGGTTAAGTTGAGGAATTCTAGTGAGGTGGTTAAAATTAATCTACGTGGCTTGAAAACTACCTTATTTTTAAAACCTCCTGTTTTGTACTCAACGTGTCAATGTATGGCTCATATAGTGCATTCGGAAAGAATTCAGACCCCTTAACTTTTTCCACATTTTGTTACAGCCTTATTCTAAAAGGGATTCAATAAAACATTTTAAGCAAACATTTATTTAGAAATGTTTGCAAATTAAAAAGCTTATTTACATAAGTATTCAGACACCTTTGCTAGGAGACTCGAAATGTAGCTCAGGTGCATCCTGTTTCCATGGATCATCCTTGAGATGTTTCTACAACTTGATTAGAGTCCACGTGGTAAATTCAATTGATTGGATTTGGAAAGGCACACACCTGTCTATATAAGGTCTCACAGTTGACAGTGCATGTCAGAACAAAATCCAAACCATGAGGTCGAAGGAATTGTTCGTAAAGCTCCGAGACATGATTGTTTCGAGGCACAGAGCTGGTGAAGGGTAGCAAAAATAAAAATTCTGCAGCATTGAAGGTCCCCAAGAACACTGTGGCCTCCATTCTTAAATGGAAGAAATTTGGACCCACCAAGACTATTCCTAGAGCTGGCCGCTCGGCCAAACTGAGCAATCAGGGGAGGAGGGTTCTTGGTCAGGGAGGTGACCAAGAACCTGATGGTCACTCTGGCAGAGCTCCAGAGTTCCTTTGTGGAGATGGGAGAACCTTCCAGAAGGACAACCATCTCTGCAGAACTCCACCAAGCAGGCCTTTATGGTAGATTGGCCGGATGGAAGCCACTCCTCAGTAAAAAGCACAGGACAGCCCGCTTGGAGTTTGCCAAAAGGCACCTAAAGGACTCTCAGAACATGAAAAACAAGATTCTCTGGTCTGATGAAACCAAAATTATACTCTTTGGCCTGGGTTAAAGGTTCACCGTCCAACAGGACAACGACCCTAAACACACAGCCAAGACAACGCAGCAGTGGCTTCGGGATAAGTCTCTGAATGTCCTGGAGTGGCCCAGCCAGAGACTGGACTTGAACCTGATCGAACATCTCTGGAGAGCCATGAAAATAGCTGTGGAGTGAAATTCAAATCAAATTTTATTTGTCATGTGCCAAATACAACAGTGAAAGGCTTACTTACAAGCCCTTAACCAACAATGCTTTAAGAAGTTAAGACAAAAAACATGTTAAGTAAAAATGAAAACAGTAACAAATAATTTAACAGCAGCAGCAAAATAACTATAGCGAGGCTATATACAGAGGGTACCAGTACAGATTCAATGTGTGAGGCACTGGTTAGTTGAGGTAATATGTACATGTAAGCAGAGTTAAAGTGACCATGCATAGATAGAGAGAAGCAGCAGCGTAAAAGAGTGGTCTGCGTCGCCCTTTGATTAGCTTTTCAAAAGACTTGGGTCTTGGGGGTAGAAGCTGTTGAGAAGCCTTTTGGACCTAGACTTGGCACTACGGTACTGCTTGCCGTGCGGTAGCAGAGACAACAGTCTATGACTAGGATGACTGGGGACTCTGACAATTTTTATGGCCTTCCTTTGAGCAGTTGCCATACCAGGCAGTGATGCAACCAGTGCAGCTGTAGAACCTTGAGGATCTGAGGACCCATGCCAAATCTTTTCAGTCTCCTGAGAGGGAATAGGCTTTGTTGTGCCCTCTTCACGACTGTCTTCGTGTGTTTGGAACATGTTCGTTTGTTGGTGATGCGGACACCAAGGAACTTGAAGCTCTCAACCTGCTCCACTGCAGCCTCGTTGATGAGAATGGGGGCGTGCTCGGTCCTCCATTTCCCGTCGTCCACAATCATCTCCTTTGTCTCACTTTGAGGGAGAGGTTGTTGTTCTGGCACCACACGGCCAGATCGCGGACCTCCCTATAATAGGTTGTCTCATCGTTGTTGGTGATCAGGCCTACCACTGTTGTGTCATTGGCAAACTTGATGATGGTGTTGCAGTCATGCCTGGCCATGCAGTCATGAGTGAACAGGGAGTACAGGAGGGGATTGAGTACGCACCCCTGAGGGGCACCCCTGTGTTCAAGATCAGCGTGGCGGATCTTTGTGGTTACCTACCCATCCAAACATGACCGAGCTTGAGAGGATCTGCAGAGAAGAATGGGAGAAACTCCCCAAATACAGATGTGCCAAGCTTGTAGCATCATACCAAAGAAGACTCGAGGCTGCAATCGCTGCTAAGGTGCTTCAACAAAGTAAAAGGTCTTAAAACCTATGTAAACTTACATTTTTTTTGCTTTGTCATTATGGGGTATTGTGTGTAGACTGATGAGGGGGAAAAACGATTGAATCCATTTTAGAATAAATCTGTAATGTAACAAAATGTGGAAAAAGTGAAGGAGTCTGAATACTTTCTGAATGCACTGTACATGCATATTAAACCATCTGCAGTCTTGTTCCAGCCAAGGAAGTCAGAGAATCCCTACATTGTAACCTAGCATCATTTGGTTCCTTAGACCTGCACGCTCGTTCCTGTCTTGTAGAGAATGTACTCTGAAGCAAGAGGGATTCACTGCCTGCATGCACATTCATTATTTTGATAACAACCAAACTATAGGGAATACATTGATCAAATACACACATCTTATGTTAGAAAGCATCCGAAATAGTTTGATCTATTAGATTTCAGTAGTAGTTTAATTTCTCTCAATCAGAAAATTATGTGCACTAAAGATGGCATTGTAGCTAGACATATACAGATAACTGCCAAAGGTAACTGGTGTATATTGTTTGAATTTCTGAATAATTTACGCAATAGGCTAAAAGGTTTTTACCAGGTGCGGATCAATCCATTTATCCCATTTGTGAATTGTGATATACAATAAATATTACTTTCATGCGCTTGAGAAATTTAGACTGCAAACTATCCTGCCTAGAAGGCCAGCATTCCGGAGTCGCCTCTTCACTGTTGACGTTGAGACTGGTGTTTTGCACGTACTATTCAATGAATCAGCCAGTTGAGGACTTGTGAGGTGTCTGTTTCTCAAACTAGACTCTAATGTACTTGTCCTCTTGCTTAGTTGTGCACTGGGGCCTCCCACTCTTTCCATTCTTGTTAGAGCCAGTTTGCGATTTAACCTTTAAAATGAGAGAATTGTCTTACCTGTAAAGTTTAAGTCAGTAGCCATGCCCAAGTGAATATACATTCTTTTAAACATTTCTATAACAGCCCTGTGACCGAATGTCACCTCAGCTCCAAATAACAGGAGGTCTTGTCCTCCACGTTGAAAAGGGATAATTTCAACTCTACAGGCCAGGAAATGTGAGAACTTGCTCCACACGTGAAATAGTATGAACACTGAACTATTGATCACCTAAAGAAGTTATGCATACTAAACTAGCATATATCAGACTGCAGCTGAACATTCGCGCAGATCTAGAATGAGAACACTGACCAACGAGGAAGCATTTCCAGAGTGAGATGAACCCTTCAGACCACGTGAACCTCTCACAGAACGACCCGGAATAATCTACAAAGGACAATGGCGACCTCAACTGGGCAAGCCAGAGCCTCACATAACCAGCTCAACTCTCGTAGCCAGCTTCACGTAAATACAATGCATTGCTTTTCCGAAGAGCGATCGTTAGTGACATATGTATGTGAGAATAACTTCCCAGGTCTGATAGAGACCCATTTTCCTTAGTCTTCCTTCCAAACCCCCTTATCTTCACTTTGAATCTATTGTGTAATAACCAAACTGTTATATTTAGTCCACTCGGGACAGTATTTACTATATATTCTGTAATTGTTTAATTAGTTAGTAAGTAAATAATTGAGCCAATTGATGGATGGATGATTCATAAGTAAAGGCTGGGTTCGTGCAGATAACCAAGAATTTTATGACCTTTGGAATGAGAACCGATGAGGTAATAATTAATTATTAGAAAACTACTCAATAAGATATGAAAATATCTTTAATCGGGAAATAGACTAAACATTTCCCGTGGTGCCCCGACTTTAGTTAAAGTTTACATGATTAGTTTAATCACATAATAATTACATAGAGAATTGATTTGATACAGTCTTCACATTTAATGACAAGTCAGAGACACGACAGCGGTGTCAGAGGAAGGCCCCAAAATTTGTCAAAGACTGCGGTCTCCCAAGTCAGCTTCTACCCCCAAGCCATAAGACTGCTGAACAATTAATCAAATGGCCACCCATACTATTTACATTGACGACCCCCCCCCCCCCCCCCCCCCCCCTTTGTTTTTACAGTGCGGCTACTCTCTGTTAATAATCTATGTATAGTCAGTCACATTACCCCTACCTACATGTACAAATTATCTCGACTAACCTGTACCCCCACACATTGACTTGGTACTGGTACCCCCTGTATATAGCCTAGTTATTGTTCTTTTATTGTGTTATTTTTTATTTTATACTTTTGTTTATTTTGTTAACTATTTCTTAAACCGCATTTTTGGTTAAGGATTTGTAAATATGCATTTCACGGTAAGGTCTACCCCTGTAGTATTCAGCGCATGTGACAAATACATTTGATTTTAAGGGACCCTTTCAGGCTCGAGCGCTACTATCAGACCTACTGGCTTAAAAGTATACAAAACTTCTGTTCAATGTCTGAGGTTCGGGTACATTTTAGAAATCAAAAACAAGCCTCCCCAACAAAACAAATAAATAAAACGCAGCTGGGATTTAACTCCTACATAATTTTCCGCCTCTCACATTTAAAATCCCCACGACTATTTCATAGACATGAAGCACTATTTAAATTTACACATACTACAGATTACACTTTCAAGTTTCCTTTTTGGCCCATTTCCCCTATTCATTCAACTGTATGCAGGTTTTCTATCGACTACTTTTAAGTGCCCCACACAAGTGCAACAATTCATGTGTCAGTTTAACAAATTACGTGACCTGGCAAGGTCGGGCCTCTGATGCAACATGAACATAATCTTGGGTCGCTGTGGCCATGTTTTGCTCTGGCAGTGATGAGGCATTTACACGATGCACTACCCTTAGATGTTACTTGCTTAAAATATTTCCTCACAATAATATTACAAATAATAAATTGGATAGTGCTTTCCCAGGTGCTCAAAGCACTTTACATTTTCACATTATGGGGAAAAACTCACCTCATCCACTATGAATGTGAATCCTCCATCTCCGGTTTTTCATACAGGTTATGTTGATGCTGGCGATATTATGACACGTCTGTTTGAAGGCCTGCACGTAGGAGTAGGGAGTGCATTATGCATAAGTGAAGGGGGAAAATTCCATTCATAGCTTAGTCAGTGATTCATTTAGCTGGCCAGACAAGCAGTATAATTGGACTGGGGAGTCAGAACCAGGGTAATATATATATATATATATATATATATATATATATATATATATATATATATATATATATATATATATTTATTTATTTATTTTAATTAGACTATCCAGGGGTGAATATTTCCTAATTAGGAGTAAACCACGCTAACACTTAAATTTTTCCATGTGAATAGATTAATGGAACATTGTGTGGCCGATCAGGGATTGAGCCCAGGTCAATAGCACAACTCAAGACCATGTTAGACATCTGAGCTAAAGCCTAAGATTTGGCTCTGTAAGCGAATGTGTCTCGGTCAAGGGCAAAGTCACTTATGTGAGGCTGGCTCTGTGAACTACCTCTGCTACACTTGCCTTGTTTCAGTTGTTTACTACAGGATCTTTGTTATTGAATAAAATGCAGAAAAGCAGCCTTCATTTACTGTTAATTAAATCACAGCTTTAAACTTCTCTGCCTATCATAATGCACTGCTGGAATAATAAGCTGTATAAATTATATATAGTTTACAATTGATTTGAAAGTGACTTTGATGATTCATAATGCATGGTTGAGATGTATTATACTGAGTCCTACATTCCCCTTAAAGGCCCAGTGCAGTCAAACACTTGAATTCCTCTGTTTTAGATCACCTACTACCACAACCTGTTCAAAGGCACTTAAATATTTTGTCTTGACATACACAATCTAGGTCCCAATTGTCTCAAGCCTTAAAAATATTTTTTTAAACTGTCTCCTTTCCTTCATTCAACCTGATTTGAAGTGGATTTAACAAGTGACATCAATAAGGGACCATAGCCTTCACCTGGATTAACCTGGTCAGTCCATGTCATGGAAAGAGCAGCTGTTCATAATATTCTGTACACAATATTCTGTACACTCAGTGTATCTTTCCACACTATTAGGTTGGAATACTACTGTGAAAATTATGATAATGCCATTTTAGTGTAAAAGCTGTTGGAAAAGACCACCTGAAATTTCAGCCCGTTTTGGTGGGATGGAGTTCTGGACTTCCATGGTGACCATACCATGAGGTAAATTAGTTAATGGACCAATAGAGTTCCAAACCTTTTATAATGGTCTGCTTAAGTGTGCAGCTCCTTTTATTGCTGGCTCAGTAGCCCCCGTTTTTTATTTAAACATTGTTATCAGGATGTATTCCAAAGCATGGAAATCCACCTATGCACTACCACTCCATAAAGGTTGGGATACAAATAATCTTATCTATTGCCCCATTTCAAGATTACCTTGTTTAGGTAAGATACTTGAATCCTTGGTTAAGGTACAACTTTGTTCCTTTCTCTGAAAATTGTATTTTTAATATAAACCAAGTCAAGGTTTAGGCCTGGGCATAGTACTACCACAGCAACCACGCTAGGATGCCTAAAAGATTTGTGCTGCCTTGTTTATACTTGTATTAAAACACTCATTTAAGAGATTTTTGAATTGAATCAGTCATGCTGAAGTTCACGAATGGCCTTCTGCACCAAGGTGGCACAGGAATACAAAACTGTTATCTGCATAGAGATGAATGTTACAAGTATTAACACTGTTTCCTATGTCATGAATCTACAACGTGAACAATAAATGGACCCAAAATCAAACCCTGAGGAACATATTTTTGAATCTGAAGAAATTCAGAATTAAACCCTTCTGTCAAGATGGCCTGAGTTCTTTCGCTAAGATAATTCTGAACCATAAACAGGCGGTATATCCCAAGACTAATTCTTGATAACTTCAGCAAAACAAAATGATCAACACTGTCGAACGCCTTTGTCAAGTCAATGTGATTGTTTTTATTAAATATTATTTTTGTTATTGCATGCTAATTTATATTGTTTCATACACATACAGTACCAGTCAGTTTATTTGTACTATTTTCTACATTGTAAAACAATAGTGAAGACCTCAAAACTATGAAATAACACATATGGAATCATGTAGTAACAAAAAAAGTGTTAAAGAATTGAGATTCCTTAAAGTAGCCACCCTTTGCCTTGATGACAGCTTTGCAAACACTTGGCATTCTCTCAACCAGCTTCATGAGGTAGTCACCTGGAATGCATTTCAATTAACAGGTTTGCCTTGTTAAAAGTTCATTTGTGGAATTTATTTCCTTCTTAATAATAAGTTTGAGCCAATCAGTTGTGTTGTGACAAGGTAGGGGTGGTTTACAGAAGATAGCCCTATTTGGTGAAAGACCAAGTCCATATTATGGCAAAAACCAAGCTCTATGATGAAACTGTCTCAGGAAAGGAAAGGAAGACCCAGAGTCTTGCTGCAGAGGATAAATTAATTTAGAGTTACCAGCATCAGAAATTGCAGCCCAAATAAATTCTTCACAGAGTTCAAGTAACAGACATCTCAACATCAACTGTTCAGTGGAGACTGTGTGAATCAGGCCTTCATGGTTGAATTGCTGCAAAGAAACCACTACTAAAGGACACCAATAAGAAGGAGAGACTTAGCATGCAATAACAAAAAGCATGTGTATAAAACAATATAATTTAGCATGCAATAACAAAAATAATATTTAATAAAAACAATGGAAATTAAACCAGTGGTAATCTGTCTTTCGGTCCAAATTTGAGATTTTTGATTCCGACCGCTGTGTCTTTGTGAGACGCAAATTAGGTGAACAGATTCTCTCTCTCCACATGTGTGGTTCCCACCATGAAGCATGGAGGTGGTGTGATGGTACTTTGCTGGTGACACCGTCAGTGCTCTATTTAGAATTCAAGGCACACTTAACCAGCATGGCTACCACAGCCTTCTGTAGTTATACACCATCCCATCTGGTTTGCACTTAGTGGGACTATTATTTGTTTTTCAATGGGACAATGACCCAACACACCTCCAGGCTGTGTAAGGGCTATTTGACCAATAAGGAGAGTGATCTAGGGCTGCATCAGATGACCTGGCCTCCACAATCACCCGACCTCAACCCCATTGAGATGGTTTGGGATGAGTTGGACTGCAGAGTTAAGGAAAAGTAGCCAACAAGTGCTCAGCATGTGGGAACTCCTTCAAGACTGTTGGAAAAGCATTCCAGGTGAAGCTGATTCAGAGAATGCTAAGAGTGTGCAAAGTTGTCAAAGCGTGGCTACTTTGAAGAATCTAAAATATATTTAGATTTGTTTAACTCTTTTGGTCACTACATGATTTCATGTGATATTTCATAGTTTTGATGTCTTCACTATTATTCTGCAATGTAGAAAACAGTAAAATATATACAAAACCTTGAATGAGTAGGTGTGTCCAAAGATTTGACTGGTACTGTATATGCGTTTTACTATTATGTACAGGGCTCTTATAAAATTTTCAATCATAGTTTTCAATCTCAATGAGACTCCCTGTTTAAATATAAGGTTAAAAAAAACAACAGATAAATGGCTGCATTGGACCTTTAAAAGCAAATGAATTAGCATACACAGTATGACAAGCTGCGGAAATGATACTTAGTTATCTGACAGCTTACAAAGAAATCCGACAGTTCACAGAGAATCAAAATGATTCATTTCATAATGATACTACTTTGACCAACCACACGCATCTTGTTACCAAGGTGACCACCGTGAGACACCTACACACAATTCTATTTATGAAGACAATAACTTAGGAAAAACCCATTATTGCTCTGTAAACATGAAATCATACTAGTCAGTATGAAGAATTCAAATGTGCACCAGTGTTGTATTACGATCACCAATAGTTTATTGCACCCGCCTACTTTTCCTCCCTTTCTGTACCTCCCTACATCCCCTTCTCTTTAATCATCTGACTTTGACTTTTTCCACATTCTTTCTGTCCAGACAAGGTCATAAATACATACATTATAGGACCTGACTGAAGATGAACGTTTGAACATCCATCAAGTCTGGGTGGTGTCAGTAGACAAATCCCTTTTGACAGATTGCACTAAGGACATGCCAGGCTGGTGCTTCGGTAGCACCAACCTGGCATGTGCTTAGTCAACAGTGGTGTGGTGGCTTGGCAGTGTGTGCAAAAGTGATCTTTCTCCATGTGAAACACCACCCTCTGGTGGTCAGGAGTAGTAATTAATGCATTATCAAGAGCTGAGCCATACATTATTTCCCACAGTTGTTGTAGGGAAAGTGTGAGTGACTCAATATTATGACAAGGAAGTCAAAACTTACTATAAGACATGAATTGAAATTAAATATGCTGTAAAGTGATCGGTAGCCTAACTTGAGATTGACACCCCTAACTTAAGTTTCCACCCAAATCTTCCATTGACATCAATACATGATTTACGCAAACGTCAAGGTTCAGCATGCGCATAAAATCAAGTTAAAATTCAGTCCCATAATGAGTGCATGCATTAACCATTGCTCAAAACAAAAAGAGAACTATTTGGCCTTCCGCTGTGACATTAGTAAACCATTATTGTACATTGGACACACGACTTTGAGCTTAACACACATCGAAATGACCTGCAGCAACAGTGAAAGACGCAGTGTGGCCAATGTGACCGTCCAGTCTAACGTGTGCTATATCGAGAGCTTGCTTTAAATAGGGATTAAGTCCTATCCCAAAACTCACATGTATATGTTTGAACATCTGGCAGATAGGAATAATTAAATAGTTGAAAATCCCAACAATGGCAACCTTTAAAAATGTATCATTTCAGACTTGAATGATTCATCTGAGAGGCATGCTCATATTCAATATCAACACGATTACTGTCCCAAGACACTAGCAAATAAGAAACTCTTGCAAGAAAGCATTACCATTGGACTTAGGCAAAATTATTTAAGGACAAATATGTTTTTTGATTAACCAATGTAATTTAGCTTGAAGAGGACACAGTCCCTGAAGCTCAGAGTATGTGGTGGACATAGTGCATTAGTACAAGAATTGGAACTATGCCATTGCCTTTGCTTCAGCATGAGCTAAAATCACTTAAAGGGATAGTTTTCCAAAATGTTAACCCAATCTTAATAGTTTTCTTACCTTGAGAGGTGGTTATTTATTTTCAATTGTAATACAAGCTCCACAGGCCTCAAACTCAACTCTGGACCTCAAAACCAGTTCCACTGCATTTTTTTATTGTTCCCCTCTAATCAGGAACTGATTTAGACCTGGGACATGGGTGGGTGCAATTCCTTATCAGGAACAGGAAACCAGCAGGCTCTGGACCTTGCAGGGCAAGAGTTGAATACTGCAGCTCTGAAGAAAGCCCTGTGAAGCAATGAATGGAATGTTTGTAAAAAAAACTTGGAATTTGTTCATTTGTGTTTAGCCTGAGTTTTATCTTTAGCCGGTATTCCAATTCAGACCATACCAACTCACTACTACTACTAATAATAATACATGTAATTTGTTTCGCAATTTTCAGCTCTACTAAGAAAAACAACATACATTGACAATCAAGGCAGGTAAAATAGCAATAGTAGGCTAGGTGCTAAAAATGTATTTAAGGAATAAGATAGTCTGAAGAAGTGTTTTTTAAGGCCTGTTTGAAAAGTTCTGAGTGATGGAACTGCTCTCAGATGGTCAGGGAGCAAATTTCATAGGCGAGGGGCAAGGGAGCCGAAAGCTCGTTCCTCCATAGTTCAGAGACATGTCTTGGGGACTTGAAGCAGTAGTAGCAGTAGTGGCTGAAGCGGAGAGTGCGAGGTTCCTCACTGATTGAAATGAGGTCGCTGATGTAGGTGGGGTTTAATCCTTTTAAGGCTTTCAACACGAGCAGGAGGATTTCTAAGTTGTGTAGTTGACCAGTAGCCAGTTGTGTAGTTGACCAGTAGCCAGTTGTGTAGTTGACCAGTAGCCAGTGTAGTTGACCAGTAGCCAGTTGTGTAGTTGACCAGTAGCCAATTGTGTAGTTGACCAGTAGCCAGTTGTGTAGTTGACCAGTAGCCAGTTGTGTAGTTGACCAGTAGCCAGTTGTGTAGTTGACCAGTAGCCAGTTGTGTAGTTGACCAGTAGCCAGTTGTGTAGTTGACCAGTAGCCAGTGTAGTTGGGGTGATGTGGTCTGACTTCTTGGTCCTAGTCAGGACCCTGGGAGCACTATTCTGGATTGGTTGGAGTCTCTGCAGTGATTTGGCTTGGAGGCCCCCAAACAGCGTTGCCGTAGTCGATCCGAGAGAGGAGTGATGGAGAGTGATGGAGAGTGATGGAGAGTGATGGAGAGTGATGGAGAGTGATGGAGAGTGATGGTACTGTATGCCCTGGGCAAAGTTTTTTAGGTGGAAAAATAATGGGGGAAAGAATTAAGTTTTAAATGTATTTTTATGTATCATCAGCCTCTGCACAAACGGATTCAATCTTTACCTTAGTGTTACATCTACTATAAGTCACCAGTGCCTGTTCACAGCCGTTTACCTCATTGTCATACTAACTGTGTGCTTCAGGTGCCTGGTATGCAGGCTCGGTGGCAGCTGCTTGTTTCACGTGCACACACACACACACACACACACACACACACACACACACACACACACACACACACACACACACACACAGTGTCAGTTTCCACACTGACAGATGAAAGCGAGACAGACAAGCACACTCTACCATTTATATCCTCCCATCTCAGCTCTAACGCCTAAATCAAGACATCAATCTGGTCAGGTATCTTCAGTCTTCAGCTGCTGCAGACAGGCAGGTGCTGTGATATCTGCACCTTGGAGGGCTCTGTGACTTTAATAAAGTAGTAGACCCTGCCTGCTCTCTGTTTTGCTCTGGGTGGGGTATTTATTTTAGATTTTTACCTGGTGCTATTTTTATATGCCCATTCAGATAGCGTCACTGACGCTTATTCAGAAAAGATGGAGTGTGAGGGGTTTGTGGTAGGCAAAAGAGGATGCTACAGTCCAGGAGTGCATGAGAAGACTTCAATAATTGACGGCTACAGTGTCTGTGCTATAGATCAAAATATTTGTCCATGAGTCAGTGAACTTGAATACAGCTGTTGCCCAACAAACCATCTCAGAGCATTACTTGTGTAAGTGTGTTACTCTAGCAAGCCATGATTTCACATTCCTTGTAGAAGCAGCCAGAGCAGGATTAATGCAGGGGCTTACTGGAAATATATACTGTGTATATTATATATGTAGTATATATTGTATATTTTTCACTGCAACCGCCAACCAAAGGAAGACTCTGTAGCCCGCTCTCAATGAGTGTAGACAGCCTGCTGCTGCCTGCTGCCACTCTGCTAATCATCAGATGGGGGGAGGACAGGTGGTAGGGGGCCCACGTGATTAACTGGGGGGCCCTGCCTTGATTGGGTAACTGATTAATACAAATAAATAAGCATAGTAAATAAATGTGACTGGTCAATTGTGTGAGTCAAGGGCTGGACAAAAAAAACAACAACATATAAATACATATTTTTTATTCATTTTTTTTGTAATTCAACCACATGAGCTCACTCTCAATATTGTGATTAAGTTTTATCACAAGCACATACAGGTGTCTGACTAAATGAACGAACATAAAGTGTTTTAAAAGGGTGTTGGGCCACCATGAATTGCCAGAACAGTTTCAATTAACTTTGGCATATACTTTAAGACATGAAGGTCAGTCAATCCAGAAAATGTCAAGAACTTTTAAAGTTTATTGAAGTGCAGTCGCAAAAACCATCAAGTGCTATGATGAAACTGGCTCTCATGAGTACCGCCACAGGAAAGGAAGACACAGAGGATGAATTTATTAGAGTTACCAGCCTCAGAAATTGCAGCCCAAATAAATGCTTCACTGAGTTCAAGTAACAGACACACTCAACATCAGCTGTTCAGAGGAGACTACATGAATCTGTCATGTACTGTCATGTTGTGTCTTGTTTCTGTCCTTTCCCTTCACCCTGTCTCCCTCTGCTGGTCGTTGTTAGGTTACCTTTTCTCCCCCTCTTTCCCCCAGCTGTGCCTTGTCTCCTCCTAACTACCTCGTCACCCCTTTTCCCACCTGTTCCCTTTTTCCCTCTGATTAGTCCTCTATATCTCTCTCTGTTTCTGCTCCTGTCTTTGTCGGATTCTTGTTTGTGTTGTTCATGCCTGAACCAGACTATCGTCATGTTTGCTGCAACCTTGTCCTGTCCTGTCGGAACCTGCCGGTCCATCTGAGCCTACGTTTTGTTTTGTTATTAAAGAAGCTCTGTTTACGTTAATTCGCTTTTGGGTCCTCATTCACGCACCGTAACAGAATCGGGCCTTCATGGTTGAATTGCTGCAAAGAAACCACTATTAAAGGACACCAATATGTAGAAGAGGCTTGCTTGGGCCAAGAAACATTAGCAATGAACATTAGACCGGTGGAAATCTGTCCTTTTTGTTAAGAAACTGCCATGTTTTTGTGAGACGCAAAGTTGGTGAACAGATGTTCTCTGCGCTGTTATTCTACAATGTAGAAAATAGTCAAATAAAATTAAAACCGTGAATGAGTAGGTGTGTCCAAACTTTTGACTGGTACAGTTCTTTGTATCCCTTGTTTCCTCAAGTTTTGCCTTGTCCGGAAGGCCGCAGTTTGGGGAGAAAGTGGGCCAAATATAGACTAGAGCTTGTTGCCTTGTTTCCATAGACACACAGTATCATCTTGACTGTTAAACATATGGGAACACTAGGCAATGGATGCCAGTCCTAACTTCAATGGGAACTGCCATCTATATTTCTATGGTTGGTTGGGGATGTCATTTTGCATTTTGCAGATTTCAAAATACAATTGTGGGGAAAATGGAAAGTTTGGCAAGCAAATGCCTACTTCTGAAAAGAGAAGACTAATCTGTCTGTAGAGCCAATTTAAAAAATGCTTCTCAACAACTCCCAATATGTAGGTAACTGCACTATTTTTCAAAGTAGCTCATCTTGAGATTGCCACGATGCGGGCATCGGCCATCAGCCTTCATCTTCATCATTGGGGTGGCAGGGTAGCCTAGTGGTTAGAGCGTTGGACTAGTAACTGAAAGTTTGCAAGTTCAAATCCCCGAGTTGACAAGGTACACATCTGTCTTTCTGCCCCTGAACAGGCACTGTTCCTAGGCTGTTATTGAAAATAAGAATTTGTTCTTAACTGACTTGCCTAGTTAAACAAAGGTAAAAAAAATACAAATTAGGTGAGTCAGTGTGCTGCTGAAGAAAAAAAGAGTTATACAGTGTGCCGTTCAAAAGTTTGGGGTCACTTTGAAAGGCCTTGTTTTTGAAAGAAAATCAAAAAAAAATTCCATTAAAATAACATCAAATTGATCAGAAACACAGTGGAGACATTGTTAATGTTCTGTGGAGGGAGTAGTACACAGCGTTGAACAAATCTTCAGTTTCTTGGCAATTTCTCTCATGGAATAGCCTTAATTTCTCAGAACAAGAATAGACTCTACGTAGATGGTGTCACGAACCGGCTCGAAGTTCGTAACAAAAAGGGAGACAACGTGGAGATAAGTAATAACAAAATATATTTATTAACTTAAGTAAACTAAATACAATTAACAATGGTGTGTGTAGTCAGTAGTGTAAGTGAGTGTTTGCGTGTATAGATGTGATGAAAAGATGCCAAAGCAAGCCGGCCGTCCACAAAGCTGCCACAGCCAAAATCAAACAGCGTGTCTGCATGGAGAGTCTCCTCAATGAATGGGGAAGAGGTGTATTTATCCCGGGACACATCTGAGCCCAGGTGTCTCCCTTTTCGCCGACGACCCTCCATAAACAAAAACAAGAACAAAGAGTAAGAATACGGCAGACAGAGTGGGAGGGTCATCACAATGGCGCCGAAGAACATGGCTGACGTTTTACATTCTCCCAACCAATTGTGCTATTTTGTTCGTTTTTTTGTGTTTTGTATAAGTTATTTTTTTACTTATTGTGTACATAATGTTGCTGCTACCGTCTCTTATGACCGAAAATAACTTCTGGACGAGGGGTGGTGTGTGTGTTTATTTGTCAAATATAGCTGGTGCGCGATGTCTAATATTATAGAAGTCTCAAAGTATTGCTCGCCTGAGGTAGAGTACCTTATGATAAGCTGTAGACCACTCTATCTATTAAGAGAGATCTCATCTATATTATTTGTAGCCATCTATTTACCACCACAGAACAAAGCTGGAACTAAGACCGCTCTCAACCAACTCTATAAGGAAGAAAAGAAGAAAATGTTCACCCAGTAGTGGTGCTCCTAGTAGCCTGGGACTTTAATGCAGGCCAAGTAAATCAGTTTTACCAAATTTTTACCAGCATGTCACATGTCCAACGAGAGAAAAGTAAATCCTAGACCGCCTTTACTCCACACACAGAGATGAATACAAAACTCTCCCCCACCCTCCATTTGGCAAATCTGACCATAATTCTATTCTCCTGATTCCTGTTTACAAGCAAAAAATAAACCAGGAAGTAGCAGTGACTTGCTCAATACGGAAGTTGTCAGATTTATTTTATTTTTATTTCACCTTTATTTAACCAGGTAGGCCAGTTGAAAACAAGTTATCATTTACAATTGCGGCCGTGGCCAATATAAAGCAAAGCAGTGCATCAAAAACAACAACAGAGTTACACAAACAAACATACAGTCAATAACACAATATAAAATATATATTTACAGTGTGTGCAAATGTAGAAGAGTAGGGAGGAAAATCAATAAATAGGCCATAGAGGCGAAATAATTACAATGTAGCATTAACACTGTGGTGACAGGTGTGCAGATGATGATGTGCAGGTAGCGATACTGGGGTGCAAAAGAGCAGAAAAGTAAATAAAAGGGTAAGAAATAATATGGGGATGAGGTAGTTGGGTGTGCTATTTACAGATTGGCTGTGTACAGGTATAGTGAGCTTTTGTAAACTGCTCTGACAGCTGATGCTTAAAGTTAGAGAGGGAGATATGACTCCAGCTTTCCAGCTTCAGAGATTTTTGCAATTCGTTCCAGTCATTGGAAGCAGAGAACTGGAAGGAAAGGCGGTCAAAAGTAGGCTTGGCTTTGGGGATGACCAGTGAAATATACCTGCTGGAGTGCATGCTACGGGTAGGTGTTGCTATGGTGAACAGTGAGCTGAGAGCAAAGGCTCATAGCCAGTGGGTTTGGTGATGAATATGTAGTGAGGGCCAGCCAACGAGAGAGTACAGGTCACAGTGGAGAGTTGTATATGGGGCTTTGGTGACAAAACGGATGGCACAGTGAGTGTTGGAGGCTATTTTGTAAATTATAATGCCGAAGTCAATCATTGACAGGATAGTTTTACGAAAGGTATGTTTGGCAGCATGAGTGAAGGAGGCATTGTTGCCAAATAGGAAGCTGATTCTAGATTTAAATCTGGATTTGAGATGCTTAATATGAGTTTGTAAGGAGAGTTTACAGTCTAACCAGACACCTACAGTTGAATTCGAAAGTTTACCAGCCATGGATCCAGGCTGAACACTTTGTCTGGACTGGGCATCGGCGCAGGGGAAGGCTCTCGCCATGGAGCGGGACTGGACGCTGTGCCTGGACTGGGCACCAATGCAGAAGAAGACTCTGGCCTTGGAGCTAGACTGGACATCGGCGCAGGGGAAGGCTCCGGCCATGGAGCTGGAGGTTTCGAACCGTTGTCCGTCGCAGGAGGTTCCAGACCGAGGACGGTCTCAGGAGGTGCCGGACCATGGACGGTCTCAGGAGGTTCCGGACCGTGGACGGTCTCAGGAGGTTCCGGACCGTGGACGGTCTCAGGAGGCTCCGGACCGTGGAACCGTCTCAGGAAGTTCCGGACCGTGGAACCGTCTCAGGAAGTTCCGGACCGTGGAACCGTCTCAGGAAGTTCCGGACCGTGTCACTGTCGCCGGATGTTCTGGACCGTGGACCGTCTCAGGAGGTTCCCGGACCGTGGACCGTCTCAGGAGGTTCCGGACCGTGGACCGTCTCAGGAGGTTCCGGAACGTGGACGGTCTCAGGAGGTTCCGGACCGTGGACGGTCTCAGGAGGTTCCGGACCGTGGACGTTCTCAGGAGGTTCCGGACCGTGGAACCGTCTCAGGAAGTTCCGGACCGTGGAACCGTCTCAGGAAGTTCCGGACCGTGTCACTGTCGCCGGACATTCTGGACCGTGGACCGTCTCAGGAGGTTCCGGACCGTGGACCGTCTCAGGAAGTTCCGGACCGTGTCACTGTCCCCGGAGGTTCCGGACTGTGGCACTGTCGCCGGAAGCTCTGGACTGTGGCACTGTCGCCGGAAGCTCTGGACTGGGAACTGTTGCTGGAAGCTCTGAACTGGGAACTGTCGCTGGAAGCTCTGAACTGGGAACTGGGAACTGCAGCTTGGTGCCTGGGGCCGGCACTGTTGGTACCGGGCTGGTGACACGCACCTCAGGGCGAGCGTGAGGAGCAGGCACAGGACGCACCTGACTGGGAAAGCACACTTGAGGGAAAGTGCGAGGAGCAGGACAGGACACACCTGACTGGGAAAGTACACTTGAACTTTAACACACTTCTCAGGACGAGTACGGGGAGCTGACTCAGGTGGCACCAAACTGACAACACGTTCCTTTAGTCCAAATCCGTGCATCCTCCACCAACTCAACAACTCTCCCATTTCTCTCTCCTCCAAATTCTCCTTCTTCTCCCAGACTGGCTCTGGTTCACTCCTCGGCTCTGCCGACTGCTCCAGCTTCGTCGCTGTCCCTCCTTCGCTGCTTTCTCCTGCTTCCATGGCAGGCTTTTCTCTCCTGCCATTATGTCATCCCAAGTCCAGGATATTCTCTCCCTAATCTCCTCCAAAGACAAGGATGCCATTACCTCCCAGGCACGCTGCATGGTCCTTTGTAGATGGGATATTCTGTCACGATGTTTGTAATAATAATGGTCGGACCAAGGAGCAGCATATGTTGAGTTCCACATATTTTAATGAAAGTGAAACTTTAAGCAAATACAAAACAAAATAAAGAATTAACGAACCGTGTTGACAATGCAGTGCTAACCAACAACTGAACATAAACAATATCCCATAACCCACAGGTGGAAAAAATGCAACATAAGTATAATCCCCAGCTGCCTCTAATTGGGAAACATACACAAACACCAACATAGAAAAATAAACCTAGAACCCAACATAGAATGAACTTATTGAACTTATATGTCTATCCAGCTGGACAATCTGCTTGCTTCCCGTGGGCGTTCGGAGAGGGTCCTGTGCGTTCCACCACCCAGCGCCCCCGCTCCCATTCCTATGGAGTTGGGAGGGGCCGTGCCGAGGGTTACCGGAGGAGGAAAGTCGAGATGGCAGGCGGAACGCTTCTCGGTCACCCCAGGTGAGTCAGCACCAAACTCACCCAGAACCCCCTGTTGGTCACATGTTTGTCTTGCTTTTTTTCCTTGATTTTTCCTCCTCTTCCCAGCATAAGGCGCTAGTCGATTCAGGTGCAGCTGGGAACTTTATGGATCGCGGACTCGCCATCAAGCTGGGTGTTCCGCTCATGCCGATAGATTCTCCCTTCCCCGTGCACTCCCTAGATAGCCGGCCATTAGGGTCAGGGTTGGTCCGGGGGGCCACGGTTCCACTGGACATGGTGACGCAGGGGAATCATAGGGGGCATATAAGTCTCTTCATTATCAATTCGCCTGTGTTTCCAGTGGTGCTGGGGATTCCCTGACTGGCTAGTCACAATCTCAAGATTTCGTGGAGACAGGTGGTTTTCCAGGGGTGGTCAGATGGGTGTTCTGGAAGGTGTCTGGGAGTTTCCATCGGTGCCACGTCGGTGGAGAGTCCAGACCAGGGTTCCATGGTGCGCATCCCCCCGAATATGCCGATTTGGCAATCGCTTTCAGTAAAAAGAGAGCGACTAAATTACCACCTCATCGACCGGGAGGAGATTGTGCGATAGATCTCCACGTGTACCCATTGTCCCAGGAGCAGACGTTGTCTATGGAGACATATGTCACGGAGTCTCTGGGACAGGGGTACATTCGGCCCTCCATCTCACCCGTCTCCTCGAGTTTCTTTTTGTGAGGTTTGCGTCCGTGCATTGATTATAGAGGTCTAAATGCCATCACAGTGGGGTTTAGTTACCCACTACCTCTCATCGCTACGGCGATGGAATCATTTCACGGAGCACAGTTCTTCACAAAACTGGATCTCAGGAGAGCGTATAGTCTGGTGCGTATTCGGGATGGAGACTAATGGAAAACCGCGTTTAGTACCACATCGAGTACCTCGTCATGCCGTATGGGTTAAAGAATGCTCCAGCCGTCTTTCAATCCTTTGTAGATGAGATTCTCAGGGACCTGCACGGGCAGGGCGTGATTGTTTATATCGATGATATTCTGATCTATTCCGCCACCCGCGCCACGCATGTGTCTCTGGTATGCAAGGTGCTTGGTAGACTGCTGGAGCATGACCTATATGTCAAGGCTGAGAAGTGTGTTTTCTCCAAACGAGCCTTCTCCTTCCTGGGTTATCGCATTTCCACCTCGGGGGTGGTGATGGAGTGTGACCGCATTAAAGCCGTGCGTAATTGGCCGGCTCCTACCACAGCGAAGGAGGTGCAGCGGTTTTGGGGGTTTGCCAATTACTACCGGAGGTTTAGCCGGAGTTTTGGCCAGGTAGCGGCCCCCATTACCTCACTGCTGAAGAGGGGCCCGGTGCATTTGCGGTGGTCAGCAGAGGCGGACAGAGCCTTCAATAGGTTGAAGGCGCTGTTCACGGATGCACCCGTGTTGCACCCGGACCCATCTCTAGAATTCATAGTGGAGGTGGACGCGTCCGAGGCTGGGGTGGGTGCCGTGCTATCACAGCGCTTGGGTATGCCACCAAAACTCCGCCCCTGCGCTTTCTTTTCGAGGAAGGCGCTTTCTTTTCGAGGAATTGTTATCGGTGGTCAAGGCCCTGAGGGTGTGGAGACACTGGCTTGAGGGGGCTAAGCACCCCTTTCTCATCTGGACCGACCACCAGAACCTGGAGTATATTCGGGCAGCTAGGAGACTGAATCCACGTCAGGCAAGCTGGGCCATGTTCTTCGCCCAATTCCGGTTTACTCTGTCGTATAGACCAGGCTCCCAGAACGTAAAGGCTGATGCACTGTCCCGTCTTTATGACATGGAGGATCGATCCACCAAGCCTACTCCCATCCTTCCCGCCTCGAGGCTGATGGCACCAGTGGTATGGGAGGTGGACTCGGACATCGAGCGGGCGTTACGGGCGGAGCCTGCGCCTCCTCAGTGTCCGGCTGGGCGTAAGTACATGCCGCTTGGTGTTCGGGACCAACTGATTTGGTGGGCTCACACCCTACCCTCCTTGGGTCACCCTGGGGTGGCGAGGACAGTGCGGGGCCTCCGCGAGAAGTATTGGTGGCACACCTTGGCTAGGGACGTTGTCTCTTCCTGTTCGGTGTGCGCCCAGACTAAGGCTCCTAGGCACCTTCCTAGAGGGAAGTTACAAGCCCGCCCCATTCCACAACGGCCATGGTCTCACCTATCAGTAGATTTCTTGACCGATCTCCCCCCGTCTCATGGGAACACTACGGTTTTGGTGATTGTGGATTGGTTCTCTAAGTCCTGCAGTCTCCTCCTGTTGCCCGGTCTCCCTACAGCCCTACAGACTGCGGAGGAGTTATTCACCCACGATCAGGACATCGTCTCTGATCGGGGTCCCCAGTTCACGTCCCGGGTATGGAGGGCGTTCATGGAGTGTCTGGGGGTCTCGGTCAGCCTGACCTCCGGTTACCACCCCGAGAGTAATGGGCAGGTGGAGAGAGTGAACCAGGAGGTGGGTAGGTTTCTGCGGTTGTATTGCCAGGACCGGCCCAGCGAGTGGTCTAGGTACGTCCCATGGGCGGAGTTGGCCCTAAACTTACTCCGTCACTCCTCGACAAACCTATCTCCGTTCCAGTGTGTGTTGGGGCTACCAGCCGGTCCTGGCACCTTGGCATACGAGTCAGACCGAGGCTCCTGCGGTGGAAGAGTGGGTGCAGCGCTCCAAGGAGACCTGGAGGGCCGTCCAGGAATCCTTCAAGCAAGCCAGTGGACGGCAGAAGAGGAGTGCTGACCACCACCGCAGTGAGTCCCCCGTGTTTGTACCGGGGGACAGGGTCTGGCTCTCGACCCGAAACCTATCCCTCCGCTTGCCCTGCCGGAAACTGGGGCCGAAGTGTGTAGGGCCCTTCAAAGTCCTGAGGAGAATAAACGAGGTGTGTTATTGATTACAACTCCCTTCCTATTATCGTAATAACCCCTCGTTTCATGTGTCTCTCCTCAGGCCGGTGGTAGCTGGTCCCCTGCAGGACGGTGAGGTGCCGGAGGACATCGAGGGGTCCCCGGCGTACACGATACGGGCCATTCTGGACTCGAGACGCCGGGTGAGGGGCCTGCAGCACCTCGTGGACTGGGAGGGGTACGGTCCGGAGGAGAGGTGCTGGGTACCGGTGGGGGACATTTTGTATCCGTCAATGTTGAGGGATTTCCATTGCCTCCATCCGGATCGCCCTGCGCCTCGCCCTCCGGGTCGCCCTCGAGGCCGGTGTCAGCGCGCTGCGGGAGCCGCGCGTCAGGGGGGGTGGGTACTGTCACGACTCCTACCGAAGGTGGCTCCCCTTCCTGTTCGGGTGGCGCTCGGCGGTCAGCGTCACCGGCCTACTAGCTGCCACTGATCTTTTCCTCCCCCTCCTTGTCTGTTTATTAGTTACACCTGTTTTTAGTTAGGTTAATTAGTTGGGCTTTATTATCCAGCCGGCCCGACTGCTGGGTGTGCGGGATTGTTTTATGTGTACTCGTGTACACGCCTGTAAGTCACGGTTGTTCATGTAAGTGAGGTATTTTCGGGACTGTTTAGTTCCCCTGTGTTTTGGGGCATTTGTTTTGAGTGGCGTCATTTTCACCTGTGTGGTGAATAAAGAAGTAGCGATACTCTGAACTCTTTGTCTCCTGCGTCTGACTTCTTCCTCCACTACACCCCGGGCATTACAGCTTTCTATGGTCAGGACGTCACACCTCAAACCTATAGAAAACTTGTGGGCAGAACTGAAAACGTGTGTGCGAGCAAGGAGGCCTATAAACCTGATTCAGTAACACCAGTTCTGTCAGGAGGAATGGGCCAAAATTCACCCAAGTTATTGTGGGAAGCTTGTGGAAGGCTACCCAAAACATTTCACCCAAGTTAAACAATTTAAAGGCAATGCTACCAAATACTAATTGAGTATATGTGAACTTCTGACCAACTGGGAATGTGATGAAAGAAACAAAGGCTGAAATAAATAATTTTCTCTACTATTATTCTGACATTTCACATTCTTAAAATAAAGGGGTGATCCTAACTGACCTAAGAGAGGGGATTTTTCCTCTGATTAAATGTCAGGAATTGTGGAAAAACCGAGTTTAAATGTATTTGGCTAAGGTGCATGTAAACTTCCGACTTCAACTGTATATATATATACAGTATATAATGTGCCTATGCCACAGGCAAGGCAAACGTTATTATGGTTTCTAAATGCATTTTTAAAAGGCAGATTTTTTTCAGACCTTGCTAAAAATGAAAATCCCCATGAATGGAAATGCTAAAAATGCTTGTGCTCAGCTATAGCCTATGCCACAGTCAAGGCAAACGTTATTATGGTTTCATTATGAAGGGACTTTTTCTTCAACAGTAAAATGACCACACATCAAATTGCATCTTGGTGCAAGGACAAAACCCCAAGGCCTATGATTTCTTAATACGGCCCTGGAGGCAACCATGTCAAGATCATCTGTCAGGTTTGTTGACATGACCTTAACCAAGTCCTTGTGCTTACATGGCAGCAGCTACATTTCCTTTGGAGCTCTCGTGTTGTTATCAATCAATGGGGGTCAGGCGAACGCCAAAACAGAGGGAAGAGGGGATAGGGAAACATTCTCACCTTTCAGAGACATGCTTAACAGCTTGCGTTATCTGTGTCACGCCTGTCAATTGTTGATTTACTGCAAGGTCAGAGTATTTTCTTACACGCTAACCACTAACTGACGTCGGCCATCTTAGCAGCTTAGGCGGTGATAGTTGTGCTTTGCTTTGACACTTGAAGGTACTTCAGCCTCCGCAAGCTAATGCTAGAGTCACAAAGCGTCTGGTGTTCTGACAGTTGAGATCAGATTGGGAGTAGCAGACGGTAACCAAATCTCACCTCAGGCTGAGATTTTGAGGGTAGTTTTTACTTTGCCCCTGAGCCACCGTGAGTTGTTGGCAGATGTACAGCTCTTAACCCCCCCCCCCCCTCCCCCCCTCTGATACATTGAAGGGTTAACAAACAACAGTTTTCTGTACTCACTAAGTACTGAATTAATATTGAAAGTGTTGTGAGTCGTCCGGTCTGTTTTGTGAGTACCCCAACTACTCCTTTAATTTGGGGATCTGTCTTCATTTAGCAGTTTCCTGGAAACGAGGTGAGTTGTATTGATTTGGTCAGAAGCTGGAGCTGGAAGTCCCTGCGGCTGTGGCTCCAGACTGCAGTACTTAACGTTTCACTACATCACCCACTGTTTCACCTCGCCATGCAGGCATTAAGCAGCAAAATAAATGTTTTAGGATCTGTAGTGGACCTTGACTGTGATTCTCCCATCCTCTTTCCCTTCCTCTCCCTCACCCCAACTGTAATAATAGTGGATTAAGGGACCATTACAGAAATCTAGCCGTAGCAACAGAAAAGAGTGACAGAGTGCATTCGTCGTTTGAATCCTCACTCAACCTGAAGGCAGCATCCATCATTCCCATTGGCTTGTTATTAAGCCTCCCTCACCGCCTGACCTAAAACATCAATCTTAATTGGACTTTAGCGTGACCACTTGCGACGCTCGCCCCCAGAAAACATAGATCATTGCCACACACAAAAGCAACAAACAGACGATGAGAGAAAATATATGGCCGGTGTTATCCCCTCTCAGCGTTTGTGACACGATGGATTGCTTGCTCTGCGTTGAGAGAGGAAAGATAGGCCAGTGAGATTTGGCCTAACATTGATTGTCTAATGGCACACATTCAATCAAAGGCTTTTCGAGCAAGTGTTTGGTTCAATGTGATTGTGCTGGTATACTGCAAGCTATATTAGAGCTGGTATGGAATGATCATTTATCTTTGTGCTCAGTGGGATCTAGCCCCATGTCAAAACAAGCTTATCCGTGATGCAAGTTGCTATCCTGGAGCTTTAGAAACCAACTTGCAATCATCCTCCCTATTCAACTCAACTGTGCCCCCCAGTGGTATGGTGTCAATCAAACAGCTGATGCCTTAAGTCAGAAAAACAGAAATACCCACAACAACTGTACAAACATATCTTTGTCCGTTTGTGTGAATACAAAAAGCCATATTATTATCCCAGGAAACATCAGATAGTCTTTATCTCTTCCTCTCCTGTAGCACTCTAAGACTCCCCACCTGGTTTTTCGAAGAAGAAACTCCTAATGATCCATCTTTACAAAGAAAAACTTCAGCAGAATGGAGGCCATCATTTATAATTGGACTTCCACAAGTGCACTTGTCCACGGTTGATGTTGCATTAGTTTACCTGCTTACCTCCAAAAGAGACCCAATATGCCAAAAAGCCTCCAGGCAACCTGTCTTGCCTTTTGTCTTCCATCAAATTAATAGTGTTATTTGCTGTGCCGCCCCTATATGTGCTCGTTCATAGCTGTGTAACTGGCTTCCAATGGTGTGAAAAGGCCAACACATGGCATCTGATTGAGCCTAGCTTGCTTTGGCATCTTAAAGACTGTGGATTGTGGTCCAAGAGCTTCAGTTGGAATGTTAGATCAATTTTATGAATTTCTCTCTTTGTTTTCTGTCTTGCTCTCTCTACCTCAGCAGTTACAACGTCAGTCCTCCAAGGTTGTAATTCTGCATGGTTTGTTTTCCTTCCTGACACTTAATTGATTAATTAGAACACGGTTTGACCAGAGAATGCCCACACCTGGTTTCCAAAGTCTATACTGTATCAGTCGCTGATTTTAAAAGTCTAGCACAAAATCCAGTGGACCCTGTGACTTTCAATAATGTTTTTTAACCCATAAGAGTCTATACCCTGTCCAAGCTGGGGGTGGGGTTCTACTAAGCTAAATGGAATTATTTTAAGAAGGTCATACCAAGGATCATTTTTTCTATTTGAAATTGAATTTTAAGATCCCTTGAAGTATCAAAAAAACACATAATAACATTATTTTTGGCCTATTAGCCCATGCAAACGCAATTAAGAACATATTTTCTAGTACATGGAATAATAGATAGTCCCCCCCAAATATCTAAAGGATGTTTGTTCTGAAGTCTCTGTCCTATATCTGAGAGATATACAGTACCAGTCAAAAGTTTGGACACATCTACTCATTCAAGGGTTTCTCTTTATTTTTACTATTTTCTACAATATTTAACCAGGCAAGTCAGTTAAGAACAAATTCTTATTTACAATGACAGCCCAAGTCCTAACCCGGACGATGCTGGGCCAATTGTGCACAGCCCTATGGGACTCCCAATCACAGCCAGTTGTGATACATCCCAGAATCAAACCAGGGTCTGTAGTAATGCTTCTAGCACTAAGATGCAGTGACATAGACCGCTGCGCCACTCAGAAGCCCAAACATATGGAATCATGAAGTAACCAAAAAAGTGTTATACAAATCTAAATATACATTTTTATTTGAGATTCTTCAAAGTAGCCACCCTTTGCCTTGATGACAGCTTTGCACACTCTTGGCATTCTTTCAACCAGCTTCATGACTTAGTCACCTGAAATGCATTTCAATTAACAGGTGTGCTTTGTTAATGTTAATTTGTGGAATTTCTTTCCTTCTTAATGCATTTGAGCCAATCAGCTGTGTTGTGACAAGTTAGGGGTGGTATACAGAAGAAAGCCCTATTTGGTAAAATACCAATATTATGGCAAGAACAGCTCAAATAAGAAAAGGGAAATGACAGTCCATCATTACTTTAAGACATGAAGGTCAGTAAATGCGGAAAAATTCAAGAACTTTTAAAGTTTCTTCAGGTAATGTCGCAAAAACCATCAAGTGCTATGAAGAAATTGGCTCTCACGAGGACCGCCTCAGGAAAGGAACACCCAGAGTTACCTCTACTGCAGAGGATAAGTTCATCAGAGTTAACTGCACCTCAGATTGCAGCCCACTAAATGCTTTGCAGAGTTTAAGTAACAGACACATCTCAACATCAACTGTTCAGAGGAGACTGTGAATCAGGCCTTCATGATCGAATTGCTGCAAAGAAACCACTACTAAAGGACACCAATAAGAAGAAGAGACTTGTGTGGTCCAAGAAACACGAGAAATGGACATTAGACCATTGGAAATCTGTCCTTTGGTCTGATGAGTCCAAATTTGACATTTTTGGTTCCAACTGCAGTGTCTTTGTGAGACGCAGAGTATGTGAACGTAGGATCTCCACATGTGTTGTTCCCACTCTGAAGCATGGAGAAGGAGGTGTGATGGTGTGGGTGTGCTTTGCTAGTGACACTGTCTTTGATTTAGAATTCAAGGCACGCTGAACCAGCATGGGTACCACAGCATTCTGCAGCGAAACGCCAGCCCATCTGGTTTGCGCTTAATGGGACTATCATTTGTTTTTCAACAGGACAATGACCCAAAACACACCTCCAGTTTTTGAATTAATCAATATGGACACTTACCACGCTGCGTTTTGGTCCGATCCTTACTCAGACGAAGAGGAGGAAATCTGTTACAAGCAGCATATGTGATGAGTAAAAAAAGCATGCCTATTCGTACAGATTTCAGAGCGTAATCCATTAAAGGTCAGATATGTTTTGTACTGACAGTTCATGAACTTGGGCATCAAAACCCAGTGTAACCCTGAGTGGTGATGGATAGTACTGTACAGGTCTCTAACTGACTGTGAGTGATTATTCTCAATATTTCAGAGGCTTTCTGAAAAGGACAAACTGATTTTATAAGCTACAGTGACACATGCCTTAAGTTGAGAAGTAAACAAGTTTTCATTATGGAAAACTTTTGATGAATCCAATGCAGGTTGGTTGTTATATTGATTTATTGGCTAATTGATTGATTTGTTTTAATTTATTCATTTGTTTGTTCATTTGGAAATGTAATCATGACATTCCAAAGATCATGTCTCTTGTTTAATTCTGTTTATCATTCCAAAAAGGATTTAGGGATTTATGGACAGATACATTATGGAGAGTTTGTGAGGATTTTCAACAAGATGTGTGATATGAAACAATACAAGTCTATACCAGCCCGAGTTGAAATAGATTAAAGTGAGCAGCTCAATTTACAGTGTCAATTCATGAGTAATAATGAAGGTCTCTGGCTCATTTATGGTGTCTGATGTCTTTGCCATGGCTAATATGAGGAATTGTATTCAAACACAAAAAACAGAGCGAGGTGCTTGAGGGAGAGGATTCCGAAATTGTATCACTACACAGTAGACACACTAGGTAACTATTTTGAAACACACTACATGTGGGCAGTTTATTTTCATTACCTACATATTTCAATAATCATTACCTACAGTTGCCATGTACAGCTGAGGAATTATGGTTACCAAAGTAATGTAGAGTCTCACTCACCAGCATGTGTCTATAGCCTATACGCCTGGAACACAAGGCTATATTATCTGAATCAGGGCAACATATTGTAGTTTCCACACTTTGAACTTAGTGGTGGTTTTATGTGTGAGTAGGTCAGCAAGGATCTTTAGGTATGTAGCTACATAGTAGCGCTAGTAGTCCGCTATGCTTTTCTTTTCTAAGAGTGTTGACCTAAAGCAGAGTCTTTGCAGGACATCTGACATTGCAGCTCAAAATGTTATCTCAGCACTCCAAACCACATTGGGCAGCAAATATGTGAAACTTTCTTCAACCCCTACATTATCAACCCTGTTTTCCCAACCCTGGTTTTCCCAACCCAACCCTGGGTCATTTTTTAACCCTGTTTTCCCAACCCTGGTTTTCCCAACCCAACCCTGGGTCATTTCTTAAACCTGTTTTCCCAACCCTGGTTTTCCCAACCCAACCCTGGGTCATTTCTTAACCCTGTTTTCCCAACCCTGGTTTTCCCAACCCAACCCTGGGTCATTTCTTAACCCAGTAACTATAAATGTGTGAATGTTGAAGGTGTAATTTTGGTGGCCCTTTCAGTCAGGACTGGGTGTAGGATAAGAATTTGAATGTAATATAATTTTATTACAATTTAGTAAAGAGGAGAATAAGAGTCTGTGTTTATCTTTCTAGTAAATAGCAGATGTGGGGTGCGTAAGAGAAGAAGAATCCAGTTTAGAGTTTCAAAGTGTAAGCGCTCAAAACATCAGTGAAGACAAGATACATAAATGTTTCTTATTTTAATTACAAAAGGTACTCAAAGTGCAGCAAATGTTTCAGCTCAGAATGTTTACATAAAAGAAGCATTTTGTGGAGAGTCAGCACTTTTACAATGTATTTTATTCAATTAAATAATCACATATATTTTCAGAGGCAATTCATTTACAATGTGATTCACAAGTGGTGAGGGAAATGTTGCACTTGAGCCATTCAACACAACAGTCATAAAAATAACTTTATTCATTACATTGGTATCTGTTGACATAGAACAAACAAAATGTTACTGGTTGACATTTAACACAAACAACTTTCCTTGCTCATAAATCACAAAATCAAGTACAGTAAAACGCATAACCATAAAGAAAAGTAGGAAATCTGAGGTTGAAATTAAGATGAGTCACAACGACCTAGAAGCTCAGTCATACATAAAGAAACTACATCGCTCAAGTTAACCACCAAGCTTTTCATTCTAATGGAGGCTTTTTGGAACAACTTCTCTGGATACAGAACCCCTTCCCTCGCTTCTCTCCCAGGTTATCTTTTTGACCCCCCCCCCCCCTCAATTGGTGTCACATTGATGGTTCAGTCAATTGGTGGTTTAGTAACGATTACATGATGCAGTCTCCTTCAACTCATGGTACCCCTGGTGGTTTGGCTCTGTAAGGAGACAGAGAGGGGAGTTAGGAGTGGGAACTAATTGTATCTGCTCTCTTGCTGTAGTTCCTAAAAAAAGCCGCTTTTAGAATTATAGGCTTTCCAGTCCTGAGGAAAAACTCTCTAACATGTAATACTTATTTATATTAGGCCTACTGGTATAGTAGTACATGTATAAGAAAACTATTTGTGGACAGTTAATGTTTGTGGAACGCATTTTTGTATCACAGTGTAGATGGAAAAGTTTGAATCAAAACTGCCATCTCAAGTGAAGTCCATTACTACTATTGCCTCCTCATCCAATATTCAGTATTCAGTAAGAGTAGAGTGGCTATTCAATGAAAACTGCTTTCACCCCCGTCCATTATTTAATTTGAACATGATCTGCATTCTCGCAGAGAAAGCTCCCTCACTTTATAATTTTCTGAACATCCCAAACAATATAGGCGAACAATCCCACAAGCAGAATACGTTTGAGAGTGTAGATAAGAGTTACAGTACCCAGACTCATATTCTCCTCCACCAGAGGCCTGGAATCGGTGCAGTTGACCGCGTTTCCCCGGGCCGCTCCTAAAATGGTCATGATATCCACCAGGTTGAGCTTCCCTTCCTCCTGCAGCTCCTCCACTTCCTCCTCCAGCTCCTGTGCTGCCTCGGCCCTCTCCTCAATTTCCTCTGCCGTCAGCATCCCTGCGCCCTTCACGCCATTCCCCTTCCCGATCTGCGGGGATGCCAGCGAGCATACGGCCCTCAGCCTGCCATAAGACTGCAGATGCGCCACGTTAGCTCGCAAAAACAGTAGAAGAACATTGAGGTCGTTGAGCGGGCAGCCCAGCTTGCGACCGCTGTTAAGTCCCAATGCGGGTAGAACCTCGTAGACCGACAATAGAGTCGTATCCCAACAGAAGAGGCGGACCAAGCTGAACAGCACGATAGGTACCAGAAGGACGTAGATAGCGCCGTTGGCCACGCTAATAACCTGGAAGACCAGTTGGCCGGTCATTTTGCACTGGACCAGTTCTGGGACCCAGTTTTGGTCGCGCAGCAAGCCGGTGCGGACAAAGCAGCTAAACTCATCCTGGAGAAAGGCGGATAGGTGGAAGTAGACGAGGTAGAGGCAGGCGGCAGACATGAAGGTGAGCAAGAGGAAGCCGCGCAGAAAGAGCATGCTGACCAGGAAGTAGGAGCCGTGTTTGCTCTGCATGTACCTCTCCAACAGGGGATACTCGAAGTAACGCTTCCGCTTGGCCCTGAAAAGAGACCATGGAAGAGATCGGGTTAGAGGACAGTTGGCTCAAACACACTCATGTTATTGGCTCTGATGTTTGGAAATGGAGGTTGTGTGAGGATCTAAAGCATTTATCATAGTATTCAAGATTTAAATAGTCAGTCACATAACTGTAGTTGAAGCCTAAATAGAGTCTTGTTTTCAGTTTCCATTTCAGATACTTTTAGCTGTAATTAGCTTACTGGACCTTTTGTTTTTTTCCCTAGCACCACACAGCGGATTCAAATAGGTAGAGATTCACACAAAGAAAAAAAACATGATGGATCAGAGGGAAAAAAATGAAGAAAATGAGTAATTGAATGAATAGTCCAGTAGATATATTTTCATTTTGCATTTGAAGGAGTTGAAGCTGTTGCAGTGCTTGAGGTAGTCCAGGAGACAGTACAAAACAGATGTAAATAGTGCCTTCGGAAAGTATTCAGACACCTTGAATTTTTCCACATTTTATTACGTTACAGCCTTATTCTAAAATTTATTAAATGTTTTTTCCCTCAATCTACACACATTACCCAATAATGACAAGCAAAAACACGTTTTTAGAAATGTTTGATCATTTATTTTTTTTTAAACTAAAAAAACTGTAATATCAGATTTACATAAGTATTCAGACCCTTACTCAGTACTTTGTTGAAGCGCCTTTGACAGAGATTACAGCCTTGAGTCTTTTTGGGTATGATGCTACAAGCTGGACACACCTGTATTTGGTGAGTTTCTACCATTCTTCTCTGTAGATCCTCTCAAGCTCTGTCAGGTTGGATGGGGAGCGTTGCTGCACAGCTATTTTCAGGTCGCTCCAGAGATGTTTGGTCGGGTTCAAGTCCGGGCTCTGGCTGGGCCACTCAAGAACATTCACAGACTTGTCCCAAAGCCACTCCTGGGTTGTCTTGGCTGTGTGCTTGGGTCATTGTCCTGTTGGAAAGTGAACCTTCACCCCAGTTTAAGGTCCTGAGCACTCTGAAGCATGTTTTCATTTCGGATCTCTCTGTACTTTGCTCCGTTCATCTTTGCCTCGATCCTGACAAGTCTCCCAGTCCCTGCCGCTGAAAAACATCCCCACAGCATGATGTTGCCACCACCATGCTTCACCGTAGGGATGTTGCCAGGAATGGTGCCAGTTTTCCTCCAGATGTGACACTTCCTCCACATTTCCACCAGATGTGACACACAAAAAAATTCAATCTTGGTTTCATCAGACCAGAGAATCTTGTTTCACATGGTCTGAGAGTCTTTAGATGCCTTTTGGCAAACTCCAAGTAGGCTGTCATGTGCCTTTTACTGAGGAGTGGCTTCCGTCTGGTCACTCTACCATAAAGGCCTGATTGGTGGAGTGCTGCAGAGATGGTTGTCCTTCTGGAAGGATCTCTCATCTCCACAGAGGAACTCTAGAGCTCTGTCAGAGTGACCATCGGGTTCTTGGTCCCCTCCTTGACTGAGACCCTTCTCCCCCGATTGCTCAGTTTGGCCGGGCGGCCAGTTCTAGGAAGAGTCTTGGTTGTTCCAAATTTCTTCCAATTGAGAATGATGGAGGCCACTGTGTTCTTGGTGACCTTCAATGTTGCAGAAATGTTTTGGTACCCTTCTACCCACTGTCAACTGTGGGACCTTATATAGACAGGTGTGTACCTTTCGAGTCTCATAGCAAAGTCTGAATACTTATGTAAATACAGTATTTGTTTTTAATTGTTAATAGATTTGCAAAAATGTCAAAAAACCTGTCATTGTGGGGTATTGTTTGTAGGTTGATGAAAGAAAAAAAAATGTCATCAATTTTAGAATAAGGCTGTAATGTACCAAAATGTAGAAAAAGTCAAGGGGTCTGAATACTTTCCGAAGGGCCTGCAAGTAATGGAAAATGTACCAAATCTTGTACGGAAAAAAAGGGTGTGGAGATCTTGTAGAATAATGATGAAACGTATTGAGTTTGAAATGAGTTTGAAAAGAAACAGGGATTAGATTTATTTTGAATTGGAATACAAATAAACAGACTTGAAGTTGATCGATATCATAAATATTGAGGATTTGAACGAGATGAAAGAGTGGAGAGGAACTGGCACGACTGTCGGAGTGTGTTGCCATTCTCACAAAACACTTGAAGAATTCAAATGTTATTGAGGTTGCTTATTTAAGTACTTACTATATTGCAATATGACATGACTGGATAGATGAAGTTGTAGTATACATTCAAAATGATGTTATGATCAATGTAATTGGATATACGGAATATTGTTTCTTTTTAAAAAATAATTTACGTCTACCTAGGACAATGTATTTGCTTTGAAGCAATTGTCTCAGGTATTTTTTTTTACCTCTCCTCAACATGGTCTCTTAATTTGCATTTAAACGTCATCATATTGTTTAACATTTTCCTGTGTGCAAATGAATCAAAATAGACATCAATTTTAAGCCTGCTTACTTCCCCTCTTCCCCAGTCCAAAATTCCTGCCTCAACCAATCTGTCTGGATCTATCTCTGCCATAATCTTTGCCACACCCGCTCTCACCTCTCAAGCTCGGCCTGGAAGGTGAAGGGGTTCTGGGTGTTCTGGCGCATCTCCAGGATGCTCTGAGCCAATCGCACGGAGCGGTTGTAGGATTTGTCCAGCTCGTCAATGATGAAGAGCAGGTCGGAGCCCAACGACGGCATGACCAGGAAACGCCAGATGAGGGCAGGCAGGTACATCATCATGGCCATAGCCAACAGAGAGTACGGGAACATCTGAGAGGGAGGGAGGGAGAGAGGAAAGAAAGAAGGAAGGTGATGAAGAAATGAAGAGGAAGGGAGGGGACGGAGCGGTAGAGAGAAAGAGAAGAGAACAGAAAAAATAGTGAGAGAGTGAAAGTATAAGAGAAAAGAAGAGAACGAGAGAGTGATTTACAGTCAACATTTTACATTTTTAATCAGAAAGATTAATGACTTTTAATGGATCCTCCTCATTGTGACATTAAGGAAGCAAGAGGCACTTTTCATTCGAAAGTAATGACGATTACTGTACAAACAAATTATACAAATACAGCGCTCCATATCTCTCTCCATATCTACTCACAATCTTGCCTAATTTACCATGTTGAATACCTAAAACTCCATAAATGTGTACTGTACAACTGAGAAACACACACACACACAGGCGCTACGCACAAGCTTGTGACACAGCTCCTTACCCTCATCTGAACAGACTGTCCACCAAATACATCAAAATACACAAATGGACACAGCAAACTCCATCATTATACCCATGAGCATGAGATTCATGTCTTACTTAGGCAGCCCAGTATTTATATAACTACTTATTACATATTTATAGAACCCATCTAAAATGACACGTCTGAGCTTTGAAATGAATTGCTAATGCCCTCAGTAACAGAAACCTCAGGTCTTGTCACAGTGTTTTTATTGTGTTACTTTTTATTATTTTAAACTTTAGTTTATTTGGTAAATATTTTTGAACTGCACTGTTGGTAAGTCAGCATTTCACGGTAAGGTCTACAATTGTTGCATGCATGTGACAAATAAAGTTTGATTTGATTTTAATAATGTTATGTCTGGAGAAATCTTTAACCGTCCCTTTTAATAAGATATATACATTATTTTCTTTCTTTTCTATTTCACCTTTATTTTATTTAACCAGGTAGGCCAGTTGAGAACAAGTTCTCATTTACAACTGCGACCTGGCCAAGTTAAAGCAAAGCAGTGCGACAAAAAACGAAAATAAAACCTAACATAACTCAAACGGAAAGCATTTGCATTTTTGCGCAGTCCAGGCAGTGCTGAGAGGGATAGTGTGCACAGAGTTACACATGGGATAAAAAAAGTACAGTCAATAACACAATAGTAAAATCTATATACAGTGTGTGCAAATGGAGTAAGGAGGTAAGGCAATAAATAGGCCAAAAGTAGCGAAGTAATTACAATTTAGCAAATTAACACTGGAGTGACAGATGTGCGGATGATGATGTGCTAGTAGAAATACTGGTGTGCAAAAGAGCAAAAAAAAGTAAATAAAAACAAAATGGGCTGTGTGCAGCTGCAGCGATCGGCAAGCTGCTCTGACAGCTGACGCTTAAAGTTAGTGAGGGAGATATGTCTCGATTTTTGCAATTCGTTACAGTCATTGGCAGCAGAGAACTGGAAGGAAAGGCGGCCAAAGGAGGTGTTGGCTTTGGGGATGACAAGTGAGATATACCTGCTGGAGCGCGTGCTAGAGGTGGTTGTTGTTTTCGTGACCAGTGAGATGAGATAAGACGGTACTTTACATAGCAAAGACTTATCGATGACCTGGAGCCAGTGGGTTTGGCGACGAGTATGTAGCAAGGGCCAGCAACCTCATAGGTTTCTATCTTAAGAATGTATTGGTAATGCTTGTTTTTAAATTGGGAATCTTCCAACAACACCGCCAAATACCAGTATAGCACACAAAATGCCTCCAGTATACCATTGACTCTTCATCCACTTCAGTCAATGCCTTTAAGATGAGGGAGGACGATTTTGTTTTTTCATGAGCATGACCTTATTTCTATTGCAGCATATTGGATGACTGTCATTCATATTCCATTCACCCAGTTCAATGCAACAGCGATAGGTTTGGGCTAGTACACGACACTCAAATTTCCACTGTACCCATCATGAGGTTGCTGCGGATTGAATACAGTCCTAATCAAGCCTAAACACAGTTCACTTTCATAACAGCCACGTTGTATTCCTTCATGCATCTATGCACTCTCCTCTCACCTTTTACCTTTGCTTGTTGACTTCAATGCACAACACATCAGCTGTATGTGACCAGGCAAAAAAACTTTCCAAGCTAAACATATCATAACTGCAAAACAATTGAAATTTGATTTTAAAGAACTGACTTTAGCATTAAAAGACTGAAAAAACAGCCAATAATTTCAGGGCCAGTTCCATAGTTGGGCCGCGTGAAAGATTCAGCAGACGGCTGGCATTGCACATCTGGCTAAAATACTACCTTCTGGAAACAGAAGATACTCTACAGGAATGACGGAGTCGATCCAAATCATCTTGGCTCCTGGACACGCATTTCAAGTCTGCGTTGAAACAATGACTGGTAAATGATCCAAGACCAGCTCAGTTAATCCCTACCATTGTGACAATGAGTTGTCATAGTGCTGCATCAAATGTACATGATCTTAGGGGCATTGGCATTCACAATGTAATTCATTTAGTTTATGTACCCCTAATTGCACCGAATACATCTGTTTATCCTGCAGCTATTGTAAGCGGTAATCATGAGCCTATAAACCAGAGTTACACTTTTAGCACTAAGGCGGTGTGCAATCGTAGGAAGACCACTTTATGCAGCTCACCCTGCACTATCAGCTCCAATGTAAATAACATCAGTAAGTCTACCTCTGATAAACTTCCCAGTAAAGCATTAAAAACAATCAAGCAACCCAGAAAAGTGGTAAAAATATCCCATATTTAAAATATAGGAACAAGGACAATGAAGTCAATAACTTGCTTGTAACAGATTACATTCATATTCTCTGAAATTCACCAAGGTAATACCTTTGATGATAATACAGTGGTAGAAATACATGGTTATAAAATCTACCGAAAAGACAGAAATTCCAACGGAGGTGATGTTGCGGTCTATATTCAGAACCACATTCCTGTAAAGCTTAGAGACGATCTATTGTTAAATACTGTTGAAGTAATATGGCTACAGGTTAATCTGCCTCACCTAAAGCCCATTCTCGATGGGAAGCTGCCATTGACCATTAAGTGCTAACGGTCAGTATATTTTCTGGGTGATTTAAATATTGCCCGGCTATCATCATCGACTCTTTTCTCTGTATATATCAATGATGTCTTTCTTTCTACCTCTACACAGACGACACCATTCTGGCCCTTCTTTGGACACTGTATTAACAAACGTCAAAATGAGCTTCAATGTCATACAACACTCCTTCCGTGGCCTCCAACTGCTCTTAAATGCAAGTAAAACTAAATGCATGCTCTTCAACCGATCGCTGCCCGCACCCGCCCGCCCGACTAGCATCACTACTCTGGATGGCTCTGACTTAGAATATGTGGACTACAATAAATACCTAGGTGTCTGGCTAGACTGTAAACTCTCCTTCCAGACCCACATTAAGCAACTCCAATCCAAAGTTAAATCTAGAATTGGCTTTGTATTTCACAACAAAGCCTTCTTCACTCATGCTGCCAAACATACCCTCGTAAACTGACTATCCTACCGATCCTTGACTTCGGCAATGTCATTTACAAAATAGCCTCCAACACTCTTCTCTAAATTGGATGCAGTCTATCACAGTGCCATCCATTTTGTCACCACAGCCCCATATACAACCCATCACTGCAACCTCGTGCAGTGCTCTCGTTGGCTGGTCCTGACTACATATTCGTTGCTAAACACACTGGCTCCAGGTCATCTACAAGTCTTTGCTAGGTAAAGCTCCGCCTTATCTCAGCTCACTGGTCACCATAGCACCATTCACCCATAGCACGCGCTCCAGCAGGTATATTTCACTAGTCATCCCCAAAGCCAACACCTCCTTTGGCCGCATTACCTTCCAGTTCTCTGATGCCAATGACTGGAACGAATTGCAAAAATCGAGACATATCTCCCTCACTAACTTTAAGCGTCAGCTGTCAGAGCAGCTTGCCGATCGCTGCAGCTGCACACAGCCCATCTGTAAATAGCCCATCCAACCAACTACCTACCTCATCCACATATTTGTTTTTGTTTTTCTGCTCTTTTGCACAAGAGTATTTCCTGCACATCTGCACAAGTGTCACTCCAGTGTAAATTGCTAAATTGTAACTACTTCACCACTATTGGCCTATGTATTGCCTTACCTTCTTACTTAATTTGCTCACACTGTATACATATTTTTCAATTGTGTTATTGACTGTACGTTTGTTTATCCCATGTGACAGAGTTACTGTGTTGTTGTTTTTGCTTTATCTTGGCCAGGTTGCAGTTGTAAATGAGAACTTGTTCTCAACTGGCCTACCTGGTTAAATAAAGGTTAAATACATTTAATTTAAAAATCAAGCTGTCCACTCAGGAATAAACTTCAAACTGTAACCAGTGCCTGCAACCTGGATGAGGTTGTCAGTTAACCTACCAGGGTAGTTAAAAACAACACAGGAATTAAATCATCAACATGTATTGATCACATCTTTACTTGTGCTGCAAATGTTTGCTTTAAAGCAGTATCCAAATACAGAGGATGTAGTGATCACAATATAATAGCCATATCTAGGAAAACCAAAGTTCCAAAGGCTGGGCCTAATATAGTACATAAGAGGTCATACAATAAGTTTTGTAGTGATTCATATGTTGATGATGTAAAGAATATTTGCTGGTCTGTGGTGTGTAAAGAGGAGCAAACAGACACTGCACTTGACACATTTATGAAACTGCTTATTCCAGTTACTAATAAGCACGCACCCATTAAGAAAATGATTGTAAAAACTGATAAATCCCCTTGGATTGATGATGAATTGAAAAATTGTGTGGTTGAGAGAGATAAGGCAAAAGGTATGGCAATTAAGAAATCATGTGAATCAGCTAAATAAAAATAAAAATAAACTACACTATGAAGCAAAGAAAAATTATATAAAGAATGATAGTAAAAAGCTTTGGGGCAACTAAAATGAAATTTTGGGAAAAATAGCCAACTCGGCTCCTTCATTCATTAAATCAGATGGCTCATTCATCACAAAGCCCACTGATATTGCAAACTACTTTAATACTTTAATGACTTTCTCATTGGCAAGATAAGCGAACTTAGGGATGACATGCCAGCAATAAACGCTGACACTACACATCCAAGTATATCGGACCAAATTATGAAAGACCAGAATTATACTTTTGAATTTCGTGAAGTCAGTGTGGAAGAGGTAAAAAGATTATTGTTGTCTATCAGCAATGACAAGCCACCGGAGTCTGACAATCTGGAAGGAAAATTACTGAGGATAATTCCACTCCTATTTGCCACATCTTCAATTTAAGCCTACTAGAGAGCATGTGACCTCAGACCTGGAGGGAAGCTAAAGTCATTCCGCTATCCAAGAATAGTAAAGCCCCCTTTACTGGCTCAATTAGCCGACCAATAAGCCTGTTACCAACCCTTAGTAAACTTCTGAAAAAAATGGTGTTTGACCAGTAAACAGTAAACAAATTGACAACAGACTTTCAGCATGCTTACAGGTAAGGACACTCAACAAGCACAGCACTTACACAAATGACTGATGATTGGCTGAGAGAAATTGATCAAATGATTGTGGGTGCTGTCTTGTTAGACTTCAGTGCAGCTATTGACATTATCAAACCTAGTCTGCTGCTGGAAAAACGTATGTGTTATGGCTTTACACCCCATGTGGGGTGTGGATGTGGATAAAGAGTTACTTGTCTAACGGAACACATAGGGTGTTCTTTAATGGAAGCCTCTCAAATATAGTCCAGTTAGAATCAGGAATTCACCAGGGAAGCTGTTTAGGCCCCTTGCTTTTTTCAATTTGAGTAAAGCCAGAGTGTCTATGTATGTGGATGACTCAACACTATACACATCAGCTACTACAGCGACTGAAACACTCAACAGAGAGCTGCAGTTAGTTTCAGAGTGGGTGGCAAGGAATAAGTTATCCCTAAATATTTCTAAAACTAAAAGCATTGTATTTGGAACAAAACACTCACTAAACCCTAAACCTCAACTAAATCTTGTAATAAATATTGTGGAAATTGAGCGAGTTGAGATGACTACTTATAATACTTATTTTCCACCATAATTTGCAAATAAATTCATAAAAAAGTCCTACAATGTGATTTTCTGGATTTTTTTTTCTCATTTTGTCTGTCATAGTTGAAGTGTACCTATGATGACAATTACAGGCCTCTCTCATCTTTTTAAGTGGGAGAACTTGCACAATTGGTGGCTGACTAAATACTTTTTTGCCCCACTGTATGTGGTAGTGGTGGAGTAGGGCCTGAGGGCAGACAGTGTGTTGTGAAATTTGTGAATGTATTGTAATGTTTTTAAAATGGTATAAACTGCCTTAATTTGCTGGACACCAGGA
Source organism: Oncorhynchus mykiss (assembly GCF_057628025.1). Classification (NCBI taxonomy): domain Eukaryota; kingdom Metazoa; phylum Chordata; class Actinopteri; order Salmoniformes; family Salmonidae; genus Oncorhynchus; species Oncorhynchus mykiss. The sequence continues at coordinate 22,877,899 of NC_143031.1, forward strand.
AGAGTAGCTGCTGCTTTGGCAGCAGCTAATGGGGATCCATAATAAATACAAATACAAATACAGCCTACATCAATGTCACCATATTAGCTAAAGTAACACCATAGTCAACATAGCTAGTTAGTAAACCCGCTACAATCATACAGTAACGTTACAGTGTACAGTCAGTAAGCAGTTCAGCACTTACACAGGCGGGCCCCAGTGGCAATAAATTAGTAAAACCAAAAGCTTACCTTGACTTGGAAGAGTTCCAGTGTCGTGTTGGATACTCATAGCCAGCTAGCTATATCCCTCTGTTTGAGCAGGGTGTTTGAGTAAGCTAAAATAGGTAGCTGCATTTGCTAGCTAAGTAAGTGAGAAAAAAAATGGCAATCTCTTTGTCTATATATATTGCTTCTCCTTCATTTTGGAAGAAATTAATTTGTTAAAAACTGTTCAACTATTGTCTTTCTCTCTCTTTGAGTCAACTACTCACCACATGTTATGCACTGCATTGCTAGCTAGCTGTAGCTTATGCTTTCAGTACTAAAATAATTAGAGAAATATAACCTGATTTAAACATTTCTTATAAAGTTGGTTTAGTAGCATAAACTGGGAATTTGATATTTATGACTGATACTATGATCGTTTGTTTCATTTTATTATATATATATATATTTTTTTATTTAACCTTTATTTAACTAGGCAAGTCAGTTAAGAACAAATTCTTTACAATGACGGCCTACCCCGGCCAAACCCGGACGACGCTGGGCCAATTGTGCGCCGCCCGATGAGCATATCTGCATATTCATATCTGCAAAGTAGTTAAAACGCTGTCAGCTCCACTTTAAGGTGTGTGTCTCTCGTTCCATCATGACAGAACAGAGCCTTACCTTGTGCACCCAGAGGGATCGCTCCTCAAAGTTTCCATCTGTGTCAAACTCATGGTGCATCAGGGAGTCCCAGCAGTATGTGTCCACATAGGCTGCCTGCTTGGCTGTAAAGTTATTGGGGGGGAAACAGCTGATCTGTGGGCCTAGAGGAAAAACATTAACTATTTTGTAAAGGTATCACGATGACATAAAGATGCATGCATGTGCACACACAACATACTTGCATGCATAGGCATAAACACACGAGAGAGAGAGAGAGAGAGAGAGAGAGAGAGACTTTAAAGTGCAAGTGTCCCTTTTCCAGAAGCAGAAATGTAAAAAAAATCTAAATCATATGTTTCTAAATGGAAAAATGGGTTTTAAAACAGGGTGGTATTACTCTCCTAATGTGTGGGTGTTTTTCAGGACCGAGCCCAGCCCGCTCCACCATACAGATGGTTGAACCACAGAGACAGGGGTCCACACCCTTCCCTTCAGTCTATCTCCCCTACAGCAGTGCTGGGAGGGCAGGGTAGGGCGACGGGCGTGCCCCTTGCACTTCAGAGGAAACCCTGAGTTAAACGCAGGACGCCTATTTTTATAGACAGCCTCCACATCTCCACATTCGTGAGAGTCTCCTAACGCAACCATAAACTCTTATATTGAGAGTTTTCTCATGCAACCATAAATTTACTGACAGGACATGCAGAAGGCTTATGTTGCACCCATACTGTTAGTATGTTATTATGTCATTACTGTTCATGGACAGATTACATGTAACACAATGTAGATGTGAAAGTGTGTGTGTGTGTGTGTGTGTGTGTGTGTGTGTGTGTGTGTGTGTGCGTGCGTGCGCGCGCGCGCGTGCGCATGTCTTTTAGTAAATTGAGATCGCTGGGGACATACTGTATCTGAAATGGACTATTTAACAAGACCGTTGGGTTACAAGGTAACACAGACAGCAACAAAGCATGTTCCTTCTACCACAGACAGTTTGACAAAGAACCCCTATTGCCATCCCTATCTTGCTTGTTACACATTTTACAACAAGGGCTCCTTCTCACCCAGCTATTTGTAGCTGTGGCAGAAATCTTGTCTGCAGCCGCAGGTGCACACAACACACACAACCAACACCACACACAAAACAGACACCACCCAGACAATCAACGAAAGATAAAGCAGAAAACAAACTAGATAAGAAGGGCCAAGATCCATCAACTGTTCCTAGACTGTTTTCCGTTTTGCAACATCTTCCAGGTAATTAACATGTCCTATCATTTGACTTCGATAGAGAGCTGCAAAAACAGCAGGTTGCCTGTAATTACCGAGCAATGCGGCGGCGGCGAACGCTGCTCTCAATCATCCCCCTTCCTATAAGCATCTGTAGCGGCTGATTATAGGCCAGCTCCGTAGGAAGACGATCGTTAGCTCAATGTCAATAAAACGAGGAAATAAGCTTGTCTGTACGTAGCCTGTTATGGCTGCCGCTACCACACACATTGTTGGGTATTAGTGTTATTGCTGCAGTTGACCAAGGTTGGGGTCCAGTACATGTCAACTCAAATCAGGAAACAAATGTAAATGCTATGAATACATGTAAAGACTTCATTGAAAATAATAGGATACTCCTGCAATTCATGAGAGCCGTTAGAATTAAGTTTTTGAATAGTTAATCGAATAGCCTAAACACAGGTTCTCACCCCAACACAGTAAAGGGAAAAGACTAGAGAGAGAAATGTGAGGCAAAGGAAACGATAATGAGGCAGATGACACAATGATACATGGGACAAAAGAGGCGTGAGAAAAGAGAAAATAACACAGAAAAGGGAAAGACAGGCAAAAAGAGAGGAAAGAAAATGAATATCTCATAATGGGCCAAATGTGCAGCAAAACAAGGGGAGGGAGAGAGAGACAGACTGACCGATGGAGATTTCTCGAGCGAAGGCCATGGACACTAGCAGTAAGGGCAGCCCCACGGACACAAACTTGATGACCCTGTCAAGTGGCAGCTCCAGCTCCAGGTGACCGATGCGGTTGCCCCCAGCGCCGTCGCGTAGCAGGGCGTCTGACAGCATGGCCTGGGCAGCCGCATTAGCGATGGACATCTTGGGGCCTAGAAAGGGACAGGAAAATGTTGAATTTAACCAACATCACCAACCTGAGTCCACTGAGACTTGATAGCACTAAGCCCTATAGTGCACAAAGAGTTTTTAGACTGGGCAGGATCTAATCCCAACTGACAACCAAGAGTTAGCTAGGGAAAATAGATGTCCTACCCTGTAGCATATTAGAATGTACTTTGTATTCAGTTGTGTTAATCTTTTTCTTTAATTATTGATACATATTTCAGATTGCCCGTGTAATGTTATTAAACACCTGGAATTATAGTTTTGATGTCCAATTTGAGAAATTAAACTGGATTTCTATGTGTGACGGAATCATAACTGTATGCAAAACTATGGCTAAGGATGAGAAGAGAAAAATGGTATCAGATATTTCTCTTCAGTTGACAATACTGCGTCACCATAAGGTAAATACCAAACATACATCAGTCATTTAAACCATTGATATAAATACCACTTATTCTACACACCTCTAGCTCCCTAAATGTCAACAGCCTTTAAATCATGATAATAAAAAAGCCTCCACGTTACCTTCAACCTGCTTGCTCTTTCCAGTGACCAGTGACTGCAGGGTGGAAATCCAGAAATTAAATGCAGTGAGACAACTGAACCAAACGGACCTCTGAAGACCAGAGCTGTGTTGGCGAGGCCCTTAAGTAGTCCAGGAGGGCCCTGCTAAATGAGAGGCTGGGACTGGGCTGGACTGGGCCTGGCTCCTGGGTCTATGGGTCTAATTACAAGGGACCACTGTTGCTGTATGCTGGAGCCCAGATGGCAGTGGGGAGCGGGGGTGACGGTGTGTGTGTGTGTGTGTGTGTGTGTGTGTATGTGTGTGTGTGTGTAGACTTACGTGTGCATGTGTGTGCCTATGAGACACTGCCCTTGCTATCCACTGATGTCCCAACCACGCTCTCGACTGCCATGGCAGCAGCCCACTTCAAACAAGGCCCCAGCACCAGTGGCTTTTCCTGCCTCTGTCATTTCCCTTCCTATTTATACCTCAGGTTGGCTCAAGAGATGCTGCTTCTAGCACATAGTATGGAGGATGGCAGTTACAGTTAGGCTTTGCCTGCTACAGCTATTTCAGTACTGCTGATGGGACTGGTAACATTATGCTCCTTTCTACACTAATGTATACACCCCTATGTTATGCTGTGGAACTTGTGTTTCCATAGCTAGGGCTGACAGTGAAGACTTGTGAAGAGCAGAATCAACAACCTCTGCAGAATCAAAAAAGTTACTTTGCTAGAAGCCATTAGCCTCTGTGTAAAAACAAAAAAGTAAAAGTTCACAGTTAGTCATTGTTATGTAAATGCCAGCTAAAAAGTGCCAATGACGGCAGGTTCGCTGGTGCCATTGCCCAGTGAGACACAGGTGCCAGCCCGCTTACGTGAAAAAAGAAAGTCTGAGCCTTTTGGGTAAAACACTGGGGTAAAAGTGTGTGTATGTGTGTGTGTGTGTGTGTGTGTGTGTGTGTGTGTGTGTGTGTGTGTGTGTGTGTGTGTGTGTGTGTGTGTGTGTGTGTGTGTGTGTGTGTGTTGATATGGATGCAGTACCAATCAAAAAATTGGACATACCTACTCATTCAAGGGTTTTTCTTTATTTTTACTATTTTCATTGTAGAATAATGCTGTGTCCAAACTTGTTGTCCAAACAAGTTTGTGTGTGTGTGCATGTATGTGTGTCCATACCAGTGATAAACTGCAGAATGTCTGAAATCAATATATAATGGCGATCTACAGAAGATCTTAGTTGTATCATATTCAGCAAATGTGAAGTGATAATCTGTATTTATATGGATCACACAAATGAAAAGCTGGGAAGACATCTGTGTGGTACTCCAGCAAGGAATAATCATAGGCTTGATTAACAACTGGTGAGTGGGATATTAGACAAAGAAAAGGTTTCTCTACATTGAGGCCGTTTGGTCTGAGAGTCATCTTTAATTTGGGTAGTTCGTTTACGGGAGGATTCAGTTAAAAACATGGAGAACTGTGGTTATTCTCTAATACTTGGAAGTTGAACTCTTGTGGTCTTTCTTGTTTGCAAAGTTGGGTTACTGTCAGCCTGCAACAGGTAGTGTGGCTGGGGTGAACTTTTCTGACAGGAGCAATAGAGCAGGACTTAACAATGAGCAACAGGCACACATTCATGACAACATGTGGGGTTATCTTTAGTGCTTTCACGTTGTGCTTCCTCTGAGTGAGGCAGATAGAACAACCACCACAGCAGTTAAGGGTACTGAAATATGACATCATCATTCACAGCTATTTGGATTGTATTTCCTAATCTGGAGACAGGGAGGAGGGCTGTGGCTATTACACTGTCAAGATGCTGTTATGATGTATAATGACACAAAACTTCACACATTCACTGTGTCATACTCATACAGTTTCTATAATAGACTCAGACTAAGCCTGTCCTAATATGTACACTGTATGCTCAATATGTGCAATCAAAGTCATATGCACACAAATGGAACTGTACACATTTTTCTGCCTCAAAAGGATACTCAAACGAGTAGCTTTATATCTTTAATTATTAAAAATGGTCTATTGAAACAGAATAGATAATGACATTAATGTGTACAAACTAAAAAAAATGTTTCCCTATTGTCACCTGCGCTGGAAGAACCATTAAAAAAAATAAGCAATCAAGAAAATGAATAATGAAGAACATACTTCACAAAGACCAAGGAAAATTCAAGAACAGGTTTTTCTTTTCAAGACATCACATCAGAAATGGGTGACTCCATTTTGTGGATTTCATTTAGCACAAAAAGAGAGCTGAGATTAGTTTTCACAGTTTCTTCAAATCCTTCACGTAAAAGATATGGCAGGAATTTAACTATTCTCTTTAAATCTCCAGGCTTCCGCTTCAAATTGCATTTTTCTTGTAAAGGCTGTCAGTTAATATGAATTGAGGACATCACCTCTCTCCATGTTGGTGTGTTTTTCGTTAACTCATTGAGACACTGTTACCAGGGCAGTGTTTTGTTTGTCATGTGAATTCTCAATGTGACATTTTCTACAGTCTAGAGATTTTGTCAGCTTGACTGGCCATCAGTTACTTCGATAACTCAGATTCACGCAAGACCTCCAGAACGTCACAACAGTAACTTTGTGCCTTCTACAAAGAAGGTTCCGCTTGGACCGCCTTCTGAGAGCTCTAAGAAATATGCAAGCCTTCAACAACATAACACAAATGTTAAAAATCGAATATACATACTTTGTGCTGTCAGGTTACTGAAAACGTTTTTGCTCATGGATACAAATAATTCAATGTTTTTTTTTTACTGAGTGGCTGCGGATCCGACTTTTACTGGATTTTTCTTCCTGGGGGTTTAAGGTCCTACAGCTTAGGAGCATGTGAGGGATCCTCTATTTACGCACAATCTCTGCAGGCTGCTTTACTTCTAGAGAACAGGCTACTCTGGCGAACGGTGCTAATTTAATACATTTAAATCAAAGCTGAATAAATGTCCGCAAGATCACATAATGATAGTATTGTATATAACATAATGGTTGCATTTTTCTCTAATAAACAGCGTGCGCCTCTTGGCAAAATATGTGCTTTATTTGAAACAAAACAAAGATATGCTACAGTTTGTTAACTCCATCTGTTCTAAAATTCACTCACTGTACATAATTCGAAACAACACTGTACATAACTAAGAAGATCTAAATGCATATTCCCATGAAACTGATTGAGATCAAATGATTGGCATGCAGATGCTGCATGGACGTTTCACCGTTCACGACTGACAGTGAGAAATATCAACGGAGGATGACCACAAAAATGTGTGCGTAAATTAGAGGTAAAGAAAAACATGTGCAGAACATGGTACAGATCTTTCCTTGGGATCCAGCGGGGTGGGGCAGGGCGGGGCAGGGCGGGGCAGGGAAGGGCAGGGGTGAGACGGGGGCGGTTACCTACGGATCCGCAGCCTCAGCCTTTTTTTATCATACCTGAAAACATCAATTTTGTTGCAGCAAATAATCCCTCATCATCAATGTCATGAAAACTTGTGTGGAAAACTGTATGACAATGTCGTGCTTATGGAGTCAATGGAGTCAACCTGAGAACCAAAGAGTCATTTAAACGGACTACGGCATGGATGATACCAAAGCATGGAACCCAACGTGATGGCCAGGTATAGACCTACAGTACAGCTTACAAGCAACTCACATACAGCAACTCATAGTTTTCTTCATAGTTTTCTTCATTGTCATTGTCATCAATTTTGTCTGTAATAAAACATAAGAGGATTGGGGTGACCCACTAGTCCACATAGTATGGTGTCCATTTTAGGACACCTTCAGCCTCATATAGGCTCTTCAGTCTTAAGAGTTCTGATGGGAAGGATCTGTAGTTTCTATACAGACATCCATGGTAGAAAAAACAAAAGGCCCATTCGAGGTGTGTCTATGGCCTGAATCTAGGGGCTGGTCAAGGGGTGACTTTGAATGGAGGTGTGGGTTGTAGCGGGAGAGTACACTCTAAATAATTCTGGGTTAAAAACAACCCAATTTGGGTTATTTGGTAACCCAGCACTGGGTAAATATTATTTTTAATTTTTTTGACCCAGCCAGTTGGGTTGCGTGAATAACCAAACATGTTTGGTTGTTGGGATTACCCTAACATGGGTTAATTTGACCATAAATTTGTTTTTTTATTCACTTTCATACTGGGTTGACCCAGTAGCTGTGTGTTTTTTTCTGGAGGGGGGGGGGGCTTATTACGGGGCGTGGCTTTCAGATAGTTATTTTTGGCCACCTATGAGTAACTTTATTACCTGTTCATCATGTTATGTTTGCACATGTCTATTTTACTTGACTATTTTTGCAAAGTACATATTCTAAAATGTTATTTACATATTGTAACAAAGTGGTAACTATCTTACCATTGGAATTTGCATAAGCTCTTAAGGAACTCATGCACTTTTGTAAGCCTCATTAAAGCTACAAAACTGTCCGTGTTCAACCTTAACATGTGATAACAGAACAGATGAACGAGAATGACATTTACTCTCACGGGTGCCCAAAAATAACTATATGAAGGCTACGCCCCCAGTCTTCTGATCTGACCCGCTGGGTTATATCTTAATAACCCAGCATCAACAACCCAATATTTGTATTTTCAAAGAAAACAACCAAACTATGTGACCCAATGCCTGCAACCCTGAGGTTGGGTCATCCAAACAACCCAGAATTTTATTTTGTGTATGGGCTGGGTTGTGTGCATTAGAGCAACAGAAATTGAAAATGACTGTTTCTTATTGGAGAAATTAGTCAAAATGTTCTTCCATTTGGTGACTAATGAACACAACCCAGGTGTCAAAAGGTCACGTAGTCCTCTAACATCTCTCATTACTCGAGTCCCTCTCTATGCTCCATGCCCAGATCTCTCCTTCCTCCCTCACTCTCTTCTTCCTCCTCATCCTCCTCTTCCTCCTCCTCTTCCATCCCTTCCTCTTCTTCCTCTTCCTCTTCCTCTGTGCCATCCATGGAGTCATCGGTTCCCCCGAGCATGGCTTGCTGCATGGACAGTGTGGCTGAGACAGAAGACAGGGGTTGGAGGCTGTCAAAGTTTAGGGGGTCTGTATGAGAAGGAGGAGAAACAGGCAACACAGGGTTAACACACTTTAACTGCCTTCGATTCTAAACCCTTCTCATCTAAGTGATGAACTCATTTAATCCCCCTCATGGGTTTAAAAATAATGGAATGGTCTAATGTGGTGGAATCTATATAGCCCATGCCAATATTGACTGTATTTCGCCGATCCATTGCTTTAAAAATCAATGACTATTGAGTGTGTATGTGCACATTAACTATGCACATTGACGCAAAATGATTCCCTTGATAAAGTAGGTTGAAATAACGAGGAAACTATGTTGGAATTACAAGAGAACCATGTTGACTCAACCAATCTTTGTCTAGAGTGTTGAAACAGACATGGACAGAACGTTTGAATGGTTTAGTGACGTACTGTCGGCGTTATTAGAGTGAGGTCCATGTGTCTGCAAGACTCCAGCCACAATGGAGTCTGGCCAGAAGCGCTGGGTTGGACGGTGTTGGGACTTCATCTTCTTAGCCTTGGGGGCTGGGTCTGGGTTACTGGCATCCAGCATGGGCTGGAGGATGCGCCTGCGAGCGTTGATAAACCTAGAGATTGTGAGAGAGAGAGAGAAAATGAGAGAGGGACAGAGAGAGAGATGGAGAGGGGAGGGAGAGGGAAGGAAAATAGAAAAATAAGTGTAAGAGAAACATAGAGACAGACATTTTTTCTCTGTTAGGGTTTTGTACTCTGATACTGAGAGCATTTTTAGACCAGTAGATGGCGCCAATATGTTGTGAATCACCATTAGGTGGTAGAGCAAAGGACTGAGGTTAGAACTCATCATTCACTATTAATTTCATCCATACGTTTAGCCAGTTGATTTTCATGTCATATTGCATTGGCAGTAGTAGTATTACAATCTTACCAGTTGTTGACCTGTAATAAGGTGAGATTGGTTTGTCCTGCAATCTGTCTTTTCTCATCCTCTGTTGGGTAGGGATGCTACAAAAGGGAAAGATATAAGATATTTAGAGTGCCATCAGTAAAGTTGAATCAATTTCAATTAGAATTGTTGTGAATGAATAGTTCAAACCCTCCACTCGCACCTCTCATCCCTAACCCTTACCATCTTCACGCTGACTTCTCAATCTAACCTGTTAACCTTTTTTCACACATTACAAAAATCCTCACAGCCTATCAGACAGGGTGGAACTACCATCTTGCTTATACCTACTCAATTCATTCAGATCCCTAGTGCCTATTGGTGTAGAAGCTATAGGAGCTGTTTCTAGATGGGCCCTCAGTCATACACAGCTATAACCCTAACATTTTCAGCTCTAAACCCCTCACCCCACTTTTCCTCCATAGCTCGACCCTTCTCAATATCTTCCTCCATAGCTTAACCCATGGACTACATATGAATATAGGCTCTGTTACCAGCTTCAGCAGCACATCAGAAAAAAAATGTGATGGTTCAGCACTCAGAAATATGTTGCATGAATTTACTTTTCCATCAAATGTTTTGCTTATCTGGATACAACGGTTTTACGCTCCAAACAAACTTTTTGAGAGTGTGATGGCCCTCTTTTGAACAACTCCAACACATTAACATTGATATGAACACTGAAATGTTGCTAGCTCACCATGAGGTGCTGGAAGAGCCAGGAGCGCATGATGTTGGTGGCATGCTTGGGCAGGACCCCTCTCTTGTTTTTGTGCTTCTTGTCGTCACTGTCCAAGAGTGAAGCCAAGTCCAGGTTTACCTTGGATGGAAGAGAGGGATGGAAAGAGGGATGGGGTGTTATTGTTGCCATAGTAACAAAGGGAGAGTGCCAATTACTCGTCTCTTTGGCAAATGCAGAACCGCCCTCTTCACCATTGCCATAGCAACCCAATTTGAGTAATGATACTTAAAATAAAAGGCGAGGAAGGAATGTCGATTCGCAACACCCTTGACTCAGAGGAATCTGCGAGGCCGGTCTGATCTAAAATAGAGAGCTCAGATGAGAAATCTGCCTCAAAAACCTGGCAACGTGTGGTGGGAAATCAAGAGAGTACAAGTAGAACGCTTGTAATTAAAACTTTGGCTTTGATAAGAGTTTTGTGCCAACTCAGTGGGTGGTTGAGAAAATTGTGAAAAAGCACTTCTTCAATAAATCGCTGATTTCTGTTTTACAGTATAGATGATAATTAACTGTTCCAGTGTCCTAGTTTAAACAGCAATGTGTTAGAGGCTTTCGTTTGCATGTCCCCACAGATAGAAAATAGAAGCATTGTGTGTGTGTGTGTGTGTGTGTGTGTGTGTGTGTGTGTGTGTGTGTGTGTGTGTGTGTGTGTGTGTGTGTGTGTGTGTGTGTGTGTGTGTGTGTGTGTGTGTGTGTGTGTGTGTGTGTGTGTGTGTGTGTGTGTGTGTGTGTGTGTGTGAAGACCAAGACATCTACAGTGGCATGAGATCACTATGCATGAAATCTCAAAATGTCCATCTCTGGTCCACACACAAAACAAATAGTTTCTGTGTCATTGGCGCAAACATCATCAAAGTGGAGATCCTTCATTCATATTTAACAACACATTTGAAATGGTTAAAACATACCAAGAATATGAACATTTTATCTGGATCATGAAAACATTGGCAGGACAAAATGCAAAAATAAATAAACAAATACATAAATATACTCAGCTAAAAATGCATGTGATTAATTTCATGCAGACACTGGCATTGTAAAGTCATTAAAAAGAAACGGCTCCCAACTGATTCTGATATAAATATATAAAACACACAAAACAAGCCTCATTACAGTTGCAGCTGGGGTATGGAAATCCCTCCCCCATCCCCCTCGGCCCAGGGAATGCGTGTTCCGGGAAAGCGGGGTTGAATTAATTGGCGGCACCAAGCCGGGGTATCATAACCGGGAGTTTGCCGGTGGTGTAGCTACAGGGATGCACTTTATTCCCAGCCCACGTGTAGAGCGCTGCCTCGGCTGGGTCTTGGATATTCACAGAGGCCGCCGCTGTCTGTCAAATACAGAATTTCCTGCCTGGCTGATACAGCCGCAGAGTACCGCACTAAACAGTCTACTTCATAGCGGAGCATACGGGTGGTCTGACAGTCTGATTCAGATATGGACCTCCTGTGTGAGGTTCTTCAGAACTTGGGGAATGCATGGGTTTAAAGGGACATGCACTCGCCCACTCGGACATCTAGAGCTTTCTTTGCAGGTGTGTTAGACTTCAAATAAAATAAACAAGTGCACATTTCATCAAGGAGAACATTTTAGCACATAGGCTAAAGAATGAAACGTTACCATAAAAAACAAGTGATACTTCGCAAACACAGTGTGCCGAATTTCTTAGGTATACCAATGACACCTTTGCTATTATGCTATTACTCTAATATTCATATTTCATGCTAGTAGTGCCGTCACATGTTCATAACAGATAGGCTTGCAATCTGGTGACAGCTAATGGCAAGAAAAAATGAATATACTGCATGACATTGAGAGTATTTGGAGTTTGTCAGTCATAATCTTAAGGCAGGATATATTTGATTCTTATGACAGTGATACGATATGATAAAGACTATATCTCAAATAAAGTGTTATCAATTAACTAAATATATTTTACTACTGTTCTTCTAACTGGGTCAAGAGCTTCAAGTTCCTCGGTGTCCACATTACTAAGGAATTAACACGGTCCACGTAACACCAACACAGTGTTGAAGAAGGCACGACAATGCCTCTTCCCCCTCAGGAGGCTGAAAAGATTTGGCATGGGCCCACAGATCCTCAAAAAGATCTACAGCTGCACCATTGAGAGCATATTGACAGGCTGCATCACCGCTTGGTATGGCAATTGCTTGGCATCCGACTGCAAGGCGCTACAGTGGGTAGTACGTATGGCTCAGTACATCACTGGGACAGATCTCCCTGCCATCCAGGACGTCTATACCAGGCGGTGTCAGAGGAAGGCCCTAAAAATTGTTAAAGACTCCATCCACGCAAGTCATAGACTGTTCTCTCTACTACCGCATGGCAAGTGGTATCGATGCACCAAGTCTGGAACCAACAGGACCCTGAACAGCTTCTACTTCCATACCCATAACCCTGCTATATACAGTACATTCAGAAAGTATTCAAACCCCTTGACTTTTTCCACATTTTGTTATGCTACGGCCTAATTTTAAAATTGATTCAATTGTTTTGTTCCCCCTCATCAAACTACACACAATACTCCATAATGACAAAGGAAAAACAGATGTATTTTTCTTCTCAAATGTATTAAAAATACTAAACTTAAATATCACATTTACATAAGTATTCAGACCCTTTACTCAGTACTTTGTTGAAGCACCTTTGACAGCAAATACAGACTCAAGTCTTCATGGGTATGATGCTAGAAGCTTGGCAGACTTGTATTTGGGGAGTTTCTCCCATTCTTCTCTGCTGATCCTCTCAAGCTCTGCCAGGTTGGATGGGGGAATGTTGCTGCACAGCTATTTTCAGGTCTCTCCAGAGATGTTTGATCGGGTTCAAGTCTGGGCTCTGGCTGGGTCACTCAAGGATATTCAGACTTGTCCCGAACCCCTTCCTCTGTTGTCTTGGCTGTGTGCTTAGGGTTGATGTCTTGTTGGAAGGTACCAACAAATGGTTCACCTTCCAACAGGACAATGACCCTAAGCACAGCCAAGACAACACAGGAGTGCCTTCGGGACATGTCTCTGAATGTCCTTGAGTGGCCCAGGCAGAGCCTGGACTTGAGAGACCTGAAAATGTGCAGCAACTTATGTAAATGTAATATGGATAATTATGTAAATGTGATATTTCAGTTTTTTTGTTTGCAATAAATTTGCAAACATTTCTAAAAACCTGTTTTTCTTTGTCATTATGGTGTATTGTGTATAGATTGATGAGCGGAAAAACAATTTAATCCATTTCAGATTAAGGATGTAACGTAACAAAATGTGGAAAAAGTCAAGGGGTCTGAATACTTTCTCAATGCACTGTGGGTACATATCTACCTCAATTACCTCGTAACCCTGTACATCGACTCGGTACTAGTATATAGCCAAGTTATCATTACTCATTGTGTATTTATTCCTCATGCTACTATCTTTCTATTATTTCAAAAAATGTCTCTCTGCAAAAAAGTTGATTTGACATGATTTAAATTGGTTCCTCACAAGCATTGAAATAAGTGTGCCTATAACAACAACACGTTTTGGTGAGAAGAATGGTTTTGAATCTTGAATAGAGGGAACAGCAGGGATTCCAGGGACAAGATCGATTGTGGGTACAGCAGGGATTGTGGGGACAAGATGGATTGTGGGGACAGCAAGGATAATGGGGACAGCAGGGATTGTGGGGCGACTGGATTGCGGGGACAGCAGGGAGGGATATGCTAGGTAAGCAGCTGGTGTCCTCACCTGTGAATTCTGGATCTGGATGGTCCCCTGGGAGAGTCCCTGGGTTAACACCTGCCCTTGCGATGTCACCATGGCAACCGGCTGATACAAGGTTCCACCTGAGGGTATAATCTGCGGTTATGAAAGTCAAGTGGCTTCTTCTTCTGTGAAAAGCAGTCGGCCTCGCGCAGGTTCGACTCGAGACATATATTATCTCACCCTAACACAACAATAACAACAACAACACGTAAACACGGACGGCGCGAATAAAGCACGAAACAAAAGGTGTATTCTTTCACCTCTAAGGTCCTTGAGGAAGGAGTTGTTGTTTTGTTACTAATTACCACTAATTTAGATTCTCTGATTATGGGTGTTAAATTTGAGTTCATCTGAGTGTTGTGATCAAAGAGAAAGCTGGAATGAGATTGATTATTCTAGGTTGAAAGGGATTTCCGGAGGGTAGGGGTAACATTCCGCCTTACATAATAACAAGAAACCCATAGTTTCTTGAGTGATATAGAACACCTTCATTAACACAAAATGTTTATTCTTAATTATATGTCAACAGCCTGTTTTACATAGGATATGCCCTAACTTACCAGCATGCTGTTGCTGAAAAAAGCAATGATAAAAACATCTATTGTGGCTAAACCTTCTCTCACCCTGTTGTTGTTTTTAGATAATTCTGTTGTAAGTCCATTTTGTGCATGCAAGGTAGAACACTGTACAATTTGTACATGAACTGCAACTGTTCTTGCCTATGTATCTAAAATGTATATGCAAAAGGGGTAGTTGTTATAAAGTACCATGTAAAGATGTAATATTAGCAGGTTAGCGTTTTTCATCATGAATCTTGTTATTGAGGCAGCTCTGAGAGTGGTCACTAGCTGGCACAGCCACAAAGTCATAAAATCTGACTTTAACTCTAACCTTAACCACACTGTTAACCCTAATGCCTAACTCTAACATTAAATTTTGACCAAAATGCTCATTTTGTTTTCATAACATATAAAAAATATAGACAATTTTTAATCTCTCAGTTCTGCTTCCAGGACAAGACTCATCCCAATAACTGATAACAAGCATAATATTAGGGAAGGTGTGGTACCCATACAATTGGCTTGTGGAAGGTGGAAAGGCTTCTCACCTGACACCACCTGGGAGTTGATGGTAGTCATGGCAATGTTGCCCTGTTGCAGGGTCCCGGTGGGCACCATGATTCCCGAGGAGTTGACGGAGCTGGAGACTGATGTCATGGACGGAGAGGACGTCTGGAGGAGGTCCTGGTGAGGTCAGAGGTCATAAGAAGAGAGGGAACCAGTGAGGGATCTGAGAAGGGCAGTTGAGGACTTACTGAATGTTTCAGATAGAAATGCCATGAATAGAGCTGACAGGACTCATTATTGCAACATGTAGGAGACAAATGTCTGTTCTTCAAAATGTACTTCTATCAAAACATTCCACAATGTTGTACACTACTGAATATGACTCAGACGTTTGGACACAAGTATAATGGCCTTTCAGAAAAACAAAACAGTCTTGGCAGTAAAGTCAACAGATAAAATCATGTTTGAATGTAATTGTTCTTAGAAATTGCAAGGATGTCCATTCCAAAAACCACCTGGCATCCAGGGTGTATAAAATACAAGGTGACTACACCTTCCGTTAAGGAAAAAGATTTGAAGATGAATATACAAGAATGCAATGGAAAAAGGTGCAGATTTTTTTATTTTAATGTACAGAGTCTTAAACACAAATGGTTCAGTATAATATATTGAATATAACTTGTTGGACTCCCTCTAAAATGTACAAGGCAAAAATGACAATCGACAGCAAATATTGGAGATTTAAATCAGATGATCCTGTGCTTGTACATACAGTATGTTGGTCAAGTGTCCTAAGTTGGTCAAGTGTCCTAATAATGAAAGAAAAGCATTGTAAGTTAGAATTTTGTAAAGTTAGTGTGGGAGAAGTGGAAAAACTATTGTTGTCGATCAATAATGATAAACCTCCTGGCATTGACAACTTAGATGGAAAGCTACTGGTAGCTGACTCTATATCCACTTGTATCTGTCATACATTTAATCTGAGTGTAGAGGAAAGTGTTTGTCCTCAGATCTGGAGGGAAGCCAAAGTAATTCCGCTACTTTAAAGTGGTAAAGCAGACCTATCAGCTTTCTGCCAGCTCTTAGCAAACTGTTGGGAAAAATGGTGTTTGACCAAATACAATGTTATTTCTCTGTAAACAAATTAACAACAGACTTTCAGAATGCTTTAAAAAAATGTATTTAACTAGGCAAGTCAGTTAAGAACAAATTCTTATTTACAATGGCGGCCTAGGAGCAGTGGTTAACTGCCTTGTTCAGAGACAGAACGACAGATTTGTACCCTGTCAGCTCAGGGATTCAATCTAGCAACCTTTCGGTTACTGGCCCAACGCTATATCCACTAGACTACCTGCCACCCCAGATAGCTTAGTGAGCACTCAACATGATGATTACTGATAATTGGTTGAAAGTAATTGATAATAAGAATATTGTGGGAGCTGTACTGTTAGATTTCAGTGCAGCCTTTGATATTATTGACAACGTATGTGTTATGGCTTTTCAATCGCTGCCAAATAGTGGATTCAAAGCTATCTATCTAATGGAATCTTTTCTAATGTCAAACTTGTAAAGCGTTGTGTACCACAGGGAAGCTCTTAAAGCCCTCTACACTTTTCTATTTTTACCAATGACCTGCCACTGGCAATAAACAAAGCCTGTGTGTCCATGTATGCTGATGATTCAACCATATACCATATACATCTAATGAAGTCACTGAAACCCTTAACAAAGAGTTGCAGTCAGTTTATGAATGGGTGGCCAGTAATAAACTGCTTCTGAACACACAAGTTTTAGACCTCAGCTGAATCTGGTAATGAATTGTGTGGCTGTTGAACAAGTTGAGGAGACTAAATTATTTGGTTTTACCTTAGATTGTAAACTGTTATGGACAAAATATATATATATTCAATGGTTGTAAGACGGGGAAAGGTCTGTCCATAATAAAGAGATGATCTGCTTTTTTGAAACCACACTCAACAAAGCAAGTCTGCAGTCTCCAGTCTTGATAGTCTCCATCTTGATATTGTCTACTCATAGGGATGTAAAAAAATACCTAGTGAAGCTGCAGCTGGCCCAGAAAAGAGCAGAATGTTTTGCCTTTCATTGAAATAAGAAGGCTAATATCAATAGTATACATGCCAGTCTCTCTAGGCTAAGAGTTGAGGTAAGACTGACTGCATCACTTCTTGTTTTATAAGAAACATTGTGTTGGAAATTCCAATTGTTTTTGCATAGTCAACTTACACACAGCACTGACACACTTACCCCACCAGACATGCCACCAGGGCAGTCCCCAGATCCAGAACAAATTCAAGGAAACGTACAGTATTACACATGCATGGGACTCCCTTCGATCTCATATAGTGCAAGTAAACAGCAAACCTGGTTTAAAAAAACAAATAAAGCAACACCTCACTGCACAACGCCTCTCCCCCATCTGACCTACTTGTTGTTTGTATGTACTGACATTTAACTGATAGATGCACACACACGCACAGTACATGTTCATGTTTTTAAATGTACACTATCATTCAAAAGTTCGGGGTCACTTAGAAATGTCCTTGTTTTTGAAAGAAAAGCAAAAATGTCGTCCTTTAAAATAACATCAAATTGATCAGAAATACAATGTAGACATTGTTCATGTTGTAAATGTCAATTGTAGCTGTAAACGGCTGATTTTTAATGGAATATAGGCGTAGGCGTACAGAGGCCCATTATCAGCAACCATCACTCCTGTGTTCCAATGGCACATTGTGTTAGCTAATCCAAGTGTATAATTTTAAAAGGCTAATTGATCATTAGAAAACCCTTTTGCAATTAAGTTAGCACCACTGAAACCTGTAGTTCTGATTAAAGAAGCAATAAAACTGGCCTTTTTAGACTAGTTGAGTATCTGGAGCATCAGCATTTGTGGGTTCGATTACAGGCTCAAAATGGCCAGAAACAAAGCACTTTCTTCTGAAACTCATCAGTCTATTTTTGTTCTGAGAAATTAAGGCTATTCCAAGCGAGAAATTGCCAAGAAACTGAAGATCTCGTACAAAGCTGTGTACTACTCCCTTCACAGAACAGAGCAAACTGGCTCTAACCAGAATAGAAAGAGAAGTGGGAGCCCCCGGTGCATATCTGAGCAAGACGGCAAGTACATCAGAGTGTCTAGTTTGAGAAACAGGTGCCTCACAAGTCCTCAACTGGCAGCTTCATTAAATAGTACCCGCATAACACCAGTCTCATCAACAGTGAAGAGGCGACTCCGGGATGCTGGCCTTCTAGGCAAAGTTGCAAAGAAAAAAACATATCTCAGACTGGCAAATAAAAAGAAAAGAGTAAGATGGGCAAAAGAACACAGACACAGGACAGAGGAACTCTGCCTAGAAGGCCAGCATCCCGGAGTCGCCTCCTCGCTGTTGACGTTGAGACAGGTGTTTTGCGGGTACTATTTAATGAGGCTGCCAGTTGACGACTGGTGAGGCGTCTGTTTTATATTTTTGTTCAGTATGAATTGTAAAGCATTTTGTCTGTAATATCTTTTTTGTTATGTGTAGGAACGCAGTAACACTACCTGTCACCATTGGCGTTGGCTAATTGGGCTCCTAATAAGTCAAACCCTATTGGAAAATAATATTCTCTCTATTTCAAGGTGCAATAAAAATGTAATACACACAAATGCAGCCTTTATCTTGCTGGGAATTAACCTCCCGGAGAATACACCAAATGCTTCCATGCACAGGACACTAACTCTCACTGCTAAAAGGGTCATTGTAAGGGATTGGAAAGAGGAGCAGCTGCCCTCATTTGCAGAATGGCTCCAACTGTCTCTGTCAAATTTGAGATAACTATTGCAAATATAAATGGAGAGTCAAAAGAAAAAGATATGGGTCATGCTTGAAGTTACTTCCTTAAAGTGAATGAAAACAGGGGGAAATTTATGTAATTTGTATTAACATAAAAAATAAAAAGACAAAACAGATGAAACAGTTGGCCCTTTCTAAGTGCATACCAGAGACATTCTGTTTAGAGTGCATATACCATGTCATTTCAAAGTCTAGTTTTGATTTAATTTTGGTTGTCTTGTCAACTAACGTTAAATGTGAAATTAGCTACAAAAATTCACCATGTCAATGGATTTAGGTAAAAAATATTAAATTAAAATATGATGACTTGTTGCAAATCCAATCCGTTAATTCAATGTCATCACATACATTTTTTTGCAGTTGAAATTACATGGAAACAATGTTGATTCAATGAGTTTTTGTTTGTCTGTCTCTTACCTGCTGCAGGCTAAGTGAGGTGTGCGAGGGCGAGTAGGGTCCGCCCAGGTCATTGCGGAGCAGGTTGTCGCTGTGCATCTTGGTCTTGAGGCAGGTGATGTAGCGGTTGCAAAAGTCCTTGCAGAGCTCATTAACCTTCTCCAGTTCCAGCAGGTGGATCCTCAGCACCTGGATGGCCTTCACCATCTGAGGAGAGAGAGAGGAAAATAAGCAGGCTCAATGACTGAGGAAAGAAGGAGGCTATATGCTAGCCTTCATGCTAGTCTGAGCTAGCTCGACAGACCCCTTGTGTGCCTTATAGATGATGTGATTGCCCTAGTCTGTCAGTCCCTGAACATTCTCAGATAGCCCTTGACATAACACTTGCTAATCCATGACCCTCTCAAAATTCTTAACCGTGGTCCAATCCTTTTCCCAACCAGGCTTCCCATTCCTGTGCTCACTCTCTCAAAGTCAGCACTCAAGGGCACCAGAATGGGGTGGAAAAGTGCTTGGCCAAGGAGGATCATTTTTTTTTAGTTTATTTGTTACAATTCATTGGTGTTAGATGTAAAAGATGATCAAATTGCTTCTGTATTGTAATGTCGTTAATGCATTTCTTTTGAATAAATATTTATTTAATGTACAAGTGAATAGGTTGGTTTACTTTTAAGTTTTGACCAATTAGGTAGCTTGTTCAGCTGTGGTCAATGGGAGAGTTGACCTGGTTAACAGGAGGACTGGTAAAGAGACGTTGATGAAAGAGGAAGAGACATTTTTATTTATTTTATATCACCTTTATTTAAGCAGGTAGGCCATTTGAGAACAAGTTCTCATTTACAACTGCGACCTGGCCAAGATAAAGGAAAGCAGTAGGACAAAAACAACAACACACATAAACAAACGCATAGTCATTAAGACAATAGAACCATCTATGTACAGTATGTGCAAATGTAGAAGAGTAGGGAGGTAAGGCAATAAATAGGCCATAGAGGCGAAATAATGACAACTTAGCATTAACACTGAAGTGATTGATGTGCAGATGATGATGTGCAACTAGAGGTAAGAGCAAGAGAAAGAGGATAAAGAACAATATGGGGATGAGGTAGTCGGGTGTGCTATTTACAGATTGGCTGTGTACATCTACAGTGATCGGTAAGCTGCTCTGACAGCTGATGCTTAAAGTTAAAGAGGGACATATAAGACTCTAGCTTCAGTGATTTTTGCAATTCGTTGAAGTCATTGGCAGCGGAGAACTGGAAGGAAAGGCAGACAAAGGAAGTATTGGCTTTGGGGATGACCAGTGAAATATACCTGCTGGAGCGTGTGCTATGGGTGGGTGTTGCTATGGTGACCAGTGAGCTGAGATAAGGTGGGGCTTTACCGAGCAAAGACTTATAGATGACCTGGAGAAAGTGGGTTTGGCGACGAATATGTAGTAAGGACCAGCCAACGAGAGGTCGCAGTGGTGGGTAGAATATGGGGCTTTGGTGACAAAACAGACTATATCCAGTTTGCTGAGTAGAGTGTTGGAGGCTATTTTGTAAATGGCATCGCCGAAGTCAAGGATCGGTAGGATAGTCAGTTTTATGAGGGTATGTTTGGCAGCATGAGTGAAGGAGGCTTTGTTGCGAAATATGAAGCTGATTCTAGATTTATTTTTGGATTGGAGATGCATAATTTGAGTCTGGAAGGAGAGTTTACAGTCTAACCAGTCACATAGGTATTTGTAGTTGTTCACATGTTCTAAGTCAAAACCGTCCAGAGTAGTGATGCTAGTCGAGCGGGCGGGTACGGGCAACAATCGGTTGAAGAGCATGCATTTAGTTTTACTTGCATTTAAATGCAGTTGGAGGCCACGGAAGGAGTGTTGTATGGCATTGAAGCTGGTTTGGAGATTTGTTAACACAGTGTCCAAAGAAGGGCCAGAGGTATACAGAATGGTGTTGTCTGCGTAGAGGTGGATCAAAGAATCACCAGCAGCAAGATTGACATAATTGATGTATACAGAAAAAAAAGTCGGCCTGAGAATTGAAGCCTGTGACACCACCATAGAGACTGCCAGAGGTCCGGACAACAGGCCCTCCGATTTGACACACTGAACTCTATCTGAGAAGTAGTTGGTGAACCAGGCGAGGCAGTCATTTGAGAAACTAAGGCTATTGAGTCTACCAATAAGAATGTGGTGATTGACAGAGTTGAAAGCCTTGGCCAGGTCCATGAAGACGGCTGCACAGTACTCCCTTATATTGATGCTGGTTATGATGTCGTTTAAGACCTTGAGCGTGGCTGAGGTGCACCCATGACCAGCTCGTAAACCAGATTGCATAGTGGAGAAGGTATGGTGGGATTCGAAATGGTCGGTATTCTGTTTGTTAACTTGGCTTTCGAAGATTTTAGAAAGGCCGGGCAGGATGGATATAGGTCTATAGCAGTTTGGGTCTAGAGTGTCGGACCCTTTGAAAAGGGGGAGGACCGTGGCAGCTTTCAAATCTTTGGGGATCTCAGACGATACGAAAGAGAGGGTGAACAGGCTGGTAATAGGGGTTGCAACAATTTCGGCTGATCATTTTAGAGAGGGTCCAGATTGTCTATCCCAGCTGGTTTGTAGGGATCCAGATTTTGCCACTCTTTCAGAACATCAACTGTCTGGATTTGGGTGAAGGATAAGCTTGGGCAAGTTGCTGCAGGGGGTGTTAAGCTGTTGCCCTGGGTAGGGGTAGCCAGGTGGAAAGCATGGCCAGCTGTAGAAAAATGCTTATTGAAATGATTAGTTATCGTAGATTTATTGGTGGTGACAGTGTTTCATAGCCTCAGTGCAGTGGGCAGCTGGGAGGAGGTGCTCTTATTCTCCATGGACTTTACAGTGCCCCAAAACTTTTTGGAATTAGTGCTACAGGATGCAAATTTCTGTTTGAAAAAGTTAGCCTTAGCTTTCCTAACTGACTGAGTATATTGGTTCCTGACTTCCCTGAAAAGTTGCATATCGCGATATGGGGGCTATTTGATGCTAATGCAGAACGCCAGAGGATGTTTTTGTGCTGGTCAAGGTCAGTCAAGTCTGGGGTGAACCAATGGCTATATCCAATTTGTTCTTGCAAGCGTATTTAAGGAAAGCACTTTTAAAGAGCAACCAGGCATCCTCTACTGATGGGACGAGGTCAGTATCCTTCCAGGATACCCGGGCCAGGTCGATTAGATAGGCTTGCTTGCTGAAGTGTTTTAGAGAGCGTTTGACAGTGATGAGGGGTTGTCGTTTGACCGCGGACCCATTATGCACACAGGCAATGAGGCAATGATCGCTGAGATCCTGGTTGAAGACAGCAGACGTGTATTTAGAGGGTACGTTTTTCAGGATGATATCTAAGAGGATGCCCATGGTTACAGATTTAGGGTTGTTCCTTAATAATTTGTGTGAGATTGAGGGCATCTATCATAGAATGTAGGACTGCCAGGGTGTTAAGCATATCCCAGTTTAGGTCACCTAACAGTATGAACTCTGAAGATAGATGGGGGGGGGGGGCAATCAATTCACATATGGTGAACATTATCAGTGTTGGTGAAGAAAAACTATGAAAGAAGATGATAAAAATAGAACAAAACACGTATCTACCGAGTTTTGAAGGGAAATACTGATTTTATTTTATAAGAGAGTATTATTATTTTGTTAAAAAATACTTAGTAGAGACTGAATCTACCGTCTCATCGTGGCGGTATTTGACAGCCTCGAGGTCAGCCTAGCATCGTGCGAGACCTGGAGAGAATTGCTTGTGGAAGATTAACGAGTTCATGTTTCCATGGCATATCTGTTGCTGTTAATGAGTACTGTCTGCATTGATAGCTGTGCTTGCTGTGGATCTTGTGAGGACAGCTGCACGGAAATGTTATACTTCGCTGAGGAAATATCTACGAGTAACATTAGTGAGTAACCACAGCGATGGGGTGCTTCGGGACTTTATTTTTTTTCAGCTCGAACGCGTGCTAACGAGTTTAAGCAATCTTGCAAGTAATTTGGACACGGGTTCTGAAAAATCTTTGGTGTTTATTATTTGAATTTATTTTGGTGTGGTACATTAAAAATGTGACAAAATACATCTTGAACCTTACGTCTGTTGCATTGGTGGAGTCATTTACTGTTTCATCTTAATTTAAATGCATGAAAGCATATCCTTATATAATAACAAATCTATAAGCATTCTACCTGAAGTTAATACCCTAGTTGTCATCACCCTAGCAAGTTTACAATAGGGATTCTTATTTGAGATGTCCCTCTCACCTAATATCCCATGCTGTTGAGATATTCTACGGTAATATCGTAAAAGTCAAATTCGAGCCGGTTGAGATGTTACATGACCATTACCGCTGCTTGTTTAGTCGGGGCCTTGTGCCATCTCAGATGTAAGCTCACATCTTCAGCTTACTGTACTGTGGAATAGTTAGTGTGTGCTGGGTCCAGCCCCCGACCAGCACCTCGTAAAGCACACAGATGCGGGGTTAATTGACTGCCGCACCACTTGTCGCCGAGCACCCACATAATGATTTCTCGCTCTCTAATTACTGCTAGCTGTCATAGGATGGTAGGAGGGAGAGATCATGAGAAAGGGGAAGAGAGAGAAAGGGTGAATAGAATAGAAACAGATATTGAGAGAGACAAAGGAGGAAAGTAAGAGGTACTAGAGGGAGGGGGTAGAGGTCGACGTGTGTGAGGGAGCAAGAGAGAGAGCTAATTGAAGAGAGAACTGTGTACATGAGAAAGGGTGAGAGAGAAAATAAGACAACTTTATTGTGGGTGGGACATGAAAGGGATATTTAACAGAGCTTCCTTACGCTGAGGAGGCATCTCACTAGTCCAGGGTGGCTTACTAATGTTGAGGATGATTTGCTCTCTCTACTGGTGGAGGAAGTCATCACAGTATGACTATGACTACTGCTCAATATTAGGAAGCCATGTTAGACTTTGAGATGTTTCAAATCCACGTTAAACTATTTAGATGGCCCCCAGGCGGGGTACTAACCAGGTTGTCCAGCTCAGGGTCCTCGCTGAAGAACGGCTTGTGGTCCTGCTCCTGCTGGTGGACAAAGTTTTCGATGTCCACATCGAAGCTGGCAGAGGTGATGCACTCGGAGCCCTGGGTGGCCTGCTCACACTTCTCAAACAGCAGGGCCAGCAGTGGGAATAGAGGGTGTCTGGAAGGATAGGAGAAGACAGGAAGTAGTTAAACTTTATAACTGCTCTAGCTGTATCTTGATTGCCGTATAAATAGTAGTTCTAGGTACAAAGAGGAAAAAATAAATCTGTTTGAGAAGGTTGCCTCGGTATTGGCGTATTTGAGGTATGTATCATGTTAACAGACTGAGGCCGGTATTCAATCCGATCGCGCTTTTTAGACAATGGTCCTTTTAAAGGCAATGTTTCTGTGTTCGCTGAGACCACATTCACAGTAAACACTGCATATGTCGGCTCAATCGGAAATTACCTAAATGGCGCATTGTCCCAATGTGCAATCAGATTCAATCCCGGCTTTAGAGGGAAGTTTAGTTGTGCATTGTGTGTTAACTACAGCATGTTGTACTGCAACAATGCTCTATTTGACACCCAGGAACTGCATTAGCAAGATAACTTGATCGTTAACTCAATAGACAAATACAACAGACAAAGAAAACGGTAGACAATGAGATCCGACTGGGCACAAACTAGTTGTTTCAATGTAATTTGTCAACATATTGTGATGTTGAATCTCTGTTTGAAACACATTTGGATTTGCAAAAAGTAATCAACCAGTAGTGTTTTCATATAATTTCAACCTGCGTTGCAAACATTGAAATACAATTACTTAACCTAACTTCACCATAATCATCAAAACTACAGTGCCTTGCGAAAGTATTCGGCCCCCTTGAACTTTGCGACCTTTTGCCACATTTCAGGCTTCAAACAAAGATATAAAACTGTATTTTTTTGTGAAGAATCAACAACAAGTGGGACACAATCATGAAGTGGAACGACATTTATTGGATATTTCAAACTTTTTTAACAAATCAAAAACTGAAAAATTGGGCGTGCAAAATTATTCAGCCCCTTTACTTTCAGTGCAGCAAACTCTCTCCAGAAGTTCAGTGAGGATCTCTGAATGATCCAATGTTGACCTAAATGACTAATGATGATAAATACAATCCACCTGTGTGTAATCAAGTCTCCGTATAAATGCGCCTGCACTGTGATAGTCTCAGAGGTCCGTTAAAAGCGCAGAGAGCATCATGAAGAACAAGGAACACACCAGGCAGGTCCGAGATACTGTTGTGAAGAAGTTTAAAGCCGGATTTGGATGCAAAAAGATTTCCCAAGCTTTAAACATCCCAAGGAGCACTGTGCAAGCGATAATATTGAAATGGAAGGAGTATCAGACCACTGCAAATCTACCAAGACCTGGCCGTCCCTCTAAACTTTCAGCTCCTACAAGGAGAAGACTGATCAGAGATGCAGCCAAGAGGCCCATGATCACTCTGGATGAACTGCAGAGATCTACAGCTGAGGTGGGAGACTCTGTCCATAGGACAACAATCAGTCGGATATTGCACAAATCTGGCCTTTATGGAAGAGTGGCAAGAAGAAAGCCATTTCTTAAAGATATCCATAAAAAGTGTCGTTTAAAGTTTGCCACAAGCCACCTGGGAGACACACCAAACATGTGGAAGAAGGTGCTCTGGTCAGATGAAACCAAAATTGAACTTTTTGGCAACAATGCAAAACGTTATGTTTGGCGTAAAAGCAACACAGCTGAACACACCATCCCCACTGTCAAACATGGTGGTGGCAGCATCATGGTTTGGGCCTGCTTTTCTTCAGCAGGGACAGGGAAGATGGTTAAAATTGATGGGAAGATGGATGGAGCCAAATACAGGACCATTCTGGAAGAACCTGATGGAGTCTGCAAAAGACCTGAGACTGGGACGGAGATTTGTCTTCCAACAAGACAATGATCCAAAACATAAAGCAAAATCTACAATGGAATGGTTCAAAAATAAACATATCCAGGTGTTAGAATGGCCAAGTCAAAGTCCAGACCTGAATCCAATCGAGAATCTGTGGAAAGAACTGAAAACTGCTGTTCACAAATGCTCTCCCATCCAACCTCACTGAGCTCGAGCTGTTTTGCAAGGAGGAATGGGAAAAAATGTCAGTCTCTCGATGTGCAAAACTGATAGAGACATACCCCAAGCGACTTACAGCTGTAATCGCAGCAAAAGGTGGCGCTACAAAGTATTAACTTAAGGGGGCTGAATAATTTTGCACGCCCAATTTTTCAGTTTTTGATTTGTTAAAAAAGTTTGAAATATCCAATAAATGTCGTTCCACTTCATAATTGTGTCCCACTTGTTGTTGATTCTTTACAAAAAAATACAGTTTTATATCTTTATGTTTGAAGCCTGAAATGTGGCAAAAGGTCGCAAAGTTCAAGGGGGCAGAATACTTCGCAAGGCACTGTAGGCTACATTCAATGTAGTACATTGACATCTGATTTGCCCAAAGGACACCATCATTTCAATGTATAGCTAGGTATACTATCATTAACTTATGATTGATTGCTATAAATTTAGAAGTATTTACGATTAGCCCTATAAATAGGATGCCACATGAATTATATTAATAATACACTTTTACCTTTGGAAATTGTATTTGACAAATATGTTATTCATAATACTCTGAACAAAAATATAAATGCAACATGCAACAATTTTAATGAGTTACAGTTCATATAAAGAAATCAGTCAATTTAAATAAATAAATTAAGCCGAAATCTATTTCACATGACTGGGCAGGGGCACACCCACGTGTGAGCCTGGGAGGGTATAGGCCCACCCACTTGGGAGACTGGTCCACCCACTGGGGAGCAAGGCCCAGCCAATCAGAATTAGTTTTACCCACAAAAGGGCTTTATTACAGACGGAAATACTCCTCAATTTCATCAGCTGTCCGGGTGGCTAGTCTCAGACAATCCCGCAGGTGAAGAAGCCGGTTGTGGAGGTCCTGGGCTGGCGTGGTTACATGTGGTCTGCAGTTGAGACTGGTTGGACATACTGCCAAATTTTCTAAAATGACATTGGTGGAGAAATGAACATTAAATTCTCTGGCAACAGCTCTGGTGGACATTCTTGCAGTCAGCATGCCAATTGTACACTCCCTCAAAACTTGAGACATCTGTGGCATTGTGTTGTGACAGAGTTGATATTTTTGTTCAGTATATATATATATATATATATATATATATATTGATAAGACTATTATTAATATAATGAATTTGGCATTCTATTTATAGGGCTATATTTTCATATGATATTTTGTGATTGACATTGCAAGAAATGTTGCCACACTGGTGAAAAAGGTACTGTTTGATGCCGACTGACACCTGCACCCAATTGACCTGATTGCCTTTAGTATGAGAAGCCTACGATAATTAACACAAAGCACAACCAATTTCAAGCTAAACAAGCCCTGTGGAGAAGAAGATGATTGCTGAAGAGGTAAGACAATAATTTTATCACCTATAGACTTATTTTGATTGTTTGTTGGACTATTGCAATTGAGCTGTGACTTATCATCAACGGTGGCGT
This sequence comes from Oncorhynchus mykiss, assembly GCF_057628025.1. NCBI lineage: Eukaryota > Metazoa > Chordata > Actinopteri > Salmoniformes > Salmonidae > Oncorhynchus > Oncorhynchus mykiss. The sequence continues at coordinate 22,905,797 of NC_143031.1, forward strand.
AAATGCCATGCAGCTGTTTTAGCTCTTGTAGAGTCTAGCGATAATGGAAAATCTGACATTTTGACTGAAACTAGTGTAGATGGTAACGTGAGTGACACCTCCAGTGTTACAACAAGTGATCGTACTGAAAGGTTGTTTGATAGGGATGAGAATAAGAGGTTGCCTGATTGTGTGAAGCAGGATCCTCTCAAACTGCAACAAAGGGTGGTATATGTGTGAAGCTGGGATCTTGGGCTAATGAAAATAACCTCACCAGGGGTGGAATAAATAGTTTCAGATTAAAGGCTCTTGGAACGGAAGGTTAGAGTTACACTCCGAGGGGACACATCGAGAGAGAAAGTATGAATTCAATAACTTGGCCTACATGGCTACCCATCAAGTAGCTACATCTCCATTAGTAGACTCTGGAGTTTCTTGTATTTCATGGTTTCTATTAGATTATATGCATATGGTGTGCTTGGGCGTCATGATTTTCCTTAAATGAGGCCCTAAAACATGCACTGTCCTTCTGTCAGAAAATCAAGTTGTCAGAGGCTCTGATCTCCTTTCAAAGGCTTATTGCCAAAATAATTTGCCTGACAACCTCTGTGACTGGCAGGACTCGACTGACGAAAGGCCACGGAGTACAGGATATTTTTGCTTTACACTGGTCCCATAGTATTGAAGGATGTTTCCAAAAAGGTCTAACCTGGACGATGCTGTGTTGCATGGCCTTGTCCCATGCACTCTGACTTCGGTTGCCAGCTGTACGGTGTTTCCTCCAACACATTGTTGCGGGTGCCTTTCAGGCAAGCAGTGTGTCAAGAAGCAGTGTGGCTTGCGTCCGTACGGGAGTTGCAGTGATGGGACAAGACTGTAACTACCAATTGGACATCATGAAAAAGGGGTGAAAATAAATAAAAGCCCACATAATCTATTGGTACAAGAGACAAGGCGACTGTCTGAATAAAGCCAAGTGAAACATACTGCCAAGAACATCCAACCATCATCACCGTTGGTAGGATAATCATAATCGTAGGTCATCAATTTTATTTTCCAATGATTGCATGTTAGCAAGTAGAATGGATGGCAGTGGGACTTCACTCGCTCGTCTAAGGATTCTCAGAAGACAGCCCGATCTGTGCCCTCTTTTCCTCCATATTTTCTTAAGTAAAAAGCTTCTTCCAGTTCATGGTGAGGAATCGCTGTTCTGATGTACTGTCACGCTCGTCGAAATGAGTAGACCAAGGTGCAGCGTGCATAGAGTTCCACATAATTGTAATAAACCAAAACTCACTGAACAAACAACCAAACGAAAAGTGAAGCTACTGTTGTGCACTCAGGCAACTAAATGTAGACAAGATCCCACAAACACAAATGAGGAAATGGCTACCTAAATATGATCCCCAATCAGAGACAACGATAAACAGCTGTCTCTGATTGGGAACCATATCAGGCCAACATAGACATACAAAACACCTAGATGACCCACCCTAGTCACTATCACGCCCCAACCAACATAGTAAGCTGTTTATTCTCTATGGTCAGGGCATGACATGTACAGAAGTTACTACCAAGAAGTCTCAAATGCAGCACAAGCCACAAGGTAATGACGACCCCTTTTTCTCCCCAATTTCGTAATATCCAATTACAGTCCCATCGCTGCAACTCCTGTACGGACTCGGGAGAGGCGAAGGATGAGAGCCGTGCGTCCTCCAAAACATGACCCTGCCAAGCTCGCTTATCTCGGAAGCCAGCCGCACCGACGTATCTGAGGAAACACTGTACAACTAGTGACCGAAGTCAGCTTGCAGGCTCCCGGCTGCCACAAGGAGTTGCTAGAGTGCAATGGGACAAGGAATCTCAGCCGGCCAAACCCTCCCCTAACCCAGACGACGCTGGGCCAATTGTGCGCTGCCTCATGGGTCTCCCGGTTACGGTCTGCTGTAATGCCTCAAGCACTGCGATGCAGTGCCTTAGACCGCTGTGCCACTCGGGAGGCCCCAACATCTTATACTTGATCATTGTATTTGATAAAGGTATTCCATTTGTAAAAACAATTGGCATGATGTTGTCTAATCTATTATTTCAGAGAATCATCTTGGTCTCTCACATGGCTTAACCCTGGAGCATGAGGGCTCGAGGTTTCTTTCTGCCTTCTTAATTGAGGGTTCCCCCTCACCAAATCGATGCAAAGGATCAGACACAAGTATGAAACTCTCCATTTAGAATTTTGGTTTAAAGTTTAATAGAAATTATAATGTGTTTAGGTTGCCTTTCAGGTTGCATTTTAGGTTTCCTTTTAATACTTTTACACTTGCATGTGTTTTTTGGTGGGAGAGGACCTACCCAAGCGCCATAACCTGTACCACTGCCACTGAGAAGCAAAAGGATAAAACACCATGCAAGCCACCAAGTGTGTGGATAGGGAAACAGCAAACTAAAACATTGTGCATGTCCCAACCCAGCGATTTATAATGCGGTGGACCCTTCACAAAATAAGCCAACCCCTTATTCTCATTCTTGATCGATGTATTTGGGAAATGTATTCTAATTTTACCAAGAATTGCCATGTGGTTCAATATTTTCCAGCAGAGAATCTTGAGCATTCATGCGCCAAGGACAGGTCATGTGGGAGACCGAGGTCTCCTTCTGCCTCTTCAGATGAGATCCCCCCCCCCCCCCCACCAAAGCACTACAAAGGCTCAGACCCTTTTCTATAACGGAAGCAAGTATAACACATTTCATTTGTGTGAGTGCAACCATATCCGTAGGCTAGCTGGATTTCCGAATAACAAGAAGTGATTAATGTTTTTAATATTCTCTTCTATTTAATTTGTTTCCGGTTATAGTCTTGTCCAGTTAATTATATGCAAGTATCCATAAACTTTGCTATTTTCTGACAAAACATTGATATATATTTTCTCCTTTACATTGACACCAAGAATAAAGATACTGCAGTGAACAGTCAAAACAGAGGGGGCTTTGCAGATGGATCATTTCCATATCATTCCCACTTAACGTCTTCGTATTGATTCATACCATAGCTGAATGTCCTAGGCAACATGAGTAAACGATCCAAACTAGGGTTGCACAACTTCTCCAAAATCCCCAAGTTTTCATTATTCCTGGATTGAAGATTCACAGAATCAGAAGGGAATAAGTAGGGTGTCAGAAATCCTTCAACCAGGTTTTTTAAAACCCTCGTCCAAACTATTGATAACACAGTGATACGGGGTAGCGTCAAACAATTTGTTCGTTATTTTGTTTACTTGTCAGGCGGTGAAAAAGGAATCTCTGAACACTTCAATCAGATGCAATTTGAGTTTGAATTGCGTCTGATTAAAGTGTGTGTAGGCTGCTTTTTCACTCAATCATATGCATTTACTCCTGCATCTTTACTTAGCCTGCCACTGGATGTGCGGCAGATCATTTCACTGGACACGTCATTTCAACACAGAAATATGGGTCATATTAGGTTGAGACGATGATCAATAAGATTTCAACCTTTATTCTCCCATTCAAAAGACAGGCAACAGTTATTTTATTTCGGTACTATAGTTTGAAAACTATACTTAATTAATAATCAACTATTGCAGTGAAGTTGAGAACACATTGTGATCTGATTTGACCAAGACACACCATGAATTCAACAGGGATTGTCACCAATCCATGAAGTGTGTTGATTAGACGTTTAGAAGTAGTTGCCATTTTATGATGTAGGCTTATTTACATAAGGATAAGAGCCTAAGATAAGAATAGGAAAACAGACTATCAACCAGGACCTTTGATGTTGCACGCTCTTGAAAACCACAATACAATTGTACTCGTGGTGCAAAATGGATCTTCCAGACATAGGGTCTATAGTACTGTTGGCTATTTTCATTCTGTGTAACACAATTAGAGCAGTGACCTCGAACAGCATTGTGTAAATCTTTGTCCATGTAAAAACCTTTTGTCAGTCAATGGTTGAAATGGTAAACAAGTGAGCAACTATGTACATACATTCTGGTCATGTTGAAAGTGTATTGGGATGATGATTATTCAGCTTTAAATGAGGTGTACCATGTAGAAACACCACAACACTCCTTGGTGGCTATCCTGGGGGTGATTCCAGAGTGCATAGAGGGAAGGGGTCAGAACTGTCTTTTGCAGATTTTGCTCACAGCAATTCTATTAAATGGTTAAAACCCAACCCTCCAACATATAACGTGTGGCTGCAAAAGGTTTGGGAGCTGTATGAGATGGAATAAATGACACATTCACTTAAATGAAAAATACCTACATTAATTAAGATGGAGCCCAGTATTGAGACTTAACATTGTATTTGTGCTATTTTGTGTGTGGGTTTGGGTGTCTTTTTCTATTGCTCTTTTTGTTTATAATAATTATTATCTCTGGCTGGAAATGTGCCACCTTACATATTCACTTATTTTACCATGTAGCATGAACTGGACCAATCTGTATTAATATTTGTTTATATGAATCTGCTTTTTAAAATTGTTAAAAAAAAAGAACAGTTGAAATAATGTATTGCACCCCAAAATGGATTAAAGTTTAAAAAAAAAGTACAAATCTGGCACAGGCTTCTGGAAACACAGATAAGATATACAATAAACAAAAAAAACTCTCATCCCTTTACTTACTGGCCCTTGCGGTCAGGTGCATATTTCAGACAGGTTGACACCGCCTGTAGTATTTCTGCCTCCGTAGCCTTTGGTTTTGTCACGTGCGTGTGTCGATCTGTGCCTGCGTGTAGGCATGCATGAATCCATCTGCGTATGTACGAACAAACGTGTGCATGTGGGTGGTGTGAGGGAGTCGGTAGTTAGGGGGAAAGCAGGCATGCAGCACACAGGAATACTGTAGGATGCTGGGAGAGTGGGCCTCTGCTCTGGCTCTAACCTATGGCTCTCATTTGCAGCCTTTAATAGCCCGCTATATTAGACTGTAATCTACCTGATCCCGATTTAATGTGGCTCCCTCGGCCAGACGTGAGACGAATACTAAACAGGCAGCCATGCGCAGATCACCGAGCTGCAGTCCCCACGGCCTCGTCCATTGGGTGTGTGTGTGTGTGTGTATGGGGGGGAATCAGTATAAGTGCCAACCACTTCCTCCCTCTGGCTGCAAAGGTGTATTATGTTCATTAGGGCCTGTTTTTCAGGTTCTATTCTATGGCAGGTGTTCAACTGGACTAGTTATTACTTAACTTGCTGCTCATCTAAGAAAATAAAGTGTTGTAGACAGTTATTTTCTTATGAGATAATATAGCAATTTGTCATGTTGTTGATTCCAACAGCTGCCTTTCTCACAAGTGATGATTTACAGCTTTGGAGTGGAATGTTTGTTTTGCCTTTCGTCAGTGGTGTTCTCTGTAAACACACAGACACACACAAAAACTGGTGTAATGGAAATATGACACCATGTGGCAGGGCTGGATTGGCCATCTGGCAATTCTGGCAGATGCCAGAAGGGCTGGACCATTTTTTTAGCTGGGTCAGAATTGACACACACAAATTAAAAAAGTGACATTGCCTGCAGAAATGGCTGGCCCCTCTACCAAGAAGGGCCAGCCCGGTTTTCTCTCCCGGATGAGGCGGCCCGAAACCTATTTTGATTACGTCAAGAAGAATCCAGTAGTGTGGCAGATTACGCGGTAGACTTTCGCACGTTGGCAGCCAAGAATGCCTGGAGCCCGGAGTCTCCGTTCGATGCTTTTCGTCATGGACTATCGGAGGAGATTAAAGATGAGCTTGCAGCTCGGGAGTTACCCCTGGACCTTGACTCCATCATAGCCTTAACTATAAGGATTGATGGACGTCTACGGGAATGCAAGGGGGAGAGGTCTGTTTTCAGCTCCTCTCATTTGTCCACGGCTGCTTGCTCGCCCCCGAAGAACCCCGAGAGTCCCCGACGCCTGCATTTCTGAGAGGATTCGAAGTCACCCGAGTGCCCTCGGGAATCATCGGGAACGGGCAACTCGTTTTCTACTGTGCTTATGCAACAGGGCAGAGCTAAATTGTCACCTCAGGAACAATTACAATTACAGAGTTTTATGGACCCTACTCTGGTATCGGAGCTGGGTATCTCCACGCAACTTCTCTCCGTTCCCATGGACACCAGAGTACTAAACGGACCCACCATTGGCAATGTCACTTATAATACGGTGCCCATTTGCCTGACACAGGCTGGTTATCACAGTGAGTCCATACAGCTTCTTCTCATTGAATCTCCCTATGTTCCTGTTGTTTTGGGATTTTCATGGCTACAGAGGCACAACCCTGTTATTGACTGGACCACTGGTTCTATCCTGGGATGGAGCCTGTTCTGCCACTCACATTGTCTTAAGACGGGCAGCCTGCCCCGGGATGTCCTCCTGCGGGCTCTGTTAAAAGCCTCTAATTTTGCCGCCACTCCCGAGTACCAGGACATCTTGAAGCTTTTCAGCAAGACTCGCGCCACCTCCCTCTCTCCGCATCGACCCTACGATTGCGCTATTGATCTCCTCCCATGCACAACACTGCCTCATGGACGGCTAGATTCCCTGTCTGGCCCTGAGACCAAGGCCATAGAGGAGTACATTGAGGACTCTCTGGCTGCTGGGAGCATTTGTCCTTCTTCCTCCCCTGCCAGCGCAGGGTTTCTCTTTGTGGAAAAAAGGACAAGACCCTAAGTCCATGTATCGACTACCGGGGCCTCAATGACATCCCGGTTAAGAATCGTTACCCTCTACCACTCCTCCTCGGCTTTCGTACCTCTCCAGGGGGCAACCATCTTTTCCAAGTTGGACCTTCGGAATGCCTACCATCTAGTTCGGATACACAAAGAAGACGAGTGGAAGATGGCCTTTAACACAGCTAGTGGACACTATGAGTACCTGGTCATGCCATTTGGACTCACCAACGCTCCCGCAGTGTTCCAGGCCTTGGTCAACAATATGCTCTGTGACATGTTGAATTGATTTGTGTTTGTATACCTCGACAACGTCATTATTTTCTACCGTTCTGCTCAAGAATATGTCCTCCATGTCTGACAAGTCCTTCAGCACCTCTTAGAGAACCATTTGTTCGTGAAAGCAGAGAAGTGCAAATTCCACCGCTCCACTATCTCCTTTCTGGCATATATCATCAATGAAGGGAATGTTCAGATGGATCCTAAAAGATGAGAGTGGTGATGGATTGGGCCCAACCCACATCCAGAGTGCAGCTGCAATGTTTCCTGGGATTTGCTCATTTCTACCGCCGGCTTCATTCGGGGCTACAGCACTCTGGTGGCTCTCCTCTCTGCACTCACTTCTCCCAAGGTGCCGGTCACATGGTCCCCCAGCTGTTGACAAGGCGTTTTTGGCCCTTAAGCATTGGCTTACTACAGCCCCCATACTTATCCATCCGGAGCCGTCCTGTCCGTTCGTGGTTGAGGTTGACGCTTCGGACGTTGGAGTGGGAGCCATCCTGTCCCAGCAGTCAGGCCAGGACCAAAAGCTGCATCCCTGTGCCTTTCTGTCCCATCGTCTCAACCCCGCTGAGAGAAACTACGACGTAGGAAATCGGGAACTCCTGGCGGTCAACATGGCTGGAGTAGTGGTTGGAAGGGGCGGCTCTCGTGCTCCATGGGGTATCTACCCCTGCTCTTCCCAGAGCAAGAAGAAGATCTCAACATACCCTCGGCCCAGATGTTTGTCCATCGCTGTCGGCATACCTGGAAAAGAGCTTGTCTGCTCTTCTCAAGACCACCTCCAGGTATGGTCGACAAGCGGACCGCTACCGGACTCCGGCCCCGTACCCTCCGTATACATCCCACTTTTCATGCTTCCAGGATTATGCCCTTGTCTTACAGCCCTTTGTCTCCTGTTTCCAATTAAACGGATGGCCGTTTCATTGACAGCGTACACGGTGTGACGCCTCCTGTGTGTTCGACCTCGGAGCATGGGTTTCCAGTACCTGGTTGACTGGGAGGGTTATGGCCCGGAGGAGTGGTGCTGGATCCCCGCTAAGGATATTCTGGACCCGGCCGTCATCGCCGACTTTCACCACTGGCACCCCGGTCAACCAGGTATGTGCCCAGATGGGAAGGGTGGGGGTATGGCGCCCCTGGGGGGGGTGGTACTGTCACACCCTAATCCTGTTCACCTGGCTTTGTGCTTATCCCCAGTGTATTTATACTTGTGTTCTCTGTTTGTCTGTCGCCAGTTCGTCTTGTCTCGTCAAGCCTACCAGGGTGTTTTTCCGTGCTCCTGTTTTTCCTAGTCTCTGTTTTCTAGCCCTCTCGGTTCCAACCTTTTTTGCCTGCCCTGACACTGAGCGCGCCTGCCGACCTGTACCTTTCGGACTCTGACCTGGTTAATGAACTTCTGCCTGTCCTCGACCTGCCTATTGCCTGCCCCTTGTATTTTAATAAATAACAGAGACTCTAACCATCTGCCTCCTGTGTCTGCATCTGGGTCTTGCCCTGTGTCGTTATAAAGATATTTGATATAGTAAATGTGTTTTGAGGGTTTTGAACCCCAAATTAATTAGCCTCTGATATCAAGATAAAATGCCAGGGCCAAATTATTGTCCCAGTTCACCCCTGCCATGGAGCTTCTTCTAATAACCCTAGACATTATGGGTATGCACAGCAAGTTTTATTTGCTGACTGGCCCACACCTCCAACACCACAGTATGAGGACAAACAAAGGAGTAAATAATAAACAACAGCAGTAATTACCAGTGGTGTAAAGTAGTTAAGTAAAAATACTTTAAAGTACTTCTTAAGTAGTTTTTTTGGGTATCTGTACTTTACTATTTATATTTTTGTTAACTTTTACTTCACTACATTCCTAAAGAAAACAATCTACTTTGTACGACACACCCTTTTCTTGACACCCAAAAGTACTCGTGACATTTTGAATGCTTAGCAGGACATGAAAATCGTCAAATTCACACACATATCAAGAGAACATCCCTAGTCATCCCTACTGCCTCTGATCTGGTGGACTCACTAACACAAATACTTTGTTTGTAAAGATGTCTGAGTGTTGGAGTGTGCCCCTGGCTTTCCGTAAATAAATAAAAACATTTTAAAATTGGTGCAGTCTGGTTTGCTTACTATAAGGAATGTGAAATGTGTGTCAAATCGGAGGGCATGCTGTCCGGTCCTCTAGCAGTCTCTATGGGGGTGCCACAGGGTTCAATTCTCGGGCCGACTCTTTTCTCTGTATATATCAATGATGTTTCTCATGCTGCGGGCGATTCCCTGATCCACCTCTACGCAGACGACACCATTCTATATACTTCCGGCCCGTCCTTGGACACTGTGCTATCTAACCTCCAAACGAGCTTCAATGCCATACAGCACTCCTTCCGTGGCCTCCAACTGCTCTTAAACGCTAGTAAAACCAAATGCATGCTTTTCAACCGTTCGCTGCCTGCACCCGCACGCCTGACCAGCATCACCACCCTGGATGGTTCCGACCTTGAATATGTGGACATCTATAAGTACCTAGGTGTCTGGCTAGACTCTAAACTCTCCTTCCAGACCCATATCAAACATCTCCAATCGAAAATCAAATCAAGAGTCGGCTTTCTATTCCGCAACAAAGCCTCCTTCACTCACGCCGCCAAACTTACCCTAGTAAAACTGACTATCCTACCGATCCTCGACTTCGGCGATGTCATCTACAAAATTGCTTCCAACACTCTACTCAGCAAACTGGATGCAGTTTATCACAGTGCCATCAGTTTTGTCACTAAAGCACCTTATACCACCCACCACTGCGACTTGTATGCTCTAGTCGGCTGGCCCTCGCTACATATTCGTCGCCAGACCCACTGGCTCCAGGTCATCTACAAGTCCATGCTAGGTAAAGCTCCGCCTTATCTCAGTTCACTGGTTACGATGGCAACACCCATCCGTAGCACGCGCTCCAGCAGGTGTATCTCACTGATCATCCCTAAAGCCAACACCTCATTTGGCCGCCTTTCGTTCCAGTTCTCTGCTGCCTGTGATTGGAACGAATTGCAAAAATCGCTGAAGTTGGAGACTTTTATCTCCCTCACCAACTTCAAACATCTGCTATCTGAGCAGCTAACCGATCGCTGCAGCTGTACATAGTCTATTGGTAAATAGCCCACCCATTTTCACCTACCTCATCCCCATACTGTTTTTATTTATTTATTTTTCTGCTCTTTTGCACACCAATATCTCTATCTCTACCTTTACATAACCATCTGATCATTTATCACTCCAGTGTTAATCTGCATAATTGTAATTATTTGCCTACCTTCTCATGCCTTTTGCACACAATGTGTATATATAGACTCCCCTTTTTTCTACTGTGTTATTGACTTGTTAATTGTTTACTCCATGTGTAACTCTGTGTTGTCTGTTCACACTGCTATGCCTTATCTTGGCCAGGTCGCAGTTGCAAATGAGAACTTGTTCTCAACTAGCCTACCTGGTTAAATAAAGGTGAAATAAAAATAAAAAATAAAAAAAATGACTTATACTTATATGTTTGATACTTAAGTATATTTAAAACCAAATACTTTAACGGGTGTATTTTTAAGGTATCTTTACTTTTACTCAAGTATGACAATTGGATACTTTCTCCACCACTGGTGAATACATGATTTCATCCATATTTTAGAGGGAATTATTCAACAGTACTGTAAGGTTCCAGACATATTACAGCCATTGATTGACCTTTTACCAGATTAGATTTTTTCCCCCTGGTTTTGGACCTTTTTCCTGGTTTTGAACATTTTACTTTCATTGAGCTGCTCAGCTCGGAGCATGTAAGTGTACCATGTTAATTAACATGAAAATGTTTCTCAGTTCTATAATGTTTCACATTTATCTTCACTCGATTTAATGTTCACTATTTCAGTACTTCTGTATGAATATATCGCCCCATGCTTATGTAACAGACCAGAGATGTGCATGGTTAATCCAATATTCGGATATCCGAATGCTGCGAATATGTTAGTATTCAAATACTTGTGTGAGTATTCATTTTGGGCCCCCCCATAAATTCTAGGCCTATTTTAACACAAAGGCTTTTTCTAACTTAAATAAAAATATCCATGTGACATTTTTACATTCAACGATATATAATAAAAAAAAGTATTATTAATTGAATAAAAAGATTGGTAGCCTTCATGTGTGTAGCTTGTTGTTTATGTTGGCCAATCAATGTGGCAAAGAGGCTCAGTGTGTAGCAAGTAGGGTGAGAGTTCCCTAATGCAATGCAAATTGGAATAAAATAACAGAATTAAAAGTTAGAGAAATGAGAAGACGTAAGCTACAACACGCAGCCAAAAGGTAGGCTGTTGTTTTATCTGAATGGGATTTGGGAGAAAACACAGCATGTGGCCTCAATTAGCCTAGCTAGAGAGGCACTGATATATGAGATGATAAATAACACTGTGGCTGCTACAAGTTAGTTAGTCTTGGCTGTAGCCCGAGTTGCCTTGGCGTCTCTCTCTCTCCCTCTGTCTGCTCAGCTCACTCATCTCATACACACCGCCCCCTCTGCAGCTGCAGCAATAGAGTGCCAGTCTCTCCCTCGCGCAGCAGTACTTAGGTTAGAAACTTAAGTTTAAAAAAGCACATGTATTTCGAATATCTGCATATCTGTCAAAAATGTATGATACTATTCAAATAGGGAAATTATTTCAAACCCTCGTCCCTAGAACAGACAGTGATAAATCCGAGAGTGGATCGGACTGAGGAGATTGCACCCTTTACCTGTACAAGTCCTGCTGAGTCAAAGGCTGTCTTAATATGGACACTGTTTACCTGGACAGCCTAAGGTGTGTGTAGGAAGTCAGATGTGTGCACATGCATGTGTGTCCAGGCCTGCCTGCACTGCATTAGAGTGGGACCTCCCAACCCACCACCATCACATTGAGCACAAAAAACAGCCAGGCTCTATCTGCAGTGCGACGGAGTGGAGACGGCCGACAGGGGGATCGTTACTCAGGCCATAAAAGAGCCATTTACAGGATGGAGAAGCGAGCGGGGAGTCAGTAAGCATGAAGTCTCTCCTCCTGCACCATCCGGGCCACAACAACACACCACAATGAAACGTTCCTCCATGAATCATAGGTGCAGGATACGTGATGACTTAAACATGGATGGGGAATGATTATAAAAAACAGACAATTTTTCTGCAATTTCGTAGGTAAATCAAAGGCACTGTGTGCGTCCAAAATGGCACCCTATTTACCTTTATTTGCCTTTGTTCATTTTTATTTAACCTTTAGGCAAGTCAGTTAAGAACAATTTCTTATTTATAATGACGGCCTAACCCGGACGACGCTGGGCCAATTGTGCGCTGCCCTATGGGACTCTGCCCTATGGGACTCCCAATCGTGGCTGGATGTGATACAGCCTACATACCTACTGTATATAATGGTCAAAAGTAGCGTAACTTTGGAGTTGAAATGTCTTGGCTTATTGATCTGTACTTATAACTGGGACTTATTTATTCATTAGTTATAGAAAAATCATCCAATCAGAAAATTGTTAAATCAAATGATTTACACAAATTTTACAAAACAGTGCTTCCCCTCAAAAGAGCAACCATTTGTTGCTATTCCACATTTTTTTTCTCTGCCATTGTTTTTGTTGGGCGCTTTATGCACAGGCCAGGGGAGGAAGGGGGGAGGGAGGCGGTGAGGGAGGTGGCTCTCTCTGTATGTTCACCGTGTTTGCCTTCCTAATCAGTCCTGCCGTATGCCCGGGCGCTTTATTAGAACCTAGTCTGTAGCAGGAACCATGCTGTGTCTCCTCTTGACAAGGCCCTCTCCCCCAGGTTATGTGTCTGAAGCACACCCTGTGCAGGGGGCACACACGCACACACACACACACTCTTTCCCCCTCCACCCTCTTTCTCTGTCTCTCCTACTCTCTCTTTTTTCCCTCATCCATCCTCCCTTCATCGCCTGCAATGCGGGGTAGATGGGCAAAGCTGGCACAGGGTGCAGTGTCTGCTGTATGGAACATCTGAAGTGTGTGTGTGTGTGTGTGTCTGCCTATGTCCTTGTCAGTCTCTGTCACAGTCAGATTGTAGAGAGCAAGTGGGCCCATGGGAGACGGAGGCAGATGGGATGGTGTCACCTTCCTTTCATTGGAGCGTGACACTGTCATCAATTCAGTTTTTTGCCAGTTTCCTCTTTCCATGTTACTCCTTTCAAGCTGTACTCTGTATTCACCATTCAAACTGTCCAGTCAGTTTGAATCTATTCAGTCATATCAGCTGTGATTGTTAATGTATAAGAGTTAGATTACCTGCAGTTGACGTTATCGAAGATGATTACTTTCAAAAGTACCTATATCAAAGTTCTTGTCAGTCTTATCATTGGATTACCCAGATTATTTGACGTTAACAAATATTTCCACAAGTTCTCTGTATCCATAACAATATCAAAGTTCACATCGCTGGTTAACCTCCCTCACAAATATCCGACAGCCCTTCCTCTCTCCACCTCAGTCAAGTAATATGGCAAAAACCCCATAAAAAACAACCAGATATTGGACTGACCGAGCCAATAAACCACAGGGCTCTGACACAAACTCTTCTAACTCCTCCATCTCGTGGCAATTTAGCGCCAGGCAGCTGACTTCGCGAAGGGATGCCTTTTAAAAGAACACGGGAGGCTAGCTTTGTGCCATCAAACAGTGCTGGTCGTTAGGATGTCGGAAGCCGATGGGAGCCGAAATGGCAGCGAGAGTTTCACAGCGGCGATAGTAAACAGACTTTATGGTGCATTACCGAGGCCCAAGAGCAGACAGCCTGCATGGCGTACCTCATCCCAGCGCACAGTCAAATTAAAAGCGTTCCCGCCGTGTATGATATGGGATGCCTTTGCCTCGCTGCTGCGCCTCAAAGTCTTTGCTCTATGGAAACACATGCCTGTGCATGCTAACACACACACACACACTCAAATACACAAGCACACACACACACACACACACACACACACACACACACACACACACACACACACACACACATACATACAGTTGAAGTTGGAAGTTTACATACACCTTAGACAAATACATTTGAGACTTGTGAAGGTCTACAAATTTTTTTCTGAGTTCTTGGCTGATTTCTTTAGATTTTCCCATGATGTCAAGCAAAGAGGCACTGCGTTTGAAGGTAGGCCTTGAAATACATCCACAGGTACACCTCCAATTGACTCAAATAATGTCAGAAGCTTCTAAAGCCATGACATACTTTTTTGGATTTTTCCAAGCTGTTTAAAGGCAGCTTAGTGTATGTAAACTTCTGACCAACTGGAATTGTGATACATTGAATTATAAGTGAAATAATCTGTCTGTAAACAATTGTTGGAAAAATTACTTGTGTCATGCACGAAGTAAATGTCCTAACCGACTTGCCAAAACGATAGTTTGTTAACAAGAAATTTGTGGAGTGGTTGAATAACGAGTTTAATGACTCCAACCTAAGTGTATGTAAACTTCTGACTTCAACTTTACATACACACATCCAACCTACACAGGGTTCTAATCCGATATCAATGCAAAACACTCGGGTGAACCAGCATAAGAGAAGCTTTCAGCATAGGCCCACTACGGAGGAGAGTAAATCATAATACACCACATGCAGGGCTTTGCACTGCAATTTGGGCCATTTAAAAAAAGGATGGCATTGGCACCAATGTCAAGGGAAAGGAAAAATATATGTATTTACTGTTGAAAATAAGCATGTTATAGCATGTAAGGCTGTTTACTTTCCATTTTGAGATTTAAGATGTATGACAAGTATGTGACTTTTGTGTGAAACAGAGTGGTCCATTTTGTCAACCATTATGTAGGTTTCAAGTTTATAGCACGTCCGTTATTTTCTCTATCTACAGAACAGAGACACTGTACCTCAATATCTCAATAACCCATATATGCCCATATATGCAAAAATAGTTGCCACATTGATTCTGTGAGATACGTTCCTGTTTTCCTTTTTTTACTACAGCTTTACAAATCAAAACAACGTAGCTAAATTCTCCCCATCCCACATTTCACTTACATTTATAACCACAACAAATTAAAAAACGCCTCTCGTTCAACCGCCGACGTGTTTCCATCTAAAAGTGGGCCGAACTTCCATCATTTGGGCATAGTGGAGAGACTGCTGGAAAACAGACCCCCTGCTAGCTCGCTAATAAGACAAGCCCAATCCAGCGCTTCTTCATCAGAAGCTTCATAACTCGTTAGGGTAATTACAACTATCACACGTTGATTCCACCGGTAGTAATTAAGAGACAACTTGTCAAAGAGAATAGAGGAGCTAGACAGCTCTTCCGCACACAACAAACTTCAGTCATATAAAAGTTATACTTAAATCCGAACTGGTTCTCTAGTAGATTATTAAGAATGTCTCAACCTGTGTTCAAGAATGTCCCTTTTCCCTTTATTCAGATTACAACCTCTCACTCAGTTATTTGAAAATGAAATCATCTCCAAATCATCCCATACAGAGTTGGTTGCAATGTCAGTTTAATCCACTGGAAAAGACAGAACAAATATTACAACAAAAAAAAGACTATATTTCTGGAAGAAATGTTTACAAATGTCATAATCTTTGTAAATGATATCATAAATACACGCAGCTATCAAAAATGTATGGAAATAACCTAAGAAATGGAAGAGGCAAGTGGATGGGGTGTCACGTTCTGACATTTATTCCTTTGTTTTGTCTTTATTTAGTATGGTCAGGGCGTGAGTTGGGGTGGGCAGTCTGTTAGTTTTTCTATTTCTGTGTTTGGCCTGATATGGTTCTCAATCAGAGGCTGTCTATCGTTGTCCCTGATTGAGAACCATATTTAGGTAGCCTGTTATCCTTTGTGTTGTGGGTGGTTATTTTCAGTCTTTGTGTGTCTGCACCAGATAGAACTGTTTCAGTTGTCACTTTGTTGTTTTGTATTTTTGAAGTGTTAAGTTAAAAAGATGAATCCTAACCACGCTGCGCTTTGGTCCTCTCCTTCTTCCACCGACGTCAACCATTACATGGGGGAGAAATTAAGGAACTTGTCTGTCAGCCCTGAATTAAAGACCAGTATTGGTTAAAGAAATAGTTACATAAAAAAATATACCAGTTTCATTTAAGGACAAAAAAATTGACAGCTGTGCCATACAGATTGCAAAATAGTTGAGAAGCGATTTTCGATGTACCGATTCCATGGTTTATGAACTGATACACAAAACGACGCTGGATTCAAAACAGAGTTTTTCTATTTAAATGATTATACAAAGTTCTTGCAATCAATAGAATGTTATATACAGTATATGGGGAATACAACCATCCCAACTCTGTAGATTTTGCTGCGATTATTTGTTTTGTACTGTCCATAAGTAATTTGTTTTTGGTCGCAGGTTCAGGAGTGGCTGAAGAATTGCAACATTTACATGGCTTTTTCTTTGCAATTCTGCCAAGAAGGCCAGCATCCCGTAGTCGCCTCTTTACTGTTGACGTTAAGACTGGTGTTTTGTGGGTAGTATTTAATGAAGCTGCCAGTTGAGGACTTGTGAGGTGTCTGTTTCTCAAACTAGACACTCTAATGTACTTTTCTTCTTGCTCAGTTGTGCACCGGGGCCTCCCAATCCTATTTCTATTCTGGTTAGAGACAGTTTACGCTGTTCTGTGAAGGGAGTAGTACACGGCATTGTACGAGATCTACAGTTTCTTGGCAATTTCTCGCATGGAATAGCGTTCATTTCTCAGAACAAGAATACACTGACGAGTTTCAGAAAAAAGGTCTTTGTTTCTGGTCATTTTGAGCTTTTAATCGAACCCACAAATGCTGATGCTCCAGATACACAACTAGTCTAAAAGAAGGCCAGTTTTATTGCTTCTTTAATCAGAACTACAGTTTTTAGCTGTGCTAACATAATTGCAAAAGGGTTTTCTAATGATCAATTAGCCTTTTAAATGATAAACTTGGATTAGCTAACACAATGTGTCATTGGAACACAGGAGTGATGGTTGCTGATAATGGGCCTCTGTACGCCTATGTAGATATTCCATAAAAAATCTGCCATTTCCAGCTACAATAGTCATTTACAACATTAACAATGTCTACACTGTTTTTCTGATCAATTTGATGTTATTTTAATGGACGAAAAAATAGCTTTTCTTTCAAAAACATGGACATTTCTATGTGACCCCAAACTTTTGAATGGCAGTGTAAAAAATAAATAAAAAATTAAAATCCAGCACTTCTTAGGCTAATTACAACTATCACACATTGAGTCTGCTGGTAATAATTAAGAGACGACTCATCAAAGAGAATAGAGGAGCTAGACAGCTCTTCCGCACACAACAATCTCACTATGCAAGCAATTAGCGAAAAGAACTGACGTGTGCACAAACATTAATAATAAAGAGATGCTGCTGACTAAATTCCTGGATAAATTACAGCGATTCTAATTCAAACTTTTGGCTCGCTTTGAAACTTCTCAACCCCCAAATGGCGGCAGGGAACTGGAACAGTGCCTAACAGGGGAGGAGCAGCTTTCTGGAATTGAGAACGTATTTGCTTCCTTTGCATCATTCGACAGTCGTGGGAGGGAGGCAAGACAGTGGCTTTGAAGGCTACTCATTGAACATGCTTTAAAGTTGTGTATAAAAGCATTTGATTAATTATAGCACAGTCTTTTGTCATAAAGGCCATCCAAATAAGAAAACAAGACAAAGATGGGAGTAGTCTGTCTTTAATCCAAGAAGGTTTCCAACAATTTGTTCATCAATTGGCACAGAGTCTGTTCATGTCAGATTTGATTTAACCAAAAATGACTAGTTACAGTATACTGTATTCAATGTACAGTATGTGTCAAGTTAGCTGTTGGCATTGCAGTAGCATGTGTTGTGTGTTGTGCTGCTGCATGGTGTGAGCGCACTATAGGAGATGATCAATGTAGCGGAAGACAGGAAACTGTCTGCTTTGTCTGTCAATGTTTAGAATGTTGTGAGAATATTTAGAAGTGTCGGAGAGGATGAAAAGGCAACGTTTTGAAGCCCCTTTGCTTTCAGTTTCATACCCTTCAAGTGATAGGGTTAGGTGTGTGTGTGTGTGTGTGTGTGTGTGTGTGTGTGTGTGTGTGTGTGTGTGTGTGTGTGTGTGTGTGTGTGTGTGTGTGTATACAGTACATCCATTTGTGTATGTGTGTGTGAGCACGACGGCGAGCCCGCCTGTGAGTGTGTGTTTTCAGGAGGGAACTGTAGTGAGTGAACAGGCAGCAAGGGGCTGGGGCTGAGTCTGTCTTTTTCTGCGCTCACAGCCCCCCTCAGGCTGGCTGCTCACATCAAAGAGCAGCCTTGTATCTCAGAGGAGCTTAGAAATTCAGCCCCAGGCTTGGCGAGGCCTTCACAGCTCTCGCCTAAGGGGCCTGAGCAGCCAACCAAGGGCCAAGAGCACTCAGACAAAAGCAGTGGATAACCGCACTAGGGGAGAGCCAAGGAGCCAGGACAGTGAGCCGAGCAAAGAGTATGCAGTGTCATCCTAGAGCTTGCTAAAGACGGTATAGGGGAGAATATAAATTCTTCTAGGTAGCACAAACTAGTGGTTTCTTGCTGGAGCATGATTTCTCGCTCTGCGATTGCTGAACATATAAAAAAAAATGTGTTCTATGAATAATTTACTTCATAAATAGATAATATTAGCCCATTATGAAAGTACATTAATATTCAAGTGATGAGTTGGGACAGGAGGGTGTTTTTAAGAATCTATGTTTAGTTTTCAGTTGGCAGCAACTGTCTATTCCCTTCATTACTCTTACAAGTTACAAGCAGAGGCTTGTAAAAAAAAAAAGGTAAAACAAATATATAACATTCTGTTATAAACAGCAGTGCCCATAGGGGGAACAAAGGCACGTGCCCCCTCAGATTTGTCCTGTTTTTAAATTTGTCAGATGTTAAATTAATGTTAACGTTGAAGGAATTACTAATACATGTTTAAGCCCTCGTTTTATCATAATTATTTATAAAAAAGATCTATCGGCATTATTTTGGGGAGGGGGCACACTGACTGGACCAGGAAAAGAGTACCCTGTTCTCAGCAGTAAGTGGTTCGTTCCAATGTGCACCACGGAGCAAGAGAGACAGAGTAGAGTGACACACAGCATTTGATTTTAGCTGCCGTTGATTGGCAGGACTCGCAGGAGGTATATTTGTAAATTAATTTGATCAAGCTATGTAGCCTATTGATTTCATCTTGATGAATAAATGTAAAATGTTGTTGTTTCCCTGTAATACTAGCCACCTAGCAATTTTATAAAGTTGGCTTTATCTAGCCAGTGTCACGATCGTTGTTCGAAATGGACCAAGGCGCAGCGTACTTAGAGTTCCACATGTTTAATAAATATAATGAAACTCACCAAGAACAATAAAGAAGCAAACGAAACGTGACGTTCTGTGCTACTCACAGGCAGCTACACAAAAACAAGATCCCACAAACAACAGGTGGGGAAAGGCTGCCTAAATATGATCCCCAATCAGAGACAACAATAGACAGCTGCCTGTGATTGGGAACCATACCAGGCCAACAAAGACATAGAAAACATAGACTACCCACCCTAGTCACACCCTAGGGTGGGTAGTCTCTAAGGTCAGGGCATGACAGCCAGCTAGATATGTTCCCAATCTCCCGACCTCATAACTAGAAACCAAGCCGTTTCAGACTATCAATCCAGTTAGAGGAGCTTGTCTAACTATCTTAGCTGGCATGCCTGCTGGCAAGGTTGGAAAACTTTAGAAAAGCAATCAATTACTAAATGTACTGAATAAGACTCACATTCCTTTCAACCTTTTACCCAGATTTTAGCAGAGATGCAGAGAAGCATATTACGTTTTTTTTCTCCAAAGAACCACCAGTCAAAAGGATACAGACAGCTCAAGAGGTATACTTAAATATGCAGAAAAATGCTTGGTTTAAATTTAATTTATTGTGATAATATCATGATATTTTGTCTATTAATTATGATAATATGATATGTTCCTGTATTGATGATGTGTGTTACGATCCCATGTACTGTGTTGTAATGTAAATATAATATCCTAGACATGGTAGTGCAGTATACAGTGTTAAGATATTTTTATTTTATTTTTTATTTCACCTTTATTTAACCAGGTAGGCAAGTTGAGAACAAGTTCTCATTTACAATTGCGACCTGGCCAAGATAAAGCAAAGCAGTTCGACACATACAACGACACAGAGTTACACATGGAGTAAAACAAACATACAGTCAATAATACAGTAGAAACAAGTCTATATACGATGTGAGCAAATGAGGTGAGAAAAGGGAGGTAAAGGCAAAAAAAGGCCATGGTGGCAAAGTAAATACAATATAGCAAGTAAAACACTGGAATGGTAGATTTGCAGTGGAAGAATGTGCAAAGTAGAAATAAAAATAATGGGGTGCAAATAAAATAAAATAAATACAGTAGGGAAAGAGGTAGTTGTTTGGGCTAAATTATAGGTGGGCTATGTACAGATGCAGTAATCTGTGAGCTGCTCTGGCAGCTGGTGCTTAAAGCTAGTGAGGGAGATAAGTGTTTCCAGTTTCAGGTATTTTTGTAGTTCGTTCCAGTCATTGGCAGCAGAGAACTGGAAGGAGAGGCGGCCAAAGAAAGAATTGGTTTTGGGGGTGACCAGAGAGATATACCTGCTGGAGCGCGTGCTACAGGTGGGTGATGCTATGGTGACCAGCGAGCTGAGATAAGGGGGGACTTTACCTAGCAGGGTCTTGTAGATGACATGGAGCCAGTGGGTTTGGCGACGAGTATGAAGCGAGGGCCAGCCAACGAGAGCGTACAGGTCGCAATGGTGGGTAGTATATGGGTGACAAAACTTTGGTGACAAAACGGATGACACTGTGATAGACTGCATCCAATTTGTTGAGTAGGGTATTGGAGGCTATTTTGTAAATGACATCGCCGAAGTCGAGGATTGGTAGGATGGTCAGTTTTACAAGGGTATGTTTGGCAGCATGAGTGAAGGATGCTTTGTTGCGAAATAGGAAGCCAATTCTAGATTTAACTTTGGATTGGAGATGTTTGATGTGGGTCTGGAAGGAGAGTTTACAGTCTAACCAGACGCCTAGGTATTTGTAGTTGTCCACGTATTCTAAGTCAGAGCAGGCCAAAGTGGTGATGTTGGACAGGTGGGCAGGTGCAGGCAGCGATTGGTTGAAGAGCATGAATTTAGTTTTACTTGTATTTAAGAGCAATTGGATGCCACGGAAGGAGAGTTGTATGGCATTGAAGCTTGCCTGGAGAGTGTCCAAAGAAGTGCCAGAAGTATACAGAATGGTGTTGTCTGCGTAGAGGTGGATCAGAGACTCACCAGCAGCTAGAGCGACATCATTGATGTATACAGAGAAGAGAGTCGGTCCAAGAATTGAACCATGTGGCACCCCCATAGAGACTGCCAGAGGTCCGGACAACAGACCTTCCGATTTGACACACTGAACTCTATCAAAGTAGTTGGTGAACCAGGCGAGGCAATCATTTGAGAAACCAAGGCTGTCGAGTCTGCCGATGAGGATGTGGTGATTGACAGAGTCGAAAGCCTTGGCCAAATCATTGAATACAGCTGCACAGTAATGTTTCTTATCGATGGCGGTTAAGATATCGTTTAGGACCTTGAGCGTAGCTGAGGTGCACCCATGACCAGCTCTGAAACCAGATTGTATAGCAGAGAAGGTATAGTGAGATTCGAAATGGTCGGTAATCTGTTTGTTGACTTGGCTTTCGAAGACCTTAGAAAGGCAGAGTAGGATATATATAGGTCTGTAGCAGTTTGGGTCAAGAGTGTCCCCCCCTTTGAAGAGGGGGATGACCGCAGCTGCTTTCCAATCTTTGGGAATCTCAGACGACACGAATTGAGGTTGAACAGGCTAGTAATAGGGGTGGCAACAATTTCGGCAGATCATTTTAGAAAGAAAGGGTCCAGATTGTCTAGCCCGGCTGATGTGTAGGGGTCCAGATTTTGCAGATCTTTCAGAACATCAGCTGACTGGATTTGGGAGAAGGAGAAATGGGGAAGGCTTGGGAGAGTTGCTGTGGGGGGTGCAGTGCTGTTGACCGGGGTAGGGGTAGCCAGGTGGAAAGCATGGCCACCCATAGAAAAATGCTTATTGAAATTCTCAATTATAGTGGATTTATCAGTGGTGACAGTGTTTCCTATCTTCAGTGCAGTGGGCAACTGGGAGGAGGTGTTCTTATTCTCCATGGACTGTACAGTGTCCCAGAACTTTTTTGAGTTAGTGTTGCAGGAAGCAAATTTCTGCTTGAAAAAGCTAGCCTTGGCTTTCTAACTGCCTGTGTATAATGGTTTCTAGCTTCCCTGAAAAGCTGCATATCACGGGGGCTGTTCGATGCTAATGCAGAATGCTTTTGTGTTGGTTAAGGGCAGTCAGGTCTGGGGAGAACCAAGGGCGTGATTGTGTGATTTACAACCGTCAGAATTGCACCCTAATTAAAATGACAATTAAACATGTAACAAGGTATGCTTGGATAACATATGCAGACAAATATACATATTTTTGACATAGAATTAGGCATAATGATTATAGCTCTAGATTGCAGGAGAAAAGCTGTTTCAGGTGTTTAAAAATGCAAAAATTCTCCAACCACTCCAACCAATTCTCCAACCACCAAAATAATGTGTGCCTGACACCCCTGCTTACAAGGACTTCTTAATTGCAATACTGCATTTTTAAAGGGCATTCCATTCAGAAGTTAAACAAATAAAGTGCTTGAAAATGGAGAAAACCAACTGTTGTTATGTAGCATTGGGCGTGCGTGTTTGTGTTTGCGTGCTTGTGTGTGTGTCAGACCAATCAAACAGAAGAGGACAGGTGTTCCCTTCAATGCCTGATTCTTCTCAAGGTTAGTTCAAAGGAGTTTTGCCTTACCACTTTTTGGAGAAGTTTGCTGAATTAACAGAGAGAATTTACAGTATGGCACAAAGAGCTTTACATTGTAAATGTATTTTTTGAGACCACATCTTACCTGTACACGGCCCGCTTGTCTGACTCCAGCTGGGCCTGGGGGTCAAGGGTCACACTGACGGGGGTGTTCCCAGCCGCCGAGGATGCTGTGATGTGGACCTGCTGGGCCTTGGAGTTCTGTTGGGTGGTGCCTGTCATCTGAGGGCACAGCAAACAGACCCACAGTGAACTACAATACATAGACTGGTAGCCCTGGTCCCAGATCTGTATGTGAATAAGCCCTCTTTTGAATGGGCTTTTGACTTAGAAGACTGGGTTTGTGTTCCACTATCTTATCTCTATCGTGCAGACACACACCTTATCAGATTCTGTGAACTACATGAGAGTGGATAGACAACTGGCTTGATCTTTCTACAAGGCCTATAAAAGATGAGTGTGTAACTGTGATGTGACAGTCTGGATGTGTACAGTGCCTCTCTTCAATTGTGTTGGTCCCCTACCCCCACCTCTCTCTCTTTCTCATTCTCCCCCTTCATCCTCTCTCTCCCCTCAGCCTTTGGAGAGAAGGAAATTAGGCCCCTCCTCCCCCCTCCAAATCCCTACTTCCCCACCCCCTCTGTGTTGGTTTGGGGAGGAAGCTTCAAGTCTTAATCCCAGCTCCAAATGGGAAATAAATTAGCTTCTTCACACTTAACTAGCTCTCATTTGCATTTTGTTGCCAGCGCTGACTGAGACTCGGGAGATCTCCCCTGGCACTAATCCTCCGGGTGAAAGGAAAGAGTGGTAGAGAGGAGAAAAGGAGGGGAGTGGTAAGGTGCTCTGGCAAACCTGCTCTACTTCCTTCTCTAGGATAGCTAGGATGAGGTTGAGGTTGAACTGTTTGTCTAAGGTCATTTTGTCTCCTAATGACGGTGGTTGAGATTGAGGTAGGGTAAGTCCTAGATCACAGGAGGCTGCTGATGGAAGGACGGCTGATAATAATGGACGGAATGGTGTGAATGGAATGGTATCAAACACGTGTTTGATGTGTTCGATACCATTCCATTTATTCTGTTCTAGCCATTACTGTACTTTGAGCCCGACCCCCCCCATTTAAGGTGCTATCGGCAGCATGTGTCCTAGATATACAGTTTGGGCTAGCCTCTACTTCAAACTCTTATAACAATGTTTGTTTGGAAGTGCACTTGACTAAAGACAAATAAGATACTCAGGATTTTTCAATTGATGAACTGAATTTCAATACATTTCCTGGATTGACTGAAATAAAAAACTGTCTTGGACCCCAACCCTGAGCTGACCACTAGTGGTGTACTGACCTGTTGGCTCTCCTGGTACGATGGTGGAGGAACGCTCTGGGTGGCCATCATTGTCAGTGCTGGTGCTGGGGACACATGTTGCATCATGGGACAGCTTCACATGGAGACCTGCAGGGGGATACAAACACACATGGTGTTAGGAGTACATTACATGCATTTTTGTAGAGTACTGAACTACATGTAGTTCAACTAGTAAGTTTACTACATTTTGCAGTAGCTTGGTGGTAGTTGAACTAAAGTCTAAACTAGGTTGTGTTTTCAGTAGTTAATTACTTTTTTGCCATGTAGCTGTGTAGCTAACTACTGGAACTACACACAACTCTTTTTGCAAAAACAAAAGAAGATATGGGTGAAGTAGGCAATCATTTACTTTATTTTTCAGCATCAGACCTGCCTAATTTTTACTTGAAAAATACTGTCGTTTTTTTTGTTTAATAGGCTAAATTACACACAACGTTAACCCCAAAGTTATCTCTTCTTGCAATTTGTAGTCATTGACATTTCAGATTTACATATGATCATTTTTCACAAAGTAGTTTGGATGTGAACTACTTTTTGAAAATAACTTTAGTTAAGTAAACTATATTTTTCTTAAGGTTAGCTTTAGTGTACCTTAACTTCTTACAGTGTAAAGTAATTGGTAGCTTGATAATCTTTTCAGATGAGCTTCCCCAACACTGATTATACTGTATGTAAACATCAGGTGTTGTGTTGTGATAGAAGTGGCCTCTAACTGCTGGTCCAGGGTCAGAGCCCGTATTTATAAAGTGTCTCAGAGTAGTAGAGCTTATCTACAGTTATGCTTTTTACAATAGACCATGATGAAGAAGAGCTTGTTTCAATCCATATCGCAGAAGTTCAGCGCTATAGCGTGTTTGAAATTTAAAGGCGATGAATGCAGTCTCCACATTTCACGGTAAACCCTGTATATGTCGGTTCAATTCCGAAATTACCTTTAAATATCAATTACTCTAAAGCACTGAACATCCATTATACGGATTGAATCCAGCCCTAAGACTAGATCAACACCCCTCTGGGAAGCTTTATGAATAGGCCTGTGTATTTACTTATCCTCCTAATCAGCTTTAGTTGGTGTTTTTCCTTGCTACTCTCAATACCTTGCTTGGTGCATTTTAATGTACATTAATAAAATACTTGATTGTTTGGATATAACAGGGTGATAACACATTTTTATTAAAAACATTTAAAAGCATTTAATGACTTGAATAAATATGCTTATGCAGCAATTGCCACATTTTGACAAAGGTAAGCAGAAAACTCCCTTTCACTAAATCCACAAAATTATTAACTTGCTGTACAGTATGTAAAATGTATCTGGTGTTGAGAATGACTGAGCAGCAGTTGTCTGGTTTATTACTGTGCAAGGCAGCCACCAGGTGCTGCTATGATTAAGTAATGGGAGAGGGGAAGAATACTGAACTATCTGTTATTTTTCTCCTCCCTGTGTTTTCCGTCTGTCACTCCTACATTCTCTGTCTCTCTCTCAATTCAAAGGGCTTTATTGTCATAGGAAATATATGTTTACAAGTGAAATAGATAATAAACAAAGTGAGGAAAAAAAATATGAACAGTAAACTTTACAATCACAAAAGTTCCAAAGGAATAGAGACGTTCCAAATGTCATATTATGGCTATGTGCATTGTTATAACGATGTTAAAATAGTTAAAGTACAAAAAGGAAAATAAATAAACAGAAATATGGGTTTTATTTACAATTGTTTTGTTCTTCACTGGTTTCCCTTTTCTTGTGGCAACAGGTCACAAATATTGCTGCTGTGATGACACACTGTGGTATTCCACCCAAAAGATACTGTATGGGAGAATATCAAAATTTGATTTGTTTTTGAGTTCTTTGTGGGTCTGTGTAATCTGATGAAAACGTGTGTTTCTAATATGGTTATACATTTGGCAGGAGGTTAGGAAGTGCAGCTCAGTTTCCACCTCATTTTGTAGGTAGTGTGCACATAGCCTGTCTTCTCTTGAGAACCAGGTCTGCCTATGGCGGCCTCTCTCAATAACAAGGCTATGCTCACTGAGTCTGTACATAGTCAAAGCTTTCCTTAATTTTGGGTCAGCCACAGTGGTCAGGTATTCTGCCACTGTGTACTCTCTGTTTATGACCAAATACCATTCTAGTTAGCTTTTCTTAATTCTTTCCAATGTGTCAAGTAATTATCTTCTTGTTTTCTCATGATTTGGTTGAGTCTAATTGTGTTGCTATCCTGGGATTCTGTGGGGTCTTTTTGTGTTTGTGAACAGAGCCTCAGGACCAGCTTGCTTATGGGACTCTTCTCCAGGTTCATCTCTCTATAGGTGATAGCTTTGTTATGGAAGGTTTGGAAATTGCTTCTTTTTAGGTGATTGTAGAATTTAACAGCTATTTTCTGGATTCTGATCATTAGTGGGTATCGGCCTAATTCTGCTCTGCATGCAATATTTGGTGTTTTACATTGTACACTGAGGTTATTTTTTGCAGAATTCTGCATGCAGAGTTTCAATTTGGTGTTTGTACCATTTTGTGAATTCTTGGTTTCACCCCAGACCTCACAACCATGAAGGGCAATGGATTCTATAACTGATTCCAGAATATCAAGTATGTATCAAGTTTAATTGATATATCGAATGTTATGTTCCTTTTGATGGCGTAGAAGGCCCTTCTTGCCTTGTCTCTCAGATCTATTACAGCTTTGTGGAAGTTAACTGTGACACAGATGTTTAGGCTGAGGTATGTATAGTTTGTTGTGTACTCTAGGGCAACCATGTCTAGATGGAATTTGTATTTGTGGTCCTGGCAACTGGACCTTTTTTGGAACACCATTATATTTTGTCTTACTCAGATTTACTGCCTGGGCCCAGGTCTGACAGAATCTGTGCAGTAGATATATGTGTTGCTGTAGGCCCTCCCTGGTTGGGGACAGAAGCACCAGATCATCAGCAAACAGTAGACATTTGACTTCAGATTCAAGTAGCATGAGGCCGGATGCTGCAGACTGTCCTATCTCTCTCTCTCTCTCTCTCTCTCTCTCTCTCTCTCTCTCTCTCTCTCTCTCTCTCTCTCTCTCTCATACATATGATACATTGTAGACATGTATACCATAGCTTCTAAATAAGTCCACAAACAATGTAGCATCACAGAATAAGTGACATTGTAATAAGAAAACAACATTACACACAAAAGGGAATCAGTGCCCTTGTTTTTCCCATGTAGTGGGTAGTAGGTTATACTTATGACACCAATCTAATCAGTGTCCAATTAAAGCTCCAGTCAGTGGACTAATTGCTAATATCCAGAGCTGGAGGAATCTGCAGGGTTGTCTACTGTACCAAGTGGAGTTCCCTGGGGAGCTCATTGGCTTATAGGGTCTCTGGAGTTGACACACACACACACACACACACTCACACAAACACAGGGACCCAATACCTGCATCACAACCTGTTACGTAAACACAGCAGGCTCACCTCAGTGTGTTTCTAATGGTCTATCTATGTGACTGTGGGCTATATGTATATACTGACTACACAATACCTAACTTTTTGATACAATCATATTAACCTCATAGTAAGTCAAAAAATGTATCCTAGTATATACACTGCTCAAAAAATAAAGGGAACACTTAAACAACACAATGTAACTCCAAGTCAATCACACTTCTGTGAAATCAAACTGTCCACTTAGGAAGCAACACTGATTGACAATAAATTTCACATGCTGTTGTGCAAATGGAATAGACAACAGGTGGAAATTATAGGCAATTAAAAAGACACCCCCAATAAAGGAGTGATTCTGCAAAGGGTGACCACAGACCACTTCTCAGTTCCTAAGCTTCCTGGCTGATGTTTTGGTCACTTTTGAATGCTGGCGGTGCTTTCACTGTAGTGGTAGCATGAGACGGTGTCTACAACCCACACAAGTGGCTCGGGTAGTGCAGCTCATCCAGGATGGCACATCAATGCGAGCTGTGGCAAGAAGGTTTGCCGTGTCTGTCAGCATAGTGTCCAGAGCATGGAGGCGCTACCAGGAGACAGGCCAGTACATCAGGAGACATGGAGGAGGCCGTAGGAGGGCAACAACCCAGCAGCAGGACCGCTTCCTCTGCCTTTGTGCAAGGAGGAGCAGGAGGAGCACTGCCAGAGCCCTGCAAAATGACCTCCAGCAGGCCACAAATGTGCATGTGTCTGCTCAAACGGTCAGAAACAGACTCCATGAGGGTGGTATGAGGACCTGACGTCCACAGGTGGGGGTTATGCTTACAGCCCAACACCGTGCAGGACGTTTGGCATTTGCCAGAGAACACCAAGATTGGCAAATTTGCCACTGGTGCCCTGTGCTCTTCACAGATGAAAGCAGGTTCACAATGAGCACGTGACAGACGTGACAGAGTCTGGAGACGCCGTGGAGAATGCCTGCAACATCCTCCAGCATGACCGGTTTGGCGGTGGGTCAGTCATAGTGTGGGGTGGCATTTCTTTGGGGGGCCGCACAGCCCTCCATGTGCTCGCCAGAGGTAGGTACCAAGATGAGATCCTCAGACCCCTTGTGAGACCATATGCTGGTGCGGTTGGTCCTGGGTTCCTCCTAATGCAAAACAATGCTAGACCTCATGTGGCTGGAGTGTGTCAGCAGTTCCTGCAAGAGGAAGGCATTGATGCTATGGACTGGCCCGCCCGTTCCCCAGACCTGAATCCAATTGAGCACATTTGGGACATCATGTCTCGCTCCATCCACCAACGCCACGTTGCACCACAGACTGTCCAGGAGTTGGCGGATGCTTTAGTCCAGGTCTGGGAGGAGATCCCTCAGGAGACCATCCACCACCTCATCAGGAGCATAACCAGGTGTTGTAGGGAGGTCATACAGGCACGTGGAGGCCACACACACTACTGAGCCTCATTTTGACTTGTTTTAAGGACATTACATCAAAGTTGGATCAGCCTGTAGTGTGGTTTTCCACTTTAATTTTGAGTGTGAATCAAATTTGATTTCCATTGATAATTTTTGTGTGATTTTGTTGTCAGCACATTCAACTATGTAAAGAAAAAAGTATTTAATAAGAATATTTCATTCATTCAGATCTAGGATGTGTTATTTTAGTGTTCCCTTTATTTCTTTGAGCAGTGTATAAAACAACATTCCGGCTACCTAATCCTATTGGCCGAGGAGCATTCCTTAATATAACCCTGGAACCCTGACATTGTGATAAATGTCAAGTGTATTGCATTGTTAAAACCTCTTAAGTATCCACCCCTTTATTTCAATTTCTTGACATACCTAAATCTAACTGCCTATAGCTCAAGACCTGAAGCAAGGACATGCATATTCTTGATACCATTTGAAAGGAAACACTTTGAAGTTTGTTTAAATGTGAAATGAATGTATGAGAATATAACGCATTAGATCTGGTAAAAGATAATACAAAGAAAAAAAACGTCATCTTTGAAATGCAAGAGAAAGGCCATAATGTATTATTCAAGCCCAGGCAAAATTTAGATTTTGATGGCAGCAGTGTGTGTGCAACGTTTTAGACTGATCCAAGGAACCATTGCATTTCTGCTCAAAATTTTGCCAAAATGGGCCTAATTGGTTTATTAATAACTTTTCAAGTTCATAACTGTGCAATCTTCTCAAACAATAGCATGGTATTCTTTCACTGTAATAGCTACAGTAAATTGGACAGTGCAGTTAGAGTAAATTCTTGTTAATTAATCTTTCTGCCAATATCAGATATGTCTATGTCATGGGAAATGTTCCTGTTACTTACAACCTCATGCTAATCGCATTAGCGCAAATTATCTCAACCGTCCCGTGGAAGGGACACCTATCTGTAGAGATCCGTAAGAGGTTGCATTTTGAATACAGTTTAATTTGAGCTTGATCTCTAGTATTGTCGAGTGTGGTACCAGCAAGTGGTTTCTCTATGTAGACCAATACATATATTGACATGTCTTTCTGTGCATATACACCAATACAAATGTTGACCTGTCTGTCTGTGTATACGGTACACACCAATACACATGTTGACCTGTCTGTCTGTATATACAGTATACACATGTTGACCACTCTTTCTGTGTATACGGTATACACCAATACACATGTTGACCTGTCTGTCTGTGTATACAGTATACACATGTTGACCTGTCTTTCTGTGTACTGTATATACACCAATACACATGTTGACCTGTCTGTCTGTGTATACAGTATACACCAATACCCACAGTGACCTGTCTGTCTTTGTATGTACAGTGCCTTCAGAAAGTATTCATAACCCTTGACTTATTCCACATGTTGTTATGTTACAGCCTGAATTCAAAATTGATTAAATATATCTCAGCGCAAGTGACGTCACCGATTGAAATGCTACTAGCATGCATAGCTAACTAGTTAGCCATTTCATACCGGATACACCCACATTCATACATACACACACAAACACACGCATATTCATCCATGCACGCATGTACACACACACACATGCACACACACACAGAGTGTCTATCCCCTCTTGCTGACAATACTGTATGCTCCTCACCCCCCACACATCCCTGTTCAGCACATTCAGACCTAACCAACTCCTCACCCCCCCCCCACACACCCCTGTTCAACACACGCAGACCTGACACACTTGGTTTGACCTCTTGAAAGCTACCCTCCTCTACAACACATCTTTTGAACACACACAGACACACACATGCATGCACAGACACACACATACACACACAAAAAAAACATGCTAACACACACACACACACACTTTTCCCATGCAAAGCACAACATCAGTGAATCAGCATGTCTAGTCATGAGCATGAAGGTCCCTCAGGATGCTATGGTATGAATCACAGTAATTGCTTGTGTGTTTACAGAAAGATTGGGAGCGGTACTGTGGAATAGATTATATTTGTCATCCTTACTAAGAAGGCTGAACTTGTATGGTAATTGTTAACAATCAGAGGTGCCCAGAAGTTAAGTCATATTGACATTGTGAGTCATACCAAAGCAAGGCAGAGAGTTGCTTTGGACTGCACAATTTCAACTGTATTTTACAGGCAGAAAAGCCTAAAAGCAGGGCACAAATTCCGATACGTCCATGCAAATAACAGAGACATTATAAAATGTTCTTTAAAAACAGCTGTATAGCATACCCAGTAACCATTTAGCATAAATCATGTGCCTGCTCTACTCTGAATAGAAACAGTGTCTTTGAGTTTGAGGGGTCACAAGTGCACAAGACAGCACATAGATCCAGACAGACAGAAGGGACAGGAAGTGATGCGAACGGCTGCTCAACTCTGACACAGACAGGATGACACAGAGGACAGGCGTGCTACACCAGTGAGCTCATCCCATCCTATCCTAGGACCTGGGCCTGACACCAACATGAGTGGAAAAGTGCCAGGGAGGCCAAAAACATAACACCCCCTCAACTCAGCCCTCCACTCAACACAGCTTTGGAAAGGATCCTGGCTCACATTTTTTATTACATCTGACGAGCTCCGTTCCAAATCATACAAATTGAGGATGTTGTGTGTGTTAGTGTGACTGTGATTTCTATACTGATTGCTATTCCTGGCTTGTGTTTTCATTCCAAGTGGAATCAGCTAAAAGGCATCTTCTCTGTTATCAGTGCTCATTTTAATTGCAAATGCAGAGAGCGAGTTAGTAATTAAATGGAAAATTGCAAATTAACCGATGAGTCTAAAAGATAAAGCAATTCCAATTATTGCACAGTATTTTAGGTGGCCTCTCAAGTCTCCCATCCCTCGAAGGAATGCAGTAGGCTACCTAACTGTGTTTCTAACACAACCACATTGATGTACAGGCAAATACACACAGACCTACAGTGCCTTCAGTAAGTATTCACACCCCTTGACTTTTTCCACATTGTGTTGTGTTACAGCCTGAATTTAAAATTGATTAAATTGAGATTTGTTTATCACTGGACTACACACCCCATAAAGTCGAAGTGGAATCATGTTTTTAGACATTTTTACTAATTCATTAACAATGAAAAAGCTGAAATGTCTTCTGTCAATAAGTATTTACTGTAATCCCTTTGTTATGGCAAGCCTAAATACATTTCAGGAGTAAAACATTTCTCAACAAGTCCCAACAACAAGTTGCATGGACTCACTTGTGTGCAATAATAGTTTTTAACATCATTTTTAAATGACTGCCTTGTCTCCCCACCCCACAAATAGAATTAAGGTCCATCAGTCAAGCAGCGAATTTCATACCCAGATTCAGCCACAAAGACCAGGGAGTTTTTCCAAGGCCTCGCAAAGAAGGGCACCTATTGGTAGATGAGCATGGTGAAGTTATTAATTACACTTAGGATGGTGTATCAATACACACATTCACCACAAAGATACAGGCGTCTTTCCTAACTCAGTTGCCGGACAAGAAGGAAATAACTCAGGGATTTCACCATGAGGCCAAATGGTGACTTTAAAACAGTTACAGAGTTTAATGGCTGTGATAGGAGAAAACTGAGGATGGATCAACAACATTGTAGTTACTCCACAATACTAACCTAATTGACAGACTGAAAAGGAATCCTTCAATCAATAAAAATATTCCAAAACATGCATCCTGTTTGCAGCAGTTGTAAATGAGAGATTCTATTGGACAAATTCAGGGATGTTTATCCCCATGTTGTTCCGTTTGCTTCTGTTTAAGAAACATTTTTCAACAGAATCGGCAGAATGAATACACCCCTGATCACACGTAAACACAGTTCACAGTTTCATAGCAGCCATGTTGCATTCCTTCTCGCATCTACATTATGCACTCTCCTCCTTTCACCTCTTCCCTTCGCTTGTGTACTTCAATGCATAATAAATCAGCTGTATGTGACCAGGCGGGAAAACCTTTCCAAGCCAAACCACTACACACAGCCTATATTGTTGTCACCATATTAGCTAAAGTAAGGCGGCAGGGTAGCCTAGTGGTTAGAGCGTTGGACTAGTAACCGAAAGGTTGCAAGAGTGAATCCCTGACCTGACAAGGTAAAAATCTGTCATTCTGCCCCTGAACAAGGCAGTTAACCCACTGTTCCTAGGCCGTCATTGAAAATAAGAATTTGTTCTTAACTGACTTGCCTGGTAAAATAAAGGTAAAATAAAACAAAAAAATAAAAAACATCATAGTCAGCGTAGCTAATAGAACTAGCGTATTAGTAAACCCACAAAATCATACTTTCTGATTTATGATCCCTTGATTGGGTGGACAGCATGTCAGTTCATGCAGCAAGA
This sequence comes from Oncorhynchus mykiss, assembly GCF_057628025.1. Taxonomy (NCBI): domain Eukaryota; kingdom Metazoa; phylum Chordata; class Actinopteri; order Salmoniformes; family Salmonidae; genus Oncorhynchus; species Oncorhynchus mykiss. The sequence goes on from NC_143031.1 coordinate 22,939,315, forward strand.
GCTCTGATAGGTTGGAGAACGTCCTCCAGAAGATGTTATAATTGCTGTGTAAGTCTATGGAAGGGGGTGAGAACCATGAGCCTCCTAGGTTTTGTAATGAAGTCAATGTACTCAGAGGAGGACGGAAGCTAGCTGTCCTCTGGCTACACCATGGTGCTAGCCTACAGAGTGCTGTTGAGGCTACTATAGACCTTCTTTGCAAAATAGTGTGTTTTAATTAATTATTTGGTGACATGATTATATTTAGTATAGTTTTATCTGAAAATGATAACTTTTTTCATGTTTTAACATATTTATTTTTCTGTAATTCACTGAGGAGGATGGTCCTCCCCTTCCTCATCTGAGGAGCCTCCACTGTTGTCTAGCAATGATCAACAAACATCTGACAGAGCTTGAAGAATTTTGAAAGAGACTTACCCAGGAACACTCACAGCTGTAATCACTGCCAAATGTGCTTTTAAGCATTGACTCAAGGGTGTGAATACTTATGTAAATGAGATACACTACATGACCAAAAGTATGTGGACACCTGCTCGTCGAACATCTCATTCCGAAATCATGGATTTTAATATGGAGTTGGTCCCCCCTTTGCTGCTATAACAGTCTCCATTCTTCTAGGAAGGCTTTCTACTAGATGTTGGAACATTGCTGCAGGGACTTGCTTCCATTGTTCCACAAGAGCATTGGTGAGGTTGGACACTGATGTTGGGCGATTAGGCCTGGCTCTCAGTCGACATTCCAATTCAAGGTGTTCGATGGAGTTGAGGTCAGGGCTCTGTGCAGGCCAGTCAAGGTCTTCCACACCAATCTTGATACACCATTTCTGTATGGACCTCACTTTGTGCACGGGGCATTGTCATGCTGAAACGGAAAGTGCCTTCCCCAAACTGTTCTCACATAGTTGGAAGCACAGAATCGTCTAGAATGTCCTTGAATGCTGTAGCGTTAAGATTTCCCTTCACTGGAACTAAGTGGCTAAGCCTGAAACATGAAAACAGCCCCAGACTATTATTCCTCCTCCACCCAACATTACAGTTGGCACTATGCATTGAGGCAGATAGCGTTCTCCTGGCATTTGTCCATTGGAAGCTTGATCTCTTCTCCAGAGAACGTGCTTCCACTGCTCCAGAGTCCAATGGCGGCAAGTTTTACACAACTCCAGCCGGTGCTGGGCATTGCACATGGTGATCTTAGGCTTGGGTGTGGCTGCTCGGCCATGGAAAGCCATTTCAGCTCCCAATGAACAGATCTTGTGCTGACGTTGCTGCCTGAGGCAGTTTGGAACTCGGTGGTATGTTGCAACCGAGGACTGTCACAGCAGCCTCCTGTCCAGCTCAGGTGTTCGGCGTCGCCGGCCTTCTAGTTGCTGCCAAACCTGCTGCTGGCAAATGCCCTTCACTCACCAACCTCGGACATGTCTCGTCATCATTACACACATCTGGTTCCAATCCCCACTCTATCACTGTATATATACAGCGACAGGCCGAGCACTGCTCCTGCACCTTCCCAGGTAGGCGTGGACGTGCCTTGCTCCTCTCTGTCCACCCAGACCAGGCCACCCACGTCCCTATCCCGGAGGAATACCGGGACCTACAGGTGGATTTTTCAAAGACTCGTGCCATGTAACTTCCCCCTCATCGCCCATGGGACTGCACTATTGACCTACTGCCTGGTTCTACCCTCCCGCGGAGGCACATCTACCCTCTCTCGCATGCAGAGACTGAAGCCATGGAGGTCTAAGTCCAGCAGGCGCTGGCCCAAGGATTATGCCCATTGGCGCCGCCCTAGTTTCAATCCCCACTTTATCCCTGTATATACTGTATACTCCCTCTGTCATACTGTATGTCTTTGTCTATCATTGTAGATGTTGCTTGTTTTCCTGGGAGGAATCTCTCCTGCTATTTCTTGAGAACTTTATTATTTTACGCTTTGGGATTCATCCCGCTTTTATATACGGTGCTATATACGGTGCTACGGTGGGAATTTTGGATGAAAAGCGTGCCCAAATTAAACTGCCTGCTACTCAGCCATAAAAGCATAGAATTACTAGATTTGGATAGAATACACTCTGAAGTTTCTAAAACTGTTTGAATGATGTCTGTGAGTATAACAGAACTCATATGGCAGGCAAAAATCTGAGAAAAAAACAACCAGGAAGTGGGAAATCTGAGGTTTGTAGTTTTTCAACTCTTGGCCTATCGAATACACAGTGTCTATGGGGTAATACTTCCACTAGATGTCAACAGTCTTTAGAACCTTGTTTGATGCTTCTACTGTGAGGTGGGGGCGAATGAGAGGGGAAGGAGTCAGAGGTCTGCCAGAGAGCCACGAGCTCAGTGTCGCGCGTTCACGTGATAGTTAGCTCTGTTCCATTGCATTTCTACAGACAAAGGAATTCTCCGGTTGGAACATTATTGAAGATTTATGTTAAAAACATCCTAAAGATTGATTATATACATCGTTTGACATGTTTCTACGGACTGTAACGGAACTTTTTGACTTTTCGTCTGCTCCTAGTGATCGCGCATCGTGAGTTTGGATTGTGTACTGAACAAGCGAACAAGGTATTTGGACATAAATGATGGACATTATCGAACAAAACAAACATTTATTGTGGAACTGGGATTCCTGGGAGTGCATTCTGATGAAAATCATCAAAGGTAAGTAAATATTTATAATGCTATTTCTGACTTCTGTTGACTCCACAACATGGTGGATATCTGTATGGCTTGCTTTTGTGTCTGAGCGCTGTACTCAGATTATTGCATGTTGTGCTTTTTCCGTAAAGTTTTTTTGAAATCTGACACAGCGGTTGCATTAAGGAGAAGTAGATCTAAAATTCCATGCATAACAGTTGTATCTTTTAGCAATGTTTATTATGAGTATTTCTGTAAATTGATGTGGCTCTCTGCAAAATCACTGGATGTTTTGGAACTACTGAACATAACGCACCAATGTAAACTCAGATTTTTGGATATAAATATGAACTTTACCGAACAAAACATACATGTATTGTGTAACATGAAGTCCTATGAGTGTCATCTGATGAAGATCATCAAAGGTTAGTGATTAATTTGATCTATATTTCTGCTTTTTGTGACTCCTCCCTTTGGCTGGAAAAATGGCTGTGTTTTTCTGTGACTTGGCTCTGACCTGACATAATTGTTTGGTTTGCTTTAGTCGTAAAGCCTTTTTGAAATCAGACACTGTGGCTGGATTTACAACAAGTGTATCTTTAAAATGGTGTAAAATACATGTATGTTTGAGGAATTTTAATTATGGGATTTCTGTTGTTTTGAATTTCGTGCCCTGCAGGTTTCACTGGCTGTTGACGAGGTGGGACGCTACGTCCCACATACCCTAGAGAGGTTTATAAATTCAGTAGTTCTAAATCTGCGACTGCCTCCTCCTCTCTACACTTGTGACAAGAACAGACAATTTTTACAAGATACGCGCTTCAGCACTCTGTGATCCTGTTCTGCTAGCTTGTGTGGCCTACCACTTCGCAGCTGAGTTGTTGTTGCTGCTTGTAGTTTCCACTTCACAAAAACAGCACTTATGTTTTGATGTTTTGCATCATTGAGTGCTGAAGTCATTTCCTGTCACAACTTGTGGACTTGTTTACATACTGCTGTGCGTTTTGTTGCTATCGTTACTTTGCTTCCTGCCAACATTACGGTTTTTACTTTTAATTAACATTTTATGTATATTTTTTTGTTTTTTCCCCCCTCGCTCGACTTTATCATTCAACTTTTTCACTCCAGACGTTTTATCTGGACATGGTTTTACAGGACCTTCACCAGCCGAAGCTAAGTAGTAGCATTAACATTATGCCTTCTAATTGCAGTCACTGTACTCATAATATACAGGAGAACGAGCCTGGTACGCAGGCTCGAGGTCGGGGCAGCCCAACCAAGGATTATCAAAAGCCGTGCTATAAATTCTCAGACAACCCAAAGATTCCTAGATGCCCTTCCAGACTCCCTCCACCTACCCAAGGACATCAGAGTACAACAATCGGTTAACCACCTAACTGAGGAACTTAATTTAACCTTGCGTAATACCCTAGATGCAGTCGCACCCCTAAAAACAAAAACATTTGTCATAAGAAACTAGCTCCCTGGTATACAGAAAATACCCGAGCCCTGAAGCAAGCTTCCAGAAAATTGGAACGGAAATGGCGCTACACCAAACTGGAAGTCTTCTGAATAGTTTGGAAAGACAGTACCTTGCAGTATCGAAGAGCCCTCACTGCAGCTAGATCATCCTACTTATTTGAGGAGAATAACAACAATCCTAGATTTAATTTTGATACTGTCAACAAAGCTAACTAAAAAGCAGCATTCCCCAAGAGAATATGCCTTTCACTTCAGCAGTGATAAATTCATGAACATCTTTGACGAAAATCATCATTAGAAATAAAATCCTCTTTAAATCTGCGTATTTCGTCAAAGCTCAGTTGTCCTGAGTCAAGTTTTTTAATACTATATCTCTTGACACACTGATGAAAATAGTCATGGCATGTAAACCTTCAAACTGCAGACTGGACCCTATTCCAACTAAACTACTGAAAGAGCTGCTTCCTCTGCTTGGCCCTCCTATGTTGAACATAATAAATGGCTCCAGATCCCCCGGATGTGTACCAAACTCACTAAAAGCGGCAGTAATAAAGCATCTCTTGAAAAAGCGAAACCTTGACCCAGGCCTATATCAAATCTCCCATTCCTCTCAAAAAAATTGGAAAAAGCTGTCTGCCTTCCTGAAGACTAACAATGTATACAAAACGCTTCAGTCTGGTTTTAGACCCCATCATAGCACTGAGACTGCACTCGTGAAGGTGGTAAATTACCTTTTAGTGGTGTCAGACCAAGGCTCTGCATCTGTCCTCGTGCTCCTAGACCTTAGTGCTGCTTTTGATAGCATCAATAACCACATTCTTTTGGAGAGATTGGAAACCCAAAATGGTCTACACGGACAGGTTCTGGCCTGGATTAGATCTTATCTGTCGGAAAGATATCACTTTTATGGTTTGTCCTCTGACAAATCAACTGTAAATGTTGGTGTTCCTCAAGGTTCCGTTTTAGGGCCTCTAATGTTTTCACTATATATTTTACCTCTTGGTGATATCATTCAGAAACATAATGTTAACTTTCACTGCTATGAGGATGATACACAGCTGTACATTTTGATGAAACATGGTGAAGCCCCAAAATTGCCCTCCCTGGAAGCCTGTGTTTCAGACGTTAGGAAGTCGATGGCGGCAAATGTTTTACTTTTAAACTCGGACAAAACGTAGATGCTAGTTCTAGGTCCCAAGAAACAAAGAGATATTCTGTTGGATCTGACAATTAATATTGACGGTTGTACAGTCATCTCAAATAAAACTGTAAAGGACATTGGCGTTACTCTGAACCCTGATCCCTCTTTTGACGAACATATCAAGACTGTTTCAAGGACAGCTTTTTCCATCTATGTAACATTGCAAAAATCTGAAACTTTCTGTTCAAAAATGTATCCATGCTTTTGTCACTTCTAGATTAGACTACTGCAATGCTCTACTTTACGGCTACCCGGATAAAGCACTAAATAAACTTCAGTTAGTGCTAAACACAGCTGCAAGAATATTGACTAGAACCAAAACATTTGATCATATTACTCCAGTGCTAGCCTCTCCTGTTCAGGCTAGGGCTGAGTTAAAGGTTTTACTGCTAACCTACAAAGCATTACATGGGCTTGCTCCTATCTACCTTTCCGATTTGGTCCTGCCGTACATACCTATACATATGCTACGGTCACAAGACACGGGCCTGCTTATTGTGCCTAGAATTTCTAAGCAAACAGCTGGAGGCAGGGCTTTCTCCTATAGAGTTCCATTTTTATGCAATGGTCTGCCTATCCATGTGAGAGACGCAGACTCAGTCTCAACCTTTAAGTCTTTATTGAAGACTCATTTCTTCAGTAGGTCCTATGATTGAGTGTAGTCTGGCCCAGGGGTGTGAAGGTGAATGGAAAGGCACTGGAGCGATGGACCACCCTTGCTGTCTCTGCCTGGCCAGTTCCCCTCTCTCCACTGGGATTCTCTGCCTCTAACCCTATTATGGGGGCTGAGTCACTGGCATACTGGTGCTCTTCCATGCCATCCCTAGGAGGGATGCGTCACTTGAGTGGGTTGAGTCTCTGACATGATCTTACGGTCCTGGTTGGCACCGTCCTCGGGTTCGTGCCGTGGGGAAGAACTTTGCGGGCTACACTCGGCCTTGTCTCAGGGTAGTAAATTGGTGGTTGAAGATATCCCTCTAGTGGTGTGGGGGCTGTGTTTGGTAAAGTGGGTGGGGTTATATCCTGCCTGGTTGGCCCTGTCCGGGGGTACAGTCAGACAGGGCCGCAGTGTCTCCCGACCCCTCCTGCCTCAGCCTCCAGTAATTATGCTGCAATAGTTTGTGTTGGGGGCTAGGGTCAGACTGTTATATCTGGAGTATTTCTCAAGTCTTATCCGGTGTCCTGTGTGAATTTAAGTATGCTCCCTCTAATTCTAATTCTCTCACTTTCTCTCTTTCTTTCTCCCTCTCCCTCTCTCTCCCGCGTTCTCTATCTCTTCTCTCAGAGGACCTGAGCCCGAGGACCATGCCTCAGGACTACATGGCCTGATGACTCCTTGCTGTCCCCACTCCACCTAGTCATGCTGCTGCTCCAGTTTCAACTGTTCTGCCTGTGGCTATGGACCCCTGACCTGTTCACCCGAAGTGCTACCTTGTCCCGGACCTGCTGTTTCCAACTCTATTTCTCTACCACATCTGCTGTCTCAAACTCTGAATGATCGGCTATGAAAAGCCAACTGACATTCACTCCTGAGGTGCTGACCTGTTGCACACTCTACAACCACTGTGCTTATTATTACTTGACCCTGCTGGTCATCTATGAATGTTTTAACTTCTTGGCCATGTACTGTTATAATCTCCATCCGTCACAGCCAGAAGAGGACTGGCCACCCCTCAGAGCCTGTTTCCTCTCTAGGTTTCTTTCTAGGTTTCTGCCTTCCTAGGGAGTTTTTCGTAGCCACTGTGCTTTTACATCTGCATTGCTTGCTGTTTGGGGTTTTAGGCTGGGTTTCTGTATAGCTCTTTGTGACATTGGCCGATGTAAAAAGGCCTTTATAAATAAATTTGCTGTAGCAAGGCAGAAATTTGACGAACTGCCACGTTGAAAGTCATTGAGCTCTCCAGTAAGGCCATTCTACCGCCAATGTTTGTCAATGGAGATTGATATACACGGCTGTGATTATAATCAAAGAGAATTCTCTTGGTAGATAATGAGGTCGGCATTTGATTGTAAGGAATTCTAGGTCAGGTGAACAAAAGGAATTGAGTTCCTGTATGTTGTTATTGTTACGGTGCGTGAATGAGGACCCAAAAGCGAATTAACGTAAACAGAGCTTCTTTAATAACAAAACATAGGTAGGCTCAGATGGACCGGCAGATTCCGACAGGACAGGACAAGGTTGCAGCAAACATGACGATAGTCTGGTTCAGGCATGAATAACACAAACAAGAATCCGACAAAGACAGGAACAAAAACAGAGAGAGATATAGAGGACTAATCAGAGGGAAAAAGGGAACAGGTGGGAAAAGGGGTGACGAGGTAGTTAGGAGGAGACAAGGAACAGCTGGGGGAAAGAGGGGGAGAAAAGGTAACCTAATAACGACCAGCAGAGGGAGACAGGGTGAAGGGAAAGGACAGAAACAAGACACAACATGACAATACATGACAGTACCCCCCCACTCACCGAGCGCCTCCTGGCGCACTCGAGGAGGAAACCTGGCGGCAACGGAGGAAATCATCGATCAGCGCACGGTCCAGCACGTCCCGAGAGGGAACCCAACTCCTCTCCTCAGGACCGTACCCCTCCCAATCTACTAGGTACTGATGACCACGGCCCCGAGGACGCATGTCCAAAATCCTACGGACCCTGTAGATGGGTGCGCCCTCGACAAGGATGGGGGGGGGGGGAAGACGAGCGGGGGCGCGAAGAACGGGCTTGACACAGGAGACATGGAAGACCGGGTGGACGCGACGAAGATATCGCGGAAGAAGAAGTCGCACTGCGACAGGATTAATGATCCGAGAAATACGGAACGGACCAATGAACCGCGGGGTCAACTTGCGAGAAGCGGTCTTAAGGGGAAGGTTCTGAGTGGAGAGCCAAACTCTCTGACCGCGACAATATCTAGGACTCTTAGTTCTACGCTTATTAGCAGCTCTCACAGTCTGCGCCCTATAACGGCAAAGTGCAGACCTGACCCTCTTCCAGGTGCGCTCGCAACGTTGGACAAAAGCCTGAGCGGAGGGGACACTGGACTCGGCGAACTGAGATGAGAACAGCGGAGGCTGGTACCCGAGGCTACTCTGAAAAGGAGATAGCCCGGTCGCAGACGAAGGAAGCGAGTTGTGGGCGTATTCTGCCCAGGGGAGCTGTTCTGACCAAGACGCAGGGTTGCGAAAAGAAAGACTGCGTAAGATGCGACCAATAGTCTGATTGGCCCGTTCTGCTTGACCGTTAGACTGGGGGTGAAAGCCGGAAGAGAGACTGACGGAAGCCCCAATCAAACGACAAAACTCCCTCCAAAATTGAGACGTGAATTGCGGACCTCTGTCCGAAACGACGTCTGACGGAAGGCCATGAATTCTGAAAACATTCTCGATGATGATTTGTGCCGTCTCTTTAGCAAAGGAAGCTTAGCAAGGGGAATAAAATGAGCCGCCTTAGAGAACCTGTCGACAACCGTAAGAATAACAGTCTTCCCCGCTGACGAAGGCAGTCCGGTGACAAAATCTAAGGCGATGTGAGACCACGGTCGAGAGGGAATGGGAAGCGGCCTGAGACGGCCGGCAGGAGGGGAGTTACCGGACTTAGTCTGCGCGCAGACCGAACAAGCAGCCACGAAGCGACGCGTGTCATGCTCCTGGGTGGGCCACCAAAAGCGCTTGCGAATGGAAGCAAGCGTACCCCGAACGCCAGGGTGGCCGGCTAACTTGGCAGAGTGAGCCCACTGAAGAACGGCCAGACGAGTAGGAACGGGAACGAAAAGAAGGTTCCTAGGACAAGCGCGCGGCGACGGAGTGTGAGTGAGTGCTTGCTTTACCTGCCTCTCAATTCCCCAGACAGTCAACCCGACAACACGCCCCTCAGGGAGAATCCCCTCGGGGTCAGTGGAGGCTACTGAAGAACTGAAGAGACGAGATAAAGCATCAGGCTTGGTGTTCTTAGAGCCCGGACGATAAGAAATCACGAACTCGAAACGAGCGAAAAACAGCGCCCAGCGCGCCTGACGCGCATTAAGTCGTTTGGCAGAACGGATGTACTCAAGGTTCCTATGGTCAGTCCAAACGACAAAAGGAACGTTCGCCCCCTCCAACCACTGTCGCCATTCGCCTAGGGCTAAGCGGATGGCGAGCAGTTCGCGGTTTCCCACATCATAGTTACGTTCCGACGGCGACAGGCGATGAGAAAAATACGCGCAAGGGTGGACCTTGTCGTCAGAGAGGGAGCGCTGAGAAAGAATGGCTCCCACGCCCACCTCTGACGCGTCAACCTCGACAACGAACTGTCTAGTGACGTCAGGTGTAACAAGGATAGGTGCGGATGTAAAACGATTCTTGAGGAGATCAAAAGCTCCCTGGGCGGAAACGGACCACTTAAAGCACGTCTTGACAGAAGTAAGGGCTGTGAGAGGAGCTGCCACCTGACCGAAATTACGGATGAAACGACGATAGAAGTTCGCGAAGCCGAGAAAGCGCTGCAGCTCGACGCGTGACTTAGGGACGGGCCAATCAATGACAGCTTGGACCTTAGCGGGATCCATCTTAATGCCTTCAGCGGAAATAACAGAACCGAGAAATGTGACGGAGGAGGCGTGAAAAGAGCACTTCTCAGCCTTCACAAAAAGACAATTCTCTAAAAGGCGCTGGAGGACACGTCGAACGTGCTGAACATGAATCTGGAGTGACGGTGAAAAAATCAGGATATCGTCAAGGTAAACGAAAACAAAGATGTTCAGCATGTCTCTCAGGACATCATTGACTAATGCCTGAAAGACAGCTGGAGCGTTAGCGAGGCCGAAAGGAAGAACCCGGTATTCAAAGTGCCCTAACGGAGTGTTAAACGCCGTCTTCCACTCGTCCCCCTCCCTGATGCGCACGAGATGGTAAGCGTTACGAAGGTCCAACTTAGTGAAAAACCTGGCTCCCTGCAGGATCTCGAAGGCTGAAGACATAAGAGGAAGCGGATAACGATTCTTCACTGTTATGTCATTCAGCCCTCGATAATCTATGCAGGGGCGCAGGGACCCGTCCTTCTTCTTAACAAAAAAAAACCCCGCTCCGGCGGGAGAGGAGGAGGGGACTATGGTACCGGCGGCAAGAGCTACAGACAAATAATCTTTGAGAGCCTTACGTTCGGGAGCCGACAGAGAGTATAGTCTACCCCGGGGGGGAGTGGTTCCCGGAAGGAGATCAATACTACAATCATACGACCGGTGTGGAGGAAGAGAGGTGGCCCTGGACCGACTGAACACCGTGCGCAGATCGTGATATTCCTCCGGCACCCCTGTCAAATCACCAGGCTCCTCCTGTGAAGAAGAGACAGAGGAAACAGGAGGGATAGCAGACATTAAACATTTCACATGACAAGAGACGTTCCAGGAGAGGATAGAATTACTAGACCAATTAATGGAAGGATTATGACAAACTAGCCAGGGATGGCCCAAAACAACAGGTGTAAAAGGTGAACGAAAAATTAAAAAAGAAATGGTTTCGCTATGATTACCAGAAACAGTGAGGGTTAAAGGTAGCGTCTCACGCTGAATCCTGGGGAGAGGACTACCATCCAGGGCGAACAAGGCCGTGGACTCCCTTAACTGTCTGAGAGGAATGTCATGTTCCCGAGCCCAGGTCTCGTCCATAAAACAGCCCTCCGCCCCAGAGTCTATTAAGGCACTACAGGAAGCTGACGAACCGGTCCAGCGTAGATGGACCGACAAGGTAGTGCAGGATCTTGAAGGAGAGACAGGAGTAGTAGCGCTCACCAGTAGCCCTCCGCTTACTGATGAGCTCTGGCTTTTACTGGACATGAAGTGACAAAATGACCAGCAGAACCGCAATAGAGACAGAGGCGGTTGGTGATTCTCCGTTCCCTCTCCTTAGTCGAGATGCGGATACCTCCCAGCTGCATAGGCTCAGCACCCGAGCCGGCAGAGGAAGATGGTAGTGATGCGGAGAGGGGGGCAACGGAGAACGCGAGCTCCTTTCCACGAGCTCGGTGACGAAGATCAACCCGTCGCTCAATGCGAATAGCGAGTTCAATCAAGGAATCCACGCTGGAAGGAACCTCCCGGGAGAGAATCTCATCCTTTACCTCTGCGCGGAGACCCTCCAGAAAACGAGCGAGCAAAGCCGGCTCGTTCCAGCCACTGGAGGCAGCAAGAGTGCGAAACTCAATAGAGTAGTCTGTTATGGATCGATTACCTTGACATAGGGAAGACAGGACCCTGGAAGCCTCCTCCCCAAAAACAGATCGATCAAAAACCCGTATCATCTCCTCCTTAAAGTCCTGATACTGGTTAGTACACTCAGCCCTTGCCTCCCAGATTGCCGTGCCCCACTCACGAGCCCGTCCAGTAAGGAGAGATATGACGTAGGCGACACGAGCAGTGCTCCTGGAGTAAGTGTTGGGCTGGAGAGAAAACACAATATCACACTGGGTGAGGAACGAGCGGCATTCAGTGGGCTCCCCAGAGTAACACGGCGGGTTATTGATTCTGGGCTCCGGAGATTCGAAAGCCCTGGAAGTGGCCGGTGGATCGAGGCGGAGATGGTGAACCTGTTCTGTGAGGTTGGAGACTTGGGTGGCCAGGGTCTCAACGGCATGTCGAGCAGCAGACAATTCCTGCTCGTGTCTGCCTAGCATCGCTCCCTGGATCTCGACGGCTGAGTGGAGAGTATCCGAAGTCGCTGGGTCCATTCTTGGTCGGATTCTTCTGTTACGGTGCGTGAATGAGGACCCAAAAGTGAATTAACGTAAACAGAGCTTCTTTAATAACAAAACATAGGTAGGCTCAGATGGACCGGCAGATTCCGACAGGACAGGACAAGGTTGCAGCAAACATGACGATAGTCTGGTTCAGGCATGAATAACACAAACAAGAATCCAACAAAGACAGGAACAAAAACAGAGAGAGATATAGAGGACTAATCAGAGGAAAAAGGGAACAGGTGGGAAAAGGGGTGACGAGGTAGTTAGGAGGAGACAAGGAACAGCTGGGGGAAAGAGGGGGAGAAAAGGTAACCTAATAACGACCAGCAGAGGGAGACAGGGTGAAGGGAAAGGACAGAAACAAGACACAACATGACAATACATGACAGTTATGATCACAGCACGACAGGCCCCCCCCCCCAGTGGGCGATGTGCCCGAGCCTGACCAGAAGACCGCTCCATCTGCCACTTCTGCGGTGACGTTGTTTTGGGACGTCTGCTGGGATCCGATCCATTGTCCTGGGTGGTGGACCAAACAGAAGATCCGCTTCGGGAAAGTTGTATTCCTGGTCGTAATGTTGGTAAATTGACGTTGCTCTTATATCCAATAGTTCCTCCTGGCTGTATGTAATAAGACTTAAGATTTCCTGGGGTAACAGTGTAAGAAATTATACATAAAAAAACGAAATACTGCATAGTTTCCTAATGAAGCGAGGCGGCCATCTCTGTCAGAGCCGGATGTGAAAGACAGAAACTAAAACAGGAAAATCTCGTGCTCAGGTCTGTTCAACGCTGGTCCGACCAATCTGATTCCACACTTCAAGATTGCTTCGATCACGTGGACTGGGATATGTTCCGGATAGCGTTGGACAACAAAATTGATGTATACGCTGATTCGGTGAGCGAGTTTATTAGCAAGGTGATGTTGTACCCACGGCGACTATTAAAACCTTCCCCAACCAGAAACCGTGGATTGATGGCAGCATTTGCGCAAAATTGAAAGTGCGAACCACTGCTTTTAATCATGGCAAGGCAACCAGAAACATGACTGAATACAAACAGTGTAGCTATTCCCTCCGCAAGGCAATCAAACAAGCTAAGCGTCAGTATAGAGACAAAGTAGAGTCGCAATTCAATGGCTCAGACACGAGAGGTATGTGGCAGGGTCTACAGTCAATCACGGACTACAAAAATAAAACCAGCCCCATCGCGGAAACTGATGTCTTCCTCCCAGACAAACTAAACAACTCCTTTTCTCGCTTTAAGGACAATACAGTGCCACTGTCACAGCCCGCCACCAAAACCAGCGGGCTCTCCTTCAACGCAGCCAATGTGAATAAAACATTTAAACGTGTTAACCCTCGCAAGGCTGCCGGCCCAGACGGCATCCCTAGCCGCATCATCAGAGCATGCACAGACCAGCTGGCTGGTGTGTTTACGGACATATTCAATCAATCCCTATACCAGTCTGCTGTTCCCACATACTTCAAGAGGGCCACCATTGTTCCTATTTTCAAGAAAGCTAAGGTAACTGAGCTAGGTCCACAGACGACGCAATCGCAATCACACTGCACACTGCCGTAACCCACCTGGACAAGAGGAATACCTATGTAAGAATGCTGTTCATCGACTACAACTCAGCATTTAACACCATAGTACCCTCCAAACTCGTCATTAACCTCGAGCCTGGGTCTCAACCCCGCCCTGTGCAACTGGGTCCTGGACTTTCTGACGGGCCTCCCCCAGGTGGTGAAGGTAGGAAACAACATCTCCACCCCGCTGATCCTCAACACTGGGGCCCCACAAGGGTGCGTTCTCAGCTCTCTCCTGTACTCCCTGTTCACCCATGACTGTGTGGCCATGCACGCCTCCAACTCAATCATCAAGTTTGCAGACGACACTACAGTGGTAGGCTTGATTACCAACAACGACGAGACGGCCTACAGGGAGGAAGTGAGGGCCCTCGGAATGTGGTGTCAGGAAAATAACCTCACAAAACAAAGGAGATGACTGTGGACTAAACAAAACAAAGGAGATGAATGTGGACTTCAGGAAACAGCAGAGGGAGCAGCCCCATTTCCACATCAACGGGACAGTAGTGGAGAAGGTGGAAGTTTTAAGTTCCTCGGCGTACACATCATGGACAAACTGAAATGGTCCACCCACACAGACAGCGTGGTGAAGAAGGTGCAGCAGCGCCTCTTCAACCTCAGGAGGCTGAAGAAATTTGGCTTGTCACCAAAAACACTCACAAACTTCTACAGATGCACAATCGAGAGCATCCTGTCGGGCTGTATTATCGCCTGGTGCTCCAGAGGGTAGTGAGGTCTGCACAACGCATCACCGGGGGCAAAATACCTGCCCTCCAGGACACCTGGAAGGCCAAAAAGATCATCAAGGACAACAACCACCCGAGCCACTGCCTGGTCACCCCACTATCATTCATAAGGCGAGGTCAGTACAGGCGCATCAAAGCTGGGACCGAGAGACTGAAAAACAGCTTCTTTCTCAAGGCCATCAGACTGTTAAACAGTCATCAGTAACATTGAGTGGCTGCTGCCAACATACTGACTCAAATCTCTAGCCACTTTAATAATTAAAAATGGGATGTAATAAATGTATCACTAGTCACTTTAAACAATACCACTTTATATAATGTTTACATACCCTACATTACTCATCTCATATGTATATACTGTACTCTATACCATCTACTGCATCTTGCCTATGCCATTCGGCCATCGATATTCCATATTGTATATATGTATATATTCTTATTCATTCCATTACACTCGTGTGTATAAGGTAGTTGTTGTGAAATTGTTAGATTACTTGTTAGATGTTACTGCATGGTCGGAACTAGAAGCACAAGCATTTCACTACACTCGCATTAACATCTGCTAACCATCTGTATGTGACCAATAAAATTTGATTTGATTTGAGATTGCATGGCTTTGTGCTCGATTCTATACACCTGTCAACAACGGGTGTGGCTGAAATAGCCAAATCCACTAATTTAAAGGGTTGTCCACATACTTTCTTATACAAAGTGTATTTGTGTTTTTCATTTTCAATAAATGCACTTTTTCATGGGGTATTGTGGGTAGATGGGTTAGAGAAAATATATTTAATCCATTTTGAATTCAGGCTGTAACACAACAAAATGTGGACTAAGTAAAGGGGTATGAACACTTTCTGAAGTCACTGTACATACACACAAACACAGACACAAACAAACACAAACACACACAGTGTCACGTTCTGACCTTAGTTCCTTTGTGATGTCTTTGTTTTAGTATGGTCAGGGCGTGAGTTGGGTGGGCAGTCTATGTTCTTTTTTCTATGATTTGGTATTTCTGTGTTTGGACTGGTATGGTTCTCAATCAGAGGCAGCTGTCAATTGTTGTCCCTGATTGAGAACCCTACTTAGGCAGCCTGTTTTCACCCTTGAGTTGTGGGTGATTATTTTCTGTTTCGTATCTGTACCAGACAGAACTGTTTCGGGTTCATTTCGGTCTCTTGTTGGTTTTTGTATTTTAGTGTTCTGAGTTCTATCAAAGAATATGAACATTTACCACGCTGCGCTTTGGTTCTCACCTTCTTCCACCACAGACAACCATTACACACAGAGGGACAACAAAGGGCCAATTAATATCAGGACCTGTATTTTTATGGAGTTGAAATATAACACCCAAATGGACAACAAAACTAGCCTGGTAGAATGGTAGGGACAAAATGCCCCTGTCCCAAAGCAACACTGATCAGTGCATGTCAATTATTGCAATACAAGACCAAATACTCACTGGACCAACTAAGAGGAATATGGCTACACCATAAACCATAAAATACGTGCCAGTTGGTTGAGAACCCAATGTCCGAAAGATTTTTGTATTTAACAAAGAGCACCCCTCAAATATTCTAGAATGCACAATGCATATCAGTGGAGAATTGCCTGTAGTCAATGCGAAAATACAAAGGCAAGCATAAAAATAATCATAAAAAGTAATACAATTATTCAATAAACATCAAAGGCTTTTCTAAATGTGGAGGAGCGTGGCGGCAAAGGGTGACAATTATACTATTTAATCAGATTCAGGGAAGTGTATAATACTACTGTAAAGACCACTCCTTTTTCAAATTCAATTTTCCAACCAGGTTAATTTCTATTATGAGCCGTAAAATCGGCCTACATCATATTGACTCAGCCAGTTAGTGGCTGAATCCCAATTTGACACCATTTACCCCTAGTACAGATATGAAATCCATATCCGGTCACATTTGATGCGATTGAGTCCTATACCATCCACAGTTGACCTGATAGTACAATGTGAGCCATAACCATCCCATATCTGCATTGTGATCAGATGATTGTTTTGGAATGTGTTTAAATGTCACACAGTCAGCTCACTGTCAAATCTAACAAATCTACTACGTGACCTGATACAGTATGTCCATATTTGACATCATAATAGCCCCGATACACCCTAGACCACCACATCGTCAAATGAAATGTTAATCAAATCAAACAGTCGAATCCACCATGTGTTGCGTGCGTGTGTGTGTGTGCGTGTGTGTATGTGTTGGAGTGTCAGTGTAAGTATGTGTGTGTGTGTGGGTAGAGTCCATTGTGTGTGCATAGAGTGCAAAAAGGTTCAATACAGATAGTCTGGGTTAATTTGGTTAATTCTTATGGCTTGGGGGTAGAAGCTATTCATGGTCCTGTTGGTTCTAGACTTAGCCTCATGGTCAAGTCACTATGTGGTCAGAAAAAAACTAGGCTCCGGTCATAACCTTTATTTGTTTTCAGGTAATCAGGGAATTTGGGGAAAAGTGTAAGCTGTATAAGCATATGACTCAATTCCTTGAGGTAAGCACAAATCTACAAGTGATTAAACTTTTACCAATCCAACCATTTCAGGGTAGTGGTTACTTTTCAGAAGCATTCGAACAGGGCCAATGTCTAGCTATTTGGCCAACCAGGTATCACAGGTTGACTTGAGAGTTGATGTTTGTCCACCTTCTTCCAAATGTCTATCGATGAAATTAAGTTAAACACCAGTTTTTGACATTAAAGTTGAGATACTGTTACCAAAAACACTTGAGTCGGGCTGGGGTTTTCAAATTTCGTTATGTTATGGGATACGTTTTAAAATAGGGTTACGTTTAGGAATGAATTCCGAGAAGTTAAGGGTTGGTTTAGGAAAGGCTTAAAACAGAAGAAAAAAATATTGCCTAGCACTGGGATTGAACACAGAACCCTCGGCACCGGAGCGCTCCACCATCCCTGTCAACAACGCACTAGCAAGCCGCCAGCTTACTTGAAGGTAATAGGGCTCAGAGTTGCCCCTAGTGGCTGGTTTTGAAGGGAATTCTAGAGCTTCTATGGACCTGGATGGATGTCTAACTTCGACTTCAAACTAGAGTGATCTCCCTGATGTGGCAGGAACTTTGGGTTCGATCGCTGAGCCTTCCCACCAGGGGCTTCATGCTCCTTGAGAGCCCTGGCTGAGGAAAGGCTAAAGATGTCATCGATAATTCTCGACATGAACCCGGGCAGCAATCGTTAGCTCGTCTGATAACAGTGGCTAATTTATACAAGCGTCTAGGGAGTCCAGGCTATTGATGAGGCTGGCTGGGGAGGGGGAAAGCACCGTGGTGTCTAGCTGCTCATGTAGCTGGCTGGCTCCGAATCTCTCAGATTCTGTGTCTTACTCAATGTGACTGAAAACAGATACACATAGCCATGTCTGTCACACTCTCTCTTTCTCTCTCTCTTTTTCTCTAACACATGCACCCAAACACGTACACACACACACACACACACACACACACACACACACACACACACACACACACACACACACACACACACACACACACACACACACACACACACACACACACACACACACACACACACACAAACACACACATACACATTCTTATTCCTCTTTTGCTAATACTAGGCCCGGGTCAGATTTCTACCAAATGTGAGTTGCAGTATTTAAACAATTAACTCCCCCACCAAAAACAAACAGTGAGAAGAAGTGTTAGTAAAAAATGAGTGTGAATGTTTGAAGTTGAAAGACATCTCCATTGATGTGTCTGACACACAGTGATTCGGCGCACTTGAACAGTGCTCAGCTAGGTTTCCCAGCAAACAGAAAACAGGTGATGCCTGCAGTCAAGGGGATGTGGTCAGATGAGTGTTTACAGCACACACTTCATCCAAATACTCTTTGGCTTTACGAAAAAGGCTGGGAAGGAATTAAGGAAACCATGTGTTGGAGGATGTTGCGTGAGTCTTTCCAACACACACATACTGAGAAACTATCAACAGCACAACACAGACTTACTTCAAGATCGATCCCACATATGATTGTTTCATGCTGCACAATGCCAGACTCTGATGTCAAGAAGAACATGTTGGAATGTGGCAGTTTAAAAGGGATTTTGAAGTCAGTGCGCCATGCTCCGATTTCAACTGCGCATTCAGGATCATAAAGGAGAAAACCACTCTGCGAGGCAACCACCACAACATTTGTTTGAGCCAAAGGGCTGCCATTTCAGATACTGAAATCCCCCCCTTTTCCCATTTGAGTTTCCTGGTGACGGAGATGAATAACATTTGTATCGGAGGTCACACCTAGCCTAAATATCATGCATCTTAATGTCCTGAGTTATAGCAATAGCACAGATGAAGAAATAAATGAGGTATTCTGAATATGGGTATCCAATCACTGCTCATTCGTAGGGGTAGATTTGCAATGCAAAGGGAAGAGAAGGGGAGGCCTTGGTGGGTATTCAACGTGTTAGAGGGAAGGCCTTGGCAGGTGGTAATGATGGGTACCACACACACACACAAACGCACATACACCACACCGTAGAGCCCGAGGCGGGTGGGCTCAACAGTGGTCCTCTGGCCACATGGCCCCAGGCTAGGAAGAGGCTCACACATCACAGGGCCCAGCCTTCTTCTCCCAATCCACCTCATTAACCTGGCCAAGCAGCAGGTAGAGCCACGTCAACCAGCACCTCTACCCGCCGCCCACGCTCCTCTCTATCCATAACTATACTCATCAACCTCTCCTAGTCTCCTTACTTAGCATTCATCTTACTATCCTTCACACAGACATAATCCCTGGCTGTGTATTGGCGCTTTCCATGTTATCTGTTATTTGTAGCTTGTGAGTTGTGGAAACACTTTGTTGTTTTTATGTATTTTTGTTTTGTTGCTTTTTGCACGTAGCACACTTTTCTGCGTGCTACGTGTTGCTAGTCCTATGTTGCTCTGCATGTGCTCACTGCTATTTTGTTATTGGAATTGTTTTTAATAACTTGCCCAGGGACTGCGGTTGAAACTTTGACTGAAAAGTTGATAAACGTCCCTGTAAAATGTTTAAATATACTCAAATACAAACACAGAAACATACACAGACAAACACACGCACCTCAATTGGGATGGTTTCGATGCTGTGGCTTGGTGAAGGCCACTCATAGACATTGTTATAGACATAAGTTCGGCAGAGGTCACTGCACAGATACTCCTGAGGGAGAGACTCTGTTGCAGATTGATTTATAGTGAGAATACCATCGTTTTGATTTGTTTTTGCTTTAAATGGTGATATTGTACCGATCAATTAACTATGTCTGAAAAGTTTGCAAAGTTTCCATTTGAATTTTGGGAATGTTGGGCAGATGAGATGTAGTCGGTGTTTGTTGTTGTTGTTTGTATTATTATAAACAAAAATGATGAATGATGGGTAACACTATCTTTGAACAACTTGTTTATAATGCCACATAGTGCAACATAAATCTTCCCATACACATTAATAATATCTCACATCTCCTTTTAACATTTTTTAGAAATGCATTAAGGCTATAGATTCCTTCACGCATCACACACAAGTACTATAATGCATAAAGATGAATAGATCCTTATAAGGCCCTATACGAATGCATAAGTGTGCATAAATGCATTTATAAGTCCGGTGACTCACAGAAAGTGTTTCTGAATGTTTACTCCTCACTCTTTCATACAAACCAGTCAAAATGACCTTATTTAGTAGATTTTGTGATAATGTCCTTCATATATTTAAATGTGCCAAATAAACATACATAACACACTACCATTTCCCAGGAGTACAGGAGTGTTGAACACACACACAGCTTTTTCCATCCACATTCAACCGCATCAGTCGCCCAATCTGACTCCAATTCATGATTTATTTGTTTTTATACAAATTATTGTTTGGATTTTACAGATTACAGTACAGGGGGGGGGGGCAGAGATGTTGGGCTGGAGGGAATGGGGAGTTGGGGGTGTAGGCCCAAATCTATTTTTTATTCTTTTTTTTATATACTGTACAATTGTATTATTACAAAATAAACAAATAAAAAGAGCAATAAATGAGTTCCAAATCTCTCTGCTAATAACTGCACATTTTCAGTTTCCCCCTCCCCACTCAGACCACTCCCAGACAGTCCTAACAAAATTCTTGCTTGAGAAATTGCCATTTGCTAAGAAGCTATTTTTGTTTATTTTTGACCATTCAATTCTTTTATTGAAACAATCACAGTAAGGTATTTAATTGTTACCCAGAAAGGATTTGATATTTAGATTTTAAAAAATGGCTGCATTGGACCTTTAAAAAGGTTTTCCACAGTTTTTTGACTGACAGGTCAAATATTTATTTGTTTCTTCAGCGGCAAAGCTTATGGAGAGAATATCATAAAATATTGATATACTGTATCTAGCAGGTGAACTACGGTATGAGAACAATGTAATTCCAGAGCTCTGTTGATGACACTAATCAAAATAGCCTGATTATATTAGAAAAGATTGCCATTTTCAATCAGACTTCCTGTGCTCTGTCTGTCAGACCGAAATAAATGCATGCATTAGCCAGCCTAATAACGACTGATCTAATTGGTGTTCATTGTGCATTGACATTATTTTCCAGGTGAACTGGAAAACATTCAGTATAGCCTATTTCCCTTTCTGTTTTGAAACTCTAAAGCACTAAGGCTTCTTCCTTGTATTTGTAGGCAATTGCTTTTTCCTCCCTCCCTTGCTCCCTCAAATACTTTCAGATCCAGTCAAACTTTGATGGACTTCCATTTGGAGACCTTCATTGCATCCTCCTACACACCACAAAACTTTTATTCTGTGCGTTGTGCTAAGCCGTCTCTTGATGTTATTAGCCCAATGCAGGGCAGGGTAGAGCAGATGAGAGCAAGCAGTGTATCGCACATTTGACACACATTAGTTGTATTTCCTATTTGAGCTGATAAAAATTGGGATATTGAAGGCTGAAAATTGTGCCTGAAATTGGAACTCCTGAGCTTGGCGAGAGGAGAGTAATCTTCAAGAGTTTGCTGTCGTCTAATGGTTTCCGCGGCCCTCTCTCTCTTCTTCCATTCTCATGTTCACCAGCGATACGCCGATGGGAACATTGTGTTGCTTATCTGCTATTGCATCTGCAAGGCCTTTTTAAAATGGATACTTCCTTATCGGTGGACGTGTGAGTGAGTGAGGTCTGTGTCACTCCAGTTAAACTTTAGGCTGTGGTTGTGGTACATGATTTCCACTGAGGATTTACCCAGGTGTTTTACCCAAAAGGCTCAGACTTTTATGTTTCCATCTACATGGGCCGGCACCCGTGTTTAACTGGGCCATGGTTCTGGCAGACCTGCTCCTGAGAGGGAGAGGCGAATCGGGAGGGTTTACTCCACCCAAAACCTGTCCACGTTAAGCAGATCATTAATTATTAAACAAGTGAGGAGTTTTTGTATGGGGGCAATAAAAGTGTTGAATTTAGTCTATGTTGGTAGAACCAGGACGAAAGTAACACTTCGTTTTTTTCCTAATTACTCAGAGATCGATAAAGCTAGATTCACCATATTTTATGACACACAACTTACATGTATATACTGTATGTCCTCTAACATTAGCAACTGTAATTTCATTACTAGGGTAAATTAGTTGAAATTAAATAGACAAAGAACTGAACTAACACAACATTACTTGTGTACCTACCAGCAGTAACACTGCCTTGGGACAGAAGTAACAGCTGGCAAGAAGGGCACAATATCAGTCTTATCTCCATGTTTCTGGTTTGTAATGCTCATTACTTTCAACAAATGTACTATCAGCCATAATTTCATGTTTGTGTCGATTTGAATAATTAATGCTGTAGGTTCGTAATTTATGAAAATAACCCATGCGTCAACATCGCAATGTTCCACAACCACAATATTTTGGATTTACAATATTAATCTGACTAAATGGATCACATAATAGCTATATTAACCATCATTTGCTCATCTCACTTTAATGGGAATGTAGTAGATGTTATTAACCATTTTTAATGACTGTTCATGCTTAGCTCTACCAATCAGGTGTGCTCCAGCTGTTCTTGTCATGCGCGCTCCTCATGTCTTGATAGAATAAACGTCATTATTCTCTTCACAAATGACAAACTCATCATGCTTATCACGTTTCCATGGCTTGACATAAGGTAATTGACCACCAGAATCATGAAGATAAATATGTTTAACCACTAACCTGTCAATAAAAGCTTAGCATGTGAGAAGCTGATCCATCAAATCAATTGATTAAGGCATGATTCTAATGATGTCATATCTACTTTTCAAACATTCAGCTACTTGTTGATATTTTTCTAACATTATAAAAGCAATGTGAACTATATGTTTTAGCCTGTGCTTAAACATATTTTTATATTTTTATTCCAGGTCATGAGTTTACATTGTTTTACTTTCGTCCCACCCATCTCTCATGTAACTTCTCCCAGCTAAAACCCAAGACAAGCTAGTTAGCATGACACTTGAAACTTATTATTTAGTCACTAGATGAAAATGACAATGTATGTTTCGAACATTAAACAACTGAATACAACTCTACAACCGAAAAACACTTCCGGGTCATATTTTTCTTACTCAAATCGCTCAAAACCATGTTTTGTTGATAACTGGGCAAAACATGGTCAGACTGCAGTTTTTTTGCAGGGAGGTCGTCCTCCATGTTAGGAACGTGCTGACTTCACTACGTCATTCTAGCTTCTGTGTTATCTGAGAAAATGGGGGTGTTACTTTTGCTCGTGTTACTTTCGTCCCAGCTCTCCCCTAATGATATAGTTTTTTTAGGTTTTATTTATTCGCACCAAAGAAAAGAAGTGAAAGAAAAAACATGTAAAAGTGGGAAGATGAGGTTAGAAGCCCAAAAGAGCTTATATGAAAACCACAAGTACATAAAAAAAGATGGTTCATTCAGTTAAACAAAGCAAATTATTTATAATTGAACATGATTTACTCAGTAAACAATAAAAAAAAACATGTTTTGATTATGAGTGTGTCCATGTGTGTGTGAGAGTTAGGCTACATGGAGGGGATTATTGGGTAGTCTGGCTCATCAGGCTGACCCCCAGTCTTCACTTGAAGTTATTGAGGGATGAGGTTTTGGCAATGTGAAGATAAAAATTCTAGAGTATGGTACCTCTGTATCTGATAGAAAATGTGTTGGTGCGAAGATTTAGAAGGTGAAGGTTATTACAGTGTCTTGTGTTATATAGATGGATTTCAGAATGAACCTGGAAGGATCCATTGAAGGGTTTAGGTAAACTGTCTGGGAGGTATGAGTATTTGTAGATGAAAGTGCATAATTGGCTTACATTAGTGTCGTAAATAGACACGATATTGAGTTTCTTAAACAAAGGTGCAGATGGAGCCAGGTAATTAGAGGAGGTAGCTAGACTTTGTATTTGTATTTTTTATGATGAGTAATTTGAGTAGGTAGGAGGCAAATGTACTGGCCCAGACAATATTACAACACGTGAGATATGGGTATAGAGTCAGGAAGCAAGCCTGATGAACCAAACCACTAATCTTTCTGTTGATACCAACATATTTCATCTCTTTGCTAGAGACTAATTCAATATGATCTTTCCAGTATAACTTTTCATCAATTAGAACTCTGAAGAATCTGTAGATGTGACTCGTTCCATTTCTGCAAGGTCCTTGATATTGATTAGGAATAACAAAGGTCCAATGTAAGTGTGATGAACGTGACATCCCGGCAACTTTGAGAAAAATAGCAGACACCTAATTTGCATAGGGAGTGATACGTCACATTTTCTGGCCTATCAAGACAGGATCAAACTCCCTTGGCTGTGAACCTCGCAGCTCTGCTTATAAAGGGGGGGACTAGCGAATGCAGCAAACCCAGTCTCATCTCGTTGAAATATTCTCCAATTGATTCAGAGCTGTCAACAAGAAACAATAGAAAATAATTTTGTAGAACTGAAACGAGCCATTTCTCTTGGTCACAGAGGGACGAAATGACCTCGTGCTTAAAGCTGAAGTTATAACGAGTCAGCAGGCATGCGTCGCTCAGAAGATGCTGGCTAAAAAATACTCTGTCATCAATTATATGAAATTATGCCAATTTTGTACTGTCACTAAGAAATATCATATTTATTTTACAGTTATAAGAACGGTGAAATAGTCATTTATAATTTGATTATTACTACATTTAGAAAGCTTTTAAATCATTTCAAGTCCTATTCCCCCAGTTTTGTTGAATAGGGGAAAACATCTATATATGACTGTTCATATTTTCATGTTTTTAAAATATTTGTATTTGAGCTTGTGTCCTCAAAAGTGACTACACCTCAGCAATTTATTAAAAAATAAATACATTAAAGGTGAGATTTTAATCTTTCTGGCAGTATAAGCATTACTAGGTTTTGTTTATGGCCCTCTCATGATAAAACATTGATTTTCGGCATGTCTATTTAGCCAGAAATCTACATTTTGACTTTTAACATTTAACACCTCAAAAAGCAACTGTTTTGATGATGCAGAGGTTGTTGATTCTGTTCTTCACCAGTCCTCACTGTCCGTCCTAGCTATGGAAACACAATTTCCCTAGTATAACATAGGGGTGTATACACTAGTGTAACACTGGTGTTACAGTTGAAAAGCAGCACAATGCATGACTCCATGTCCTGTGCCCTTAGTTCAACAGGTTTTAGAGTGTATATTAGCTATGCATCACCTAACATTGACACTGAGGGTAAATCCAGAGTTTACAAGGTTGGTGAGAGTCTCATAGTTTGAGTCTCTTAGATAGCTTTTAATAGTTTGTTGTTCAAACCATTCTGCCTTTACAGACGTTTTTGTAAAAAAGACCCCGCTCTAGCTCAGCCCCCGTTAATCACACAGACTGATACCAACTGATAGAATAGACGGATCCAATGGAACAACCCAGAAGTCTGAAGACCAAACAGACAATGTTTAAAAGGGGTTAGAAGTCCTAAATCATGCCAGTGCGATGGTGGGACTCATTGGGTTTAGAACACCTAGTCATCTGTATGCAGAGGATTCCATCTCTCTATCCCTCTATCCCTCCCTCTATCCCCCCCCCTACAAAGGAAAGGACAGGCGAGGGGGAATATTTGAGGAGAACAGAGGGGGGCTAATGAGTGGGGGGATTAACAGGTGGGGGGGTGTAGAGAAGGTAAAAGGGTTGGACGGGCAGCCGTGATTGTCAGTAGATTCCTGGCAGAGAGGGTTCAGGGAGGCGGGGAGGGGTTTAGGGGGGTTCCATTTCAAAAAGGACGCTTGAGAGTAGAGAGGGGCGGGAGTGAGGGGATGCTGGGGTAGGGACTTAGCCTGGGATGAGGACCCCTCGTCAGAGTCTGGTAGAACCGCAGAGGGCAGTCATACTAATATAGCATGTGGAGGAACCAGGGCAAGGTGGATGACATGTGGAGAGGTGGTCGGAAGATAGACCTTCACCTCATGAGGGTGTTCCTTTACAATGTGGGT
Source organism: Oncorhynchus mykiss (assembly GCF_057628025.1). Taxonomy (NCBI): domain Eukaryota; kingdom Metazoa; phylum Chordata; class Actinopteri; order Salmoniformes; family Salmonidae; genus Oncorhynchus; species Oncorhynchus mykiss. Next base: position 22,965,191 of record NC_143031.1, read on the forward strand.
TTGGACCTGTGAGGAAACCGAAGGGTAACCAATTCTGGGTTGAGTTAAAGGGGGGACTGATGCACAGTCTAAAAACTGTCTGAAAGATACAGTAGCTAGGCTACGGAATATGCTAGCTAATTGAAAACCAGTTCATAGATGCTTCCTTCAGAATTATTGGAAAGTGAACGACTATTATCCCTATCTCCAGTTTCATCCCCTGCAAAAATGAACCGCTTCCCTAATTTGATCTCTTAATCCAGATGTATTTTTCCCATAAAATGGAAATCTGATAACTGTTCCAAACTGTTCCCAATTTAACTTGCTGATTGATACCCTAAAAAAATTACTTTGTGACCATTATTAGAAACGATTGTAGTGGGTATACAGTAATGTCGAGTGGAGTGTCAGGGCATATGGAGAGCTGGGAGAGATGTCTCGAACACAAACCAAGCAATAGGGCTCTGAAATGAGAGGGGCCACTAATGAGGGAGATGCTGGTGTTTGCTGCTCTTGGCAACGACAGCTGATGTTTGCCTTTGTGTCGGGGCAGGAGCCAAGCCGAATGGAATCCTTGGAAACACCAAACAATCCAATATTACATTTCCTCTCTCAAATGCCACAGGGAGTGGAGGGGAGCATGTGTGGGAGATAGAGGCGGAGCGAGATAGAGAGAACTAGAGAAAGAGAGAGAAAGGTAGTGGGAGAGGAAAAGAGTAGTAGATAAAGAAAGAAAGCGAGGGTAAGCGATGTAAAGACAGTAGTCAGGAGATAAAAAAGAGAGGACAGCACCCAACACCAGAGAGAACAGAGAGGATGAGGACTCAGTATTACCAATGTTGTTTTAAAATGTAAAAAATAAAAACTCCCACAGAGCTCCTTGCTCTGCTATCATGAGCCAACGATCAAAACTGAATTGGCGAGCTGCTGCAGGTGCATCAACAAGTCTCTCCATCTGCCTCAGCCTCCGCCGAGGATAATACGTATGTGAGCCAATCCATAGGAGAGTCCCAAATTAAATGTTGCCAACATCCCCTTCCACTACCTTCAAGTCTGCAAAGTCAAAACTCCCTCCTTTCTCTGCAACGCATAACTATTTACTTTGCCGAAATGCTCATCAAGGCTAGTATGTCTGCATCGAAGCCAGAGCTGTGTGATCCCGGTTACATGTGTAGCCTAGCCTCCGTGGCTGGCGGTGCAGGTGGGAATGGTATAAGCACACAGACAGAAATTACAGTCTAAATACCCTGTGTGATGGAGACTCGGGGTTGTCTGTTTCAAACATATATGGGCTTAGTCCAGGGTATAACCTAGAAATCTTATCTCTCCTCGGGGCTTTTAGAAGCATTTGGAAGGTGATGAAATAGGGCCTTTCCCAGGCCGTCACCAGGGTCCTATTTATTGTGCACAACGTAGCAAAAACGTTTTACAACGGAAAGCGAAAAACAAGCGTTTCTTATTGGCCAAGTTCAGGTAGTTTCTCCCCGTTTCGGTCCATTTTCTTCAGTTTGGTGCCTAATGAACTCTATCCACTGCTGCCCATAGCTCCATAATTTTCCTTCTTTCCCTGTAGCCCAGGCCCAGGCCCAGCCAAAAGGACATGTGGAGTGCATTAGAGCTCTGAGGACATTGGATCTCCCCCGAGTGGCAAGGCTGGATGGGTGGCCCACTGCAGCCCCCTTTCAGCAACAGGCCCGGCCCTTTGTGATTGATAGGGGGCCCGCCAGGAGGAGTCCTTGCCTACTTAACACTTACACACACCGTGCATGCCACAAACTGCACACACTAAACACTCAAGTACAATACACTGCATACACCACATTATACATTGAGGGTACATACATGTTATGTAAATGTACTATTATATTTATCACACAATTAAGTGAACACTGCAAATGGCAGAAAGTGTGCAGTTAACACCCATGGGCACATTGCACACAGTTAACACTTTTACAGTGTTGCACGTATCACTCATTGCTCCATTCCTGCTCTCTCACCTCTCATGCACACAATACAACACAAAAAACTTGAAATAAAGTATTATTATTAAGAGATTAGACATTCTTCACAATGTTGCAAAACCATATTTTAGAGTCTTAATCTGAGTTCAACTGCACCTACTCTTGACTAGAACTTCGGGGTCATTATTCGTCACATACAATATATACAGTACCAGTCAAAAGTTTGGACAAACCTACTCATTCCAGGGATTTCTTTATTTTGACTATTTTCTACATTGTAAAATAATAGTGAAGACTATAAAACGATAAAATAACACATACGGAATCATGTAGTAACCAAAAAAGTGTTAAACAAAGAGTATGCAAAGCTGTTATCAAGGCAAAGGATGGCTACTTCTTAGAATCTCAAATATTAAATATATTTTGATTTGTTTAACACTTTTTGGTTTACTACATATGGGTTGTTTCATAGTTTTGATGTCTTCACTATTATTCTACGATGTAGAAAATAGTCAAATGAAAGAAAAAATGTTGAATGATTGGTGTGTCTAAACTTTTGACTGGTTCTGTATAAATAATCCATCTCTACATATGGAAGCAATGTGAAATTATTTTGAGAAACAACATACAATTGATTCACTTCGAGATCATCAAAGCAGTGCCTACATCACTGACACTATCATAAAGCATCATCAATGATTCTTAAGCTATTGTAAAATGTCTTCCCTATAAGTTTTCAGTATTCTTGACAGTGAGAACTTTTTTCAAATAGGAATAAATTGCCCTCGCCTGATTTGCCATTTAAAATAAATTGCAGCGTCGGCCCAAATTTGCAATTCACAGGAACTTCTCTGCGGTGTGCCACGCACGACACAGACAAGGTTAATCCATATTTTACATTTAAATATAAGATGGAAGCGAAAGAGAGATAGAAGAGAGGAGGGGAGGTAGGTGGCTCCATCAGCCTCCATGCGAGAAGATGAGGGGAGAAAGGTAGACTGAGACAGACCAAGGCATACCGAGAAGAAAGGAAAGAAACAGCCGACATTTAGAGTAAATGGCATCCAAAACCCACTCCAATTATCTTTGCCAGCCATGCCAGCGAGACTGACTTAATTAAATGACTTGAGAGGGACGGGAACGGAAGGAGCCGCTAGTGATTAAGGGGGCAAGGCAGGTACGTATCAGCTGCGAGCACAAAGCTTGGTTGGCAGTCGACTGCCGACCACACTCCCTTTTCAATTCTGACATCATAAGAAAATAAAGAAATCATAAGAAAAAAGAGAGGCCCTTGTCGTTTGGAGCCATGTAATTGCACTATTCAAATCAAATGTTTCTATCATCGTTCACATATTCTAAAGAAGAAATGTATTTATATATTTTTTTTAAACTGATTTTATTCCCCCTCCAAATCCCCCATAATCCTCGTGCCTTTCTGAGGCTGCCTCTGACGGTGACCTTTTCACAGGGAGCCTGTTACCATAGAAACCTGACAGTGCAACCCCGCCGTTCTTTCTGTGTTTCTGTCACTGTTTGGGCAAAAAGTGTTGACCTTGAGGTAAAAAACAAGCATTATTTTCCCCTCCCTCTAAGTCAAGTGTTGTTTGTGTGTCTTACATGTCAAGCTACAGGTGAAGCTTGGTGGACTCTACATGTAGAACAGAACAATAATGTCCTGAAAATGTTTCATGTACCATAAAAATAGATGGTTTGATTCTCAATTTCCCTTTGTCTTAAACTGATTTACATGTATTATCATCAGAAGGTCCACAAAGCATGCCAAGCATTTCTCCTTTCACTTAAAGCGAAACCTTGATCAGCAGATACGGTGGTTCAAGTGGCACTGCATCTTCGCTAACACCTGTTACTCTTTCCGTTACTGTTTCTATTGTCTCCTGTGCTGATTTGAATCTTGGAGATGTTGTTTGTACATAAGGATGGTGGGTGGAAGCTTTATTCTTATGTTTTTGTGTGAACACAGAAATATATAACAATTAACAAGTCGATAGCCATTGCCTACCACAGTGTACATAGCTTTGATGTGGTCTGCAGTTTGAGAATAACAGTGTAGGCATAACCTCCTTACTGAAGTTAGAGCAACAAACTTATCTGAACCAGCAGAAATCAAATGAAATAACCTTACTTTGCATGAAAAGACAGAGTTTATTGAATTACAACATATCATAAAGTAGCATTTATTTTCATAGAATATAGCTTGCTCGGTGCTTGTGTAATATAACAAAAATCCTCAACATTTTGGCAAAGGGATAGGGATTTTTTGTTCTAATCATCACTGGTTGGACTGTTGAATGCAAGACGGCACCCAGGGACATTTTTTAAGTCTTACATATAGTGTTTCAGTCATTCGAACGCTGCCTCTGAGTTCTGGAGGCGGAAGATCAGGCTCCCACCATAGCCTCACTCCCTGTGGGGAATAACTGAGCTAGGTGAAGGGTTGAAGAGAGATTGAAAGAGAGAAGGAAGGGGAGAAGGAGGAGGGGGTTGGGTTAACATGACAACTGCTGTTTTGTCAGGGCTAAAACCAAGCTTCTCTCTCACTCCCTCCCTCCCTCCACCCGCCTCTCCGGATCCTCTTTCTCTCCCTCTCTCCCTCCTCTCCCCATCCCTCACTCCCTTCTATCCACTTCTCTCTCTCTCTCCCTGTCTCCCCGCTCGGGAGCGCTCGCATTCCCCTGTTTTGTGCTCAGAGGCGAGCCATAGCGCTTCTCTCATCTCAGTGGCAGGATTTTTCTCAGGGCTCTAGATCCTCCGCCAGTTGCCGTGGAGACCGCCATACCACAGCTCTGACCCTGGAGGTTTGGGCCTGTTTTACTCCCAGCAGGAGCTACTGGCAGCTGGAGAACAGCTGTTACTACCAGGACCAGGGCTAAATCGGCTGCAGGACCCAGCACAGGCCTACAACCACCCAGAACAAACACTGGGTACACACACTGAGTACACTGTCTTGTGTGGATGAAGACAAGGAATATGTGGAAGAAAAGCAAGAGAGTAAAGTTGGACTGGAAGTTTTTCAGGAGGCCAGGAAACTTTGAATCGTTCAATTGTCTTTTGAGAGACTTTGCTTAGGACAAGTCAGTCAGTTAGAAACATGTCGTTTATGATCCCAAACAGTTGTGTATTTTGTGCAAATCACGATTTCTCATTTCCTGTGAATGAGTAGCCGAGATATTTGAATGGCGACAGAATGGAGCAAAGTCAGATTAGTAGCTGATGTTCACTTTACAGTATCCATTACACACTGGGTCTAAATGCTCCTGCAGGTGAACACTTAGCTTTATTCACCGTGTAATAGATTTTGGCAGGACCCTCTTACAGAGGAGCCAAAAGGCCCATTGAGCTGAATCCCACAGCAGGCCAACCGTAGCAGAATTAAGATGGCGCAGAGGATTAAAGTATGGGCAACTGATCCGCAACCGCAAGCTTCACAATGTAGCAATTCCTATAGGGGTTCTCCAAAATGGTGGACAAACTTTACATGCATACCAAGGGCAGACTGATGACAGACGAGGGAATATTCAAATCCATTTCATTGGCATCTGTACCAAATACATACATACTGTATACATTCTGTACATGTCTGGGTTGGAAAACATCTTAACACGAGATGCATCACATTGCTGCCCATCGGCAGTGATTGGCTATCTCACTCATCTCCATTCCATAGATATCATCTGCACATTGAAGAAGTTATCATATCTTTTTCCCCTATAAAATACATAAACCCAACACTTGCAAACGTATTTTAACAATATGTACAAAACCAAACGTTGCTGCTGTTAAATTCTTGTAGCACTTTGTGTGCCCTCTTTTTGAGTTGAGCACTTTCCTTGTTTCAGAGTGCATCAAGCACGGCCATATCCCCCACTGCACAGATATACGAATGCTAACTGAATCTCAGCGCAGCACGTTTGATGCCTCAACTGGGTTAAAACCAGGGCATTGTCTGTCTGGAAGTTTCACCAGTACTATTTTTTTAAATGAGTTAATATACTGAATTAGTTAGTATCTGTATTTGTTGTACATATAGCTGATAAAAAAATTAACTGTGATATTACCAACTTGACTCGGTATTGATCTGCTTAAAATCGAGAGAGAAGATTGCAAGTGAAATAATGTTTTTTTCTGTGTTAAGTGCTACATAATTACAGGCTAGAATTATTTTTAACAAAGACAAATAAACATTCTGAAAAAAACGTTTTACTATAATTGAAATACAATGACACAAGTGGTAGCCTACAGACTTTCTATAAAACCTTCCACCCTCCAGGCCTTTCAATAACGCTATAATGTTTTACAGGGATGGGGTGGGGGGTTGATGGTGTGGTGAGGTGAGGTGAGGTTATAGTTGTAGTGTTTTGCTGCCTACGCAGGGAGCTCCGTCGCAGAGTCTTTCGGCTCTTCCTCTCCATCTGTTTTGTTTTCCTTCCATCGTCCCTTTATGATGAGCTGGGTCTTCAGTCCCCCCAATAAAATCCCATTAGCTCTTAATGAAGTCGGTTTCGCAGCCTCTCAGCCTCACCTCATTTAGCACGATTGTCTGGCGGCCATTAGCATGGAGGCAATTACAGCCGCGCGGTGAGAGTAATTGGAAATGCCGACAGGGACCCCAAGAAAAGGGGAATAATAAAAAAAAATCCAACTAATAAGCTTCCATTCAGATGGAGGTTTGGATGGAGGAGGGGGCTGTGGCTAAGTTAAATCAACATAATTAGAATTAGGGTTGCTGGGTAGGTGGGGTAACAAGAGCAGGGTTGGGTATCTAGCAGGGTGAGGGTTGAGATGGCAAGAAAGATGGGATGGGAGCTAGCGGGGTAGCTAGTGTGCTAACAGTTATGATAAAAGGCATACAGGTTAACTTGAGATTGCTCAACAAAAAGTTGCAGGACTATATTTACAGGCGTACTCCAATTTGTTACCTTTTTCCGTTTTTCGTTCCATTATCGAAATGACAGCTAAATCGTTTAATACATTTGGAAAATGCGCCTACGCGGCACCTAGGCCTACGCGGCACCCTAGGCTCACAGTTTTACAGATTATCCACTAATATGGCTTGGTATGTATGGAGGCAGTGCAGGCTAAATTACTTTCTCGAGGGTTTACATTGGATTTCCTTGTGGGATTGGAAATGGCAACGTACACTATGTAATTGTCTGTAAAGACAGTGGGAGGTGTCAGGTGCTTCAATCTAAAATAAGCTTAGTTGACTCACCTGAGAGTGAGCATTTTAGATGTTATCTATTTAATGGCTTCCCTCTCCAAATTCAAATCAAATTGTATTTGTCACATGCGTCGATTACAACCTTACAGTGAAATGCTTACTTACAAACCCTTAACCAACAATGCAGTTGTAAGAAAAATAAGTGTTAAGTAAAAAATAGCTAAGTGAAAAATAAATAAATAAATAACAAATCAATAAAGAGCAGCAGTAAAATAACATTAGTGAGGCTATATACAGGGGTACCGGTACTATGCTATGCTAACCTTGCTATGCATGTGCTAGATACTTCATATGCTAGATACAATTTTGTGAGCAGGAAACTGTACACAAGGTACTCATCGGAGTCCTAATGGCATTCCTTAAACACTTGTATTGACATATCAAAACATTAAACACACAGCTTTGATTCCAACAATGCAACATTAGCTGTAACTAACCTCTGGCTTTGAGATGCTAGTCATTAGCCACATGCTAACACTAATGCTAACAATACAATTCCCTACCACCATTTATTTTGTCTTCCTTGATAAAGAACTTCACAGTGGAGAAATTAAATTAAATGAGATTAAATGAAAGGTCCAGAACATTGGATCCAGTACTTTTGGCACATGGCAAGCCCCGCTTGGTGCCAGATACCTGGGCATCTCCCCTGGCTCCCTCCCTCCATCCCCTCCCTCCCTAAGCTGAGCGACAGGTGGAAGAAACCTGATCACCAAGCACAGGCCTTTACCAGGGGACACCTCTGCCAGGACCGGGCAGCCTGCCCACACCACCGACAATGGTGACAGAGGTGGCAGAGGTCTGGATAGAACCGAACCAAAGAGGGACTTAGGGTGATGCAGGCATGGAGGGGAAGAGGAGACTAGAGGTAGGAGGTGGAAGGGGGTTACAATGGAGCCTTTGGCTAGAGAGACTGCGAGGCCTGGCACTGGGTGTGCAGGGCCTAAGCGGGAAACAGGAGGTCTGCTCCCACAATAGTCGGGGAGAGCCTCCTGAGGGGGAATCCACAATAGCAGGACAAATGGCTGCTGTCAACAACGCTCTCAAGGCCCCTTCCAGGCATCGCCTATGTTTAGACTTGGGCCCACCCGGTGACACTTCCCCTAGAACACCACAACACAGTGCTATACAATGCAGGGAGACTTCTTGAGATATACACTGGGACTGATAGGGACATTTTGGTTACTGAAACCCCTTTTTAGTGCATGTAGTTTTACAGGCTGTTTCCTTGTTAGGAATGACAACAAAGGGAACTACAGGAGAGAAAGACAATATTTGTATTCTTATGCATCTATCCATCTTAGAATTGGTCATACTATATGTGCATATGAAAGCATATATCAATGTCAAAAGGTTTTCTATTAATCCATACAGACCGGTGTGGATTGGGTGAACGGCTGTGCTTATCAGGATAGTAAAAGCTGCATGATCGCTGCTCATTTATCGATAAAATAACACGTTGATGTGAAGGAATGGAAAGAGCTAGAAAGCCATTGACAGGGTTCATAAGAGACTATCATCAAATATGTTTTATAACTAACCCAAGATAAACCACAGCCTGTCATTTACAATGGGAGCAAATTAATCATAGTGGGCAGAACAAGCAAGGAGGTGGGCAGAGCCAAGCATGAGCTAGCGAGATCCTATTGGTGTGTTCTAGCATGTATTTGCATATTTCTGTTAGGGAAAGCCTACTTTGTGAAGTGCACGTGTGCAATAACTCATTTCACCCCTTGCACTCCTTCTAAACAATGTATTTTTTTACTTTTGGCAAAGAGTAAAGTCTACAAAATGTAGTCCACTCTGTTCGTAACAGATTCTATACGTACAAAAATCTAAACGCAACATGAGAACTGTTGGTCCCATGTTTCATGAACTGAAATGATCCATACGCACAAAAACCTTATTTCTCTAAAATGTTGTGCACAGTTTTGAGGGAGCGTGCAATTAGCATGCTGACTGCAGGAATGTCTACCAGAGCTGTTGCCAGATAATTGAATGTTCATTTTTTTCTACCATAAGCAGCTTCCAACGTTGTTTTAGAGAATTTCGCAGTACATCCAACTGGCCTCCCAACCACAGACCATATGTCTGGCGTCGTGTGGGTGAGCGGCTTGCTGATGTCACCGTTGTGAACAGAGTGCCCAATGGTGGCGGTGGGGTTATGGTAGGGGCAGGCATAAGCTAATGACAATGAACACAATTGCATTTTATTTAAGGCAAATTGAATGCACAAATAAACCATGATGAGATCTTGAGGCCCAATGTGAGGCCCATTTTTTGTAAGGTATCTGTGACCAACAGATGCATATCTGTATTCCCATTCATGTGAAATCCATAGATTAAGGCCTAATAAATATATTTCAATTGACTGATTTCTTCATATGAAGTGTTACTTTAGTTTATTTAGTAAATATTTTCTTAACTCTTTCTTGAACTGCATTGTAAGGGCTTGTAAGTAAGCATTTCACAGGAAGGTCTACCTAAACCTGTTGTATTCGGCACATGTGACAAATAAAATTTGATTTGATTTGATGTTGCGTTTATATTTTTGTTCAGTATAGTTTTGGGAACAGAGAAAATGTGCAGAATGTCGCCCAAAATCCATCTCGCTCCATCTCCTCCCACTACCGGCCACTGGGCTTCTTCTCATTGCCATTTGGTGGTGAGTGGAAATGCCAACCGGATGCTTCAGATGTATACAACCGGTGAAACATCTGGCTTATTGTTCTATCTGTGCTATCATCTCATGGCTGCCATTCCACTGAGGAGAGACAGTGGTACCTGGTGCGGATGGCTGCCTCTTCCCTCACACTGAATCCTGGGTAAAAGCCTATAAGGACTATCAGAAATGCAGTCAAGCAGCTTGGCGCAAAATAGGAGGAGCGGAAAGAGCAACACAGGCCTCATCCCGTCAACACCCCCCTCCTCTCCTCTCCCCCTGCCTTCGGAATGAAAATGTTTGTTTGTCTAAAAAGATCTATACAAACAATCGCTCTGTACGATAGGCGAGATGGTGACTCCAGCCATGAGGAGATTTAATTAGCGAAATCTTGTTAGGTCTAACAAAATCAAGCGTAAGACAATCCTCGACAGGGCTTCGAAGGATCCAGGCAGGAGAGGAGAGGCTGGAGAGAGGAAGCAGGGGCTGGGAGCGATTAGGGCTAGGATGATATGGAAACGGGTAGCACCAATGCACCACTGCTGTGGCGGGAAATGGCTCGGAATACCCAGCTGCTTTCACACTCAATTAAAGAGACTTCCCTCTCTTTCTGCCCTCCACCCTCCCTTCTCATCCTATTCCCCCCTTGATAAAAAATGAGTTCACCTCACTGCTGCCTGTCATTATAGTGTCACGGTAAAGCCCTCGTCTCGAACTCCCCCCACAGCTTCTCTTAGAACTCGTCAACTCCAGTCAATTCCATCCTGGCCCGCTCAGCCATTAAAGACATAAATAGTGTTTTTAGAGTGTATCTGACTGCTATTAAAAACAAGATGGGAAAAGGCTGCATCCAAACTTAGGGAAATGAACTCCCTGTGAAAAGTAAAGACAACTTTAAAAAGTCCAATTTGGAAATACAATTTAGCCGGCGTAATTAGGAAGAGGCCTTAAATGATTGATGTTGTGCTACCTCAACCGAACCACGAAGGAGTTGAGTAAATCAAAGAGATTGAACTACTCTTGCATGGCAGTTTGTTTAAGGTAGGAGTTACAATTAATTGTGTGCTCTTAGTCTTAAGAGGCAATTCGACAGAATTAGATATAACAGATGTTAGTCATGCATATACAACACTTAAACACCTAAACACCTAAACACTACACTTAGGCCCTGCTAAATAAACCTCTTCTCTAATGGTGCTGTAAACAAACATACAGTATGTAAACATCAGCTTTAATTAAGAAGACTTCAAGAGTTAAGGGTCACACACATTGCACCTAATGTGGATCTCCCATTTTCTACCGACATTTTCATGAGACTCTATACTGAACAAAAATTAACGCATCATGCAACAAAACAATGTCAAAGCTGTTACTGAGTAACAGTTCATATAAGGAAATCAAAATGTTTTAATGAATTCATTAGGCCCTGATCCATGGATTTCACATGACTGGGAATACAGATATGCATCTGTTGGTCATGGATACCTTAAAAACAATAGGGCCGTGGATCAGAAAACCAGTCAGTATCTGGTGTGACCACCATTTGCCTCATGCAGCGCGACTCATCTCCTTCGCATAGTTGATCAGGCTGTTGATTGTGGCCTGTGGAATGTTGTCCCACTCCTTTTCAGAGGCTGTGCAAAGTTGCCGGATATTGGCGGGAGCTGGAACACGGTGTCATACACGTCGATCCAGAGCATCGCAAATAGGCTCAAAGAGTGACATGTCTGGTGAGTATGCAGGCCGTGGAAGAACTGGGACGTTTTTAGCTTCCAGAAATTTTGTACAGATCCTTGCGACACGGGGCTGTGCATTATCATGCTGAAACATGAGGTGATGGAGGCGGATGAATGGCACGACAATGGGCCTCAGGACCTCGTTACGGTATCTCTGTGCATTCAAATTGCCATTGATAAAACGCAATCGTCCGAGGCTCATGCATGCCCATACCATAACCCCACCACCACCATGGTGCACTCTGTTCACAATGTTGACATCAGCAAACCGCTCGCCCACACAAACCGCTCGCCTCTAAAACAACATTGGAGGCGGCTTATGGTAGAGAAATGAACATTCAATTATCTGGCAACAGGTTTTGTGGATATTCCTGCAGTCCGCATGCCAATTGCACGCTCCCTCAAATCTTGAGACATCTGTAGCACTGTGTTATGTGACAAAAGTTCACATTTTAGAGTGGCCATTTATTGTCCCCAGCACAAGGTGCTGTAATGATCATGCTGTTTAATCAACTTCTTGATATGCCACACCTGTCAGGTGGATGGATTATCTACGCAAATGAGAAATGCTCACTAACCAGGATGTAAACACAATTGTGTTAAACATTTTCGATAAATAAGCTTTTGTGCATATGGAACATTTCTGGGATCTTTTATTCCAGCTCATGAAACATGGGACCAACACTTTACATGTTGTTTTTACATTGGTTTGTAATCGGTTCGCAAATTACATCTGGCACTCTGTTCAGAGGTCCTAAGTGCTCTTGGCAGGCAAACACTATTGGTGTGTTACTTCCCTATTTCAGGACTGTGAAAAGGTGATGGAAAAACTTACAGTTAGTTTGCCCTCTGCAACAAAGCAGTAGTCAATGTTGTCGTTGTCTGCTCTTCCACGCCTTAGTGTCCGGTCCTCCACACAAAGTCTACAAAACAGGAAATAGTGTTGTGTGGGTACACATGTATAAAGCCACTTCTTAACATACAGTATATCCCACATACTGTACACATGAGTAAGCAAAGTATTTTATTGTAATTTTGCAATGATAGTGGTCCACGGATATTTCTTATCTTTACAGTATTGTCATGAAAATACCCTCATATTATGTGTGTAAATATGTTGAATGTAGAATTTCTTGGCTGTAAGGACCCTTTGTCTCTGTGAGAAACTCCTTTGTGCCTAGTACTTCCATAGGCTCTTGGACTCCCCAAGTTTCAAGGAGTTATGGTGCAGTGCAGTCAGTTAATGTGCACAGATTTAAGTTCAATCATCCATTTAGGGTTGGGCACATGATCTTTTGCTTGACCGGCTAGTCGTGTCTCCTGTCAGTGGGAGTGTGGTGGTCCTCCCAGTAGGCTAGCGACTCCAGCAGCTACCTGCTAACACCGGAGCTCTGAACGGCCTACGTTTACCAAGACCTGTATTTACTTTTATTTCACCTTTATTTAACCAGGTAGGCCAGTTGAGAACAAGCTCTCATTTACAACTGCGACCTGGCCAAGATAAAGCAAAGCAGTGCGACAAAAAACAACATGGGATAAACAAAGTACAGTCAGTAACAACAGCAAAATCTATATACAGTGTGTGCAAATGGAGTAAGGAGGTAAAGCAATAAATAGGCCACAGCACCGAAGTAATTACAATTTAGCAAATTAACACTGGAGTGATAGATGTGCAGATGATGATGTGCAAGTAGAAATACTGGTGTGCAAAAGAGCAAAAAAAAGTAAATAAAAACAATATGGGGATGTTGGATTGGCTATTTACAGATGGGCTGTGTACAGCTTCAGAAATTGGTGAGCTGCTCAGCTAGCTGATGCTTAAAGTTAGTGAAGGAGATAAAAGTCTCCAACTGGAAGGAAAGGCGGCCAAAGCAGTTGTTGGCTTTGGGGATGATGAGTGAGATATACCTGTTGGAGCGCGTGCTACGGGTGGGTGTTGCTATGGTGACCAGTGAGCTGAGAAAAGGCGGAGCTTTACCTAGCAAATACTTTTAGATGACCTTTAGCCAGTGGGTCTGGCGACAAATATGTAGCAAGGGCCAGCCGACGAGAGCATACAGGTTGCAGTGGTGGGTGGTATATGGGGCTTTGGTGACAAAACGGATGGCACTGTGATAGACTGCATCCAGTTTGCTGAGTAGAGTGTTGGAGGCTATTTTGTAAATGACATCGCCGAAGTCGAGGACCGGTAGGATAGACAGTTTTACGAGGGTATGTTTGTCACGACTTCTACCGAAGGTAGCTCCTCTCCCTGTTCAGGCGGCGCTCGGCGTCGCCAGTCTACTAGCCATCACCGATCCCTTTTTCCTTTTCTGTTTGTTTTGTCTTTGGTTATTTTTCACACCTGGTTTCATTTGCGTTAATTTCTGTGTGTATATACTGTATGTACCCTGTTGCCTGCCTCACTCCCGAGAGAGTACAATGGGATGGCGGCGGGTGCCAGGGGTTCTTAATCCAGATGGAATTATACCTGGCAACCGTTCACCCGACTCCGTAAGGGAGGCCCTGGAGTGGGCCAACGCGGTATGGGACGATCCTGACTCGGCGAGGGACCTCTATTCAGAGTTCACCCGCCGCTTTCGGGCCGTGTTCGACCAGGCGTGGGACGGAACAACATGGCCCTGCTCGATCACTATAGGTGCAGTTTGCGCGAGGACGTCCGTAGGGAGCTAGCCTGTAGAGACACCACCCTCCCCTTGGACCAGCTGATAGACATGTCAATTCGTTTGGACAACTTGATGGCGACCCGCGGACGTCCAGAACGTGTCCTGTCAGTTTCATCCCCCAGCTCCTCCACTCCAACGGCCATGGAGCTAGGAGGTGCTGCAGCGAGGGCGACCGGGGGAGAGGGCCTTTCCTGTACCAGCTGTGGTCGTAGAATTGGCCGACTCCAACCACGGTAAAGGAGGTGCAGCGGTTCTTAGGGTTTGCCAATTACTATCGGAGGTTTATCCAGGGTTTTGGGCAGGTGGCTGCTCCCATTACGTCACTGCTGAAGGGGGGGTGCGGTGCGTCTGGCGAGCTTGGCTGAGGCGGACAGGGCTTTTGGTCGCCTGAAGGCTCTTTTCACCTCTGCTCCCGTGTTAGTGCATCCGAATCCCTCTTTGGCATTCATAGTGGAGGTGGACACGTTCGAGGCTGGGATTGGAGCCGTGCTCTCACAGCGCTCGGGTACGCCACCGAAACTATGACGTGGGGGATCGGGAGTTGCTGGCTGTCGTCAGGGCCCTGAAGGTGTGTAGACATTGGCTTGAGGGAGCTCAACACCCTTTTCTTATCTGGACTGACCACCGTAATCTAGAGTACATTCGGGCAGCGAGGAGACTGAACCCTCAGGCAAGGTGGGCTATGTTTTTCACCCGATTTATGGTCACCATCTCCTATAGACCAGGCTCCCAGAACACTAAGGCAGACGCACTGTCCTGACTGTATGATACGGAGGAGCGGGCCATCGATCCTACTCCCATCCTCCCGGCCTCTTGTCTGGTGGCACCGGTGAGGTGGGAGGTGGACGCAGACATCGAGTGAGCATCGCATGTAGAGGCTACTCCACCACAGTGTCCAGCTGGACGGGTGTACGTTTCGCTGGAGGTTCGAGACAGGCTGATTTGGTGGGCTCACACGTCCCCCTCCTCTGGTCATCTGTGGATCGGTAGGACGGTGCGATGTCTTAGTGGGAAGTATTGGTGGTCCATTTTAGCCAAGGGCGTGAGGGTTTGTGTCCTCCTGCTCGGTGTGCGCTCAGTGCAAGGCTCCTAGGCACCTGCCCAGAGACAACCTCTTCCCGTTCCACAGCGGCTGTGGTCACACCTGTCGGTTGACTTCCTAACCGATCTGCCTCCGTCACAGGGCAACACCACGTTCCTGGTCGTTGAGGATCGGTTTTCTAAGTCCTGTCTCATCCCTTTGCCCGGTCTCCCTACGGCCCTACAGACTGCGGAGGCCCTGTTTACTCACGTCTTCCGGCACTACAGGGTGCCTGAGGACATTGTTTCTGATCGGGGTCCCCAGTTCACGTCCAGGGTATGGAAGGCGTTAATGGAACATTTGGGGGTCTAAGTCAGCCTTACCTCGTGCTTTCACCCCGAGAGTAATGGGCAGGTGGAGAGAATGAACCAGGATGTGGGTAGGTTTCTGCGGTCGTATTGCCAGGACCGGCCAAGGGAGTGGGCGAAGTATATCCCCTGGGCAGAGATGGCCCAGAACTCACTCCGCCACTCCTCTACTAACCTATCGCCCTTCCAGTGCGTGTTGGGCTATCAGCCGGTTCTGGTACCATGGCATCAGAGCCAGACCGAGGCTCCTGTGGTGGACGATTGGGTGAGGCACTCAAGGGAGACCTGGGAGGCCGCCCACGGGTACCTTAAATGGGCTGAGGGGCGGCAGAAGGCAAGTGCTGACCACCACCGCAGCGAGGCCCAGGTTTTCGCACTGGGGGACATCCCTGCTCTCCTGCGCCTGACTCCTATACCTACCACCTAGACGCAACATTATCACAATGTTTGGCTGTGAGAGTGAAGGAGGCTTGTTGCGAAATAGCCAATTCTAGATTAGATTTTTGATTGGAGATGCTTAACTTCTTGGCGCAACCATCCCGTTAGCGGGATCATTTTCGTCAACATCCTCTGAATTGCAGTGCGCCAAATTCAAATTAAATTACTAAAAATATTTAATTTTCATGAAATCACAAGTGCAATATAGCAAAACACAGCTTAGCTTGTTGTTAATCCACCTGGCGTGTCAGATTTCAAAAAAGCTTTACAGCTAAAGCAAACCAAGCGTTTGTGTAAGGACATCTCTCTCATTAGACAAAACATTACAAACAGCTAGCAGCAAAGTAGATTGGTCACGGAAGTCAGAAAAGCAATAAAATGAATCGTTTACCTTCAATGATCTTCGGATGTATGCACTCACGAGACTCCCAGTTGCACAATAAATGTTCCTTTTGTTCCATAAAGATTATTTTAATATCCAAAAAAACTCCAGTTGGTTGGAGCGTTTTGTTCAGAAATCCACAGGCTCGAGCAGTCACAACGGGGTAGACACAAATTCCAAATAGTATCCGTAAAGGTTGTAGAAACATGTCAAACGTTTTTATAATCAATCCTCGGGTTGTTTTAACAATAAATAATCAATGATATTTCAACCGGACCGTAACTTTTTCAATGGAAGAGAGAGAGAAAATGTCTGCTCCAAGCTGTTGTGCATGCAAAACTTTGCTGGCACCCAGCCATCCACTGACGCGATGTGATCGTTCTCGCTCATTTTTCAGAATAAAAGGCTGAAACTATTTCTAAAGACTGTTCACACCATGTGGAAGCCATAGAGAAAGGAATCTGGTTGATATCCCTTTAAATGGAGGGAAGGCATGCAATGGAACAGGAAGCTTTCAAAATAAGAGGCACTTCCTAGTTGGAAGTGTTAAACTCACAGACAATATTTAAACAGTTTTGGAAACTTTAGAGTGTTTTCTATCCTAATCTGACAATTATATGCATATTCTAGCTTCTGAGCCTGAGAAATAGGCAGTTTAATTTGGGTCCGTTTTTCATCCAAACATCAAAATACTGCCCCCTACACTCAACAGGTTAATATGAGTCTGGAAGGAGAGTTTACAGTCTAGCAAGACACCTAGGTATTTGTAGTTGTCCACATATTGTAAGTCAGAACCATCCAGAGTAGTGATGCTAGTCGGGCGGGCGGGCGGGTGAGGGCAGCAATCGGTTGAAGAGCATGCATTTAGTTTTACTAGCGTTTCAGGGCAGTTGGAGGCCACGGAAGGAGTGTTGTATGGCATTGAAGCTCGTTTGGAGGTTTGTTAACACAGTGTAAAAGAAGGGCCAGATGTATACAGAATGATATCGTCTGAGTAGAGGTGGATCAAGGAATTACCCGCAGCAAGAGCGACATTTTGTTACCAAAGCCCCATATACCACTCACCACTGCGACCTGTATGCTCTTGTCGGCTGGCCCTCGCTACATATTCGTCGCCAGACCCACTGGCTCCAGCTCATCTATAAGTCTTTGCTAGGTAAAGCTCCGCCTTATCTCAGCTCACTGGTCACGATAACAACACCCACCCGTAGCACGCGCTCCAGCAGGTATATTTCACTCATCATCCTCAAAGCCAACACCTCCTTTGGCTGCCTTTCCTTCCAGTTCTCTACTGCCAATGACTGGAACGAATTGCAAAAATCACTGAAGCTGGAGACTTATATTTTCCTCACTAACTTTAAACATCAGCTATCTGAGCAACTAACCGATCGCTGCAGCTGTACATAGTCCATCTGTAAATAGCCCACCCAATCTACCTACCTCATCCCCATATTGTTTTTATTTACTTTTCTGCTCTTTTGCACACCAGTATCACTACTTGCACATCATCATCTGCTCATTTATCACTCCAGTGTTAATCTGCTAAATTGTTATTGCTTCGCTACCATGGCCTATTTATTGCATACCTCCTCACGCCATTTGCACACACTGTATATAGACTTTCTTTTTTCTATTGTGTTATTGACTGTACACTTGTTTATCCCATGTGTAACTCTGTGTTGTTGTTTGTGTCGCACTACTTTGCTTTATCTTGGCCAGGTCGCAGTTGTAAATGAGAACTTGTTCTCAACTAGCTTACCTGGTAAATAAAGGTGAAATAAAAAACAGAAAAAATAAAAAAAGATCCTGATTGAAAACAGCAGAGGTGTATTTGGAGGGCAAGTTGGTCAGGATAATATCTATGAGGGTGCCCATGTTTATGGATTTAGGGTTGTACCTGGTGGGTTCCTTGATATTTTGTGTGAGATTGAGGGCATCTAGCTTAGAATGTAGGACGGCCGGGGTGTTAAGCATGTCCCAGTTTAGGTCACCTAGCAGAACGAACTCTGAAGATGGCTCAATGGGGACTGTGTGAGGTACTGGCTAGGGAGCTTGAAGAATGGAGATATAACAGACAGGGGGAGGATGGATGTATAGACTGTAGCAGTTATATGGCTTCTTTGTTTACTTTACTTCAAGACCACTAACAAGTGATAGATCTGGATAGAACTGGATAGAACTTTATTCCACCATATACCATTTAGGTTCAATGTAAAAAAAAATCAATACCATTTAGGTTCATGTCAGACCAATGCTCATGAAAGGAGATGAGGAGAGGAGGCTTTTTCAAATAAAATTGTGATGTAGCCTCTAGTCTGGGTCATTCACTTCACCAACACTACTGTCACCCAAGGAAGATGGGGGGGGGGGCATTTCTCAGGTTTCCTCTAGCTACAAAGAAAACATTTTAGCCTGGTCTGTAATCCCTCTAGAAGCCTCCTCTAAGCTCAAGGGCCAACAGTGGCCTTCCTCTCTGGCCGCTCAGCCGCCAGGCCTGCCCAGGCCCAAGAGTCCCCCCAGTCTTCCTCCAGGACGACCCCCCTGGGGCCCTGGACCGGCCTTCCTGTTGACGGCAAAGTGAATTAGAGTGGGGCTGAAGCAGCAGAGGCTCCCCCTGGGGGGCTGGAGGGCTAATCACCGTGTTTCTCACAAACCACAGAGGAAGCAGGAAGCATTAGCATTCCTGCAGCAGCAGACCACCACACCGGCCCCACTAAGGCCTGTCAGCCCGGCCGGCTGGCTGGGCCCCTAAACAGACATGGAGAGAAGAGAGTGGGCCTGCCTGACTTGGGAGGGGGGAGGTGGGGTGTTTGATTTTTCTCACATACAATCACTGTCTCGGTCTCAGAGTCTCAAGGAGTTTGGCACGTCGCCTCATGCGAGCAGGCCTAGCACACATGCTCACGCACACATGCACAGTCCCCCAGTCGAGGAATTCTTCATTCAAGCGAACAGTGGGAGGATGGGGTGCTGCTCTCGGGTTACGCTTTGACTTGATTAATGCTGAAGGAATTGGACAAGTTGTGCTTCCTGCAAGTGAGTTTTTATCGCAGCCGTGTACAACATTTGCTCTCGAATAACGAGATGCATTCGAATGCTTCAAACTCATTTGCGGCCCCACGTTACGAGACAATCCAGCTCATTTGCTCCACTTTTTTTTACCATTCATTTTGTGGAGTACGTAGTTTGTTATAGTTTCAGGCAAACATGTTCAGAGAAGATAGCATTATTATGCATTCTGAACGTTCAATAAATATCCTATAACCATACACAGACTCAGTACACAGTGGAATATTCCAGATGGACCTCTTTAAGATCCCCAAACTCTCCTCTTCGGAGGAGGAGGGAGGTCAAGGTGAGCAGGGAGGACCAAAAGACTCATTTCCCACAATCCCTTGCCAGCAATAGCCCCCCAGCTGTTCAAAGCCTGCCATAACAACAGCTGCTCCAAGGTTTAGTGCTTCATGTTACTATGACAACAGTAGACTGATTCATATGCACAGTC
Organism: Oncorhynchus mykiss; assembly: GCF_057628025.1. Taxonomy (NCBI): domain Eukaryota; kingdom Metazoa; phylum Chordata; class Actinopteri; order Salmoniformes; family Salmonidae; genus Oncorhynchus; species Oncorhynchus mykiss. Next base: position 22,985,148 of record NC_143031.1, read on the forward strand.
TCTCTGTTCTAATAACGAAAGTGGCATTATGCCATAATTTAATTTCCATAAAACAAGAAAAGTTTGCTTGGTTGTTCTACACTAAGACGCAGGGCATGAAGAAGCTAATTCATTTTGTATAATGCCGAGTTCTGTAGCACATGCACCCAAACTCAAAAACCCAATGCATAAACTTGACCCCCCATGCTTGCAACAAACACCAAACTGAATCTATCTGTATCTATAAAATGAACTCAATATAAAATCCTTACAGTGGTATCTGCACACACAAAATGGGACCTAAATATGTCTGTCATCCCTTACAGCTGTACACCAGAATATCACACAGATCACTGTCAAGCAGGATGTACAATTATAAATGTTTCTTTATTCTGGCCAAACAGGAAGTGAGGTAACTTGGCCATCTACAGGGTGCAATAAGAAACAAAGAATGGTACTTCCACATTTACAGTATAAAGCCTATACATTAACAATTCATCTCTTTCCATTGTCTTAACAAAATCATACACACACACATATATATATATATATACATAATACAAACACTGAATGACACCCTATATATATGATATATATATATATATATATATATATATATATATATATATATATATATATATATATATATATATATATATATATATATATAGGGTGTCATTCAGTGTTTGTATTATGTTACCCCTATGGGAATACCTACAATGTTATAGAGGCATATATAGAGTATATCTTCAAAATGTAATATGACATTAACTATGTAGGTGATGATTATTTCAGGGAAGGAACGTATTTTGGCCATAATCAATAGCAGTAATCAAGCATTTTGACAGAAATAGAACCCGTACAGTGCAAACAATTTCCTCTTTCACCATCACACAGTTTGCAGGGTTCTTTTGAAACACAGACTATGTACTTAACATTTGGAATAGCATAGAATACATTTGTAGGTTTATAAGTTATTCTAAGCTCAACATTTGGGACTAGGCCTACTTTCAGGTCAGTATGGCTAAGACTGTTGTTTAAGGATAACAACTGTAGAATTCCAGGGAGTTAAGGAAGCTTTGGATGACAATTGTAGGTATTCCCATAGGGGTAACAGGACACTGCATGGTGTCACGAGGGGTTTACACCCAACGTTTAACGAGCAAGCAGCTGATATAGGCAGCTGTAGCAGACAAAGCACGGGACACACACGGACATAAACACACATAATACAAACACAGAATGACACCCTATCCACCCTTACATGCACACACAAAACAATACACACATGCATATACAAACACACACACACAATGATCCATATACTATATATCCATACTTTACACCCACAATTTTACTCTTACAAATGTGAGTGAACACCATACAACCCATACTACATATACAATCTTTGTACTTTTTATTAGTCACTGCTACACTGCTGTGTCAGTTGATTATTTCGAACATAGATTTCCCCTCTGCTCCAGTCAGATCTGACAGAAGAAGAATATTCCACTCCTCTCCTCATGAGCAAACAGGGGAAAGCCAAACAGGAAAAGGAAATAACTGGCTATAAATATCTCTGAGCAAAGTGGTGAGTCAGGTTGGATGAAAAAAAAGGAAATACCAAAAAATAAAATCTACCTCTTTCTCTCTATACCTCTTATCTTTTTCATAAAGCCCTGAAAACACATTCAATCCATTTAAAACGGACACGCTGCTTCTGTATCGGCAATTGATTCTTTGCATCATGGTCATGGAAGCAACGTTTGTCCAATGTTTGTAAATTATTCAGTGATTCCAAATAGCTACTTCTATCTCTGTGATGGGCAGATATTTGTTTTTATTTAAACTTACAGTCAACTAAATACATTTTATCCAACAAATCTTTAAACCTAACACTTTGATATACGATCACATTGTCACTCATTTGCAGTTTATACATAGGTATGTTTGCTAATTAGGCATTTATTCAGTGTGTGAATAAGAAAACATTGATAAATTGTCAATAATACCTAATAACTTAGCTATGAATATAAAATTAGCATATACAATGTGATTCCTACTAAAGAGTTAGCAAATTGCTACCTTTATTTTCAGTGGTGGGAGATGTAGAGGGTAAAGCAAAAGGAAGTACAAAGACGGAGCATTTGAAAGTAACATTGAGTGTGTGGTCACTGGTTCGTCAGTTTGTCCTAATGCACTGCAACACTAAGTGACTTCCATCTTCCATTCTATATTTTCCAAATGGTTTGATTCTAGAAAACGTTATATTAAATACGATTAGCATTAAAACATTACTCAAACTAGTGTTTAGCAATGTTGTCTACACTAGTGATAACTAAGGTCCTTTGGCCAGTAAGACCAAACTCAACCCAGCAGCGCCCAATGATACATGTCCATTTTACAATTTTTGTCAATACTATTTAACGACATGAAAACGTGTTAAAAATGCTACTCGATATGACGAGTCGTAACACGTCCGTGCAGTTTATGCTATTCCATCACCCTCCCCAATCTCATAAAACTGAAGGAGCTCTCTAGCTAGCACACATAACTTGTATGACCTGAACCATGCTCCTCAGGCCCCCACGGGTCTAGTGAGGCCAACCAATAGTGCATCTTCTGCTCTTTTGCTAAGATCAGATCTGAGCACCAGGCCCCAGTCCCCCAGCCTCAGCTCTATAGAAGTAGCTCCAGCCTCAGCTCTATTGACGTAGCTCCAGCCTCAGCTCTATAGAAGTAGCTCCAGCCTCAGCTCTATCGAAGTAGCTCCAGCCTCAGCTCTATCGAAGTAGCTCCAGCCTCAGCTCTATTGATTTAGCTCCAGCCTCAGCGCTATAGAAGTTGCTACAGCCTCAGCTCTATAGAAGTAGCTACAGCCTCAGCTCTATAGAAGTAGCTCCAGCCTTAGCTCTATAGAAGTAGCTCCAGCCCCAGCTCTGTAGAAGTAGCTCTTAGCCCCATGAGCCATATTCCTATCCACTGCCCCTTAGTCCCACCCCAATAGCCTCATCCCTAGTCCTAGCCCCAAACCCAGCTCCAACCTGTGTCATCCCAGCACACCCGGGTGGAGCTGAGGGGAAGGAAGGAGGGAAGAGAGGTAACGGAGGGGAATAGACTGAGACACGGAGGTTTTACAGCAGATTCCTCAGGCTTGGGGATGAATTCAGTGGAGGGTGGATGGAACCTCACTAGCGAATGCTAGGCTGGCTGATCTAATGGACGCTGGGGGACACTAAAACTATCTTCCCCTGGTGGTGTCTTCCCTATTTTTGGAGGGTCACATACAGACATGCCTGTTTTATATTACTCCATTGGGCCTCCAATGGGCCCACAACGTCTCCCAGAAGTTAATTTGTTGTCTCTCTGTCTAGCAGAAGGGAGATAGGGTGGAGGGAAGAGGGAACACAATGAACTTGGCAGAAGAAGGGCAAGGGTCTGAATTCAAGACAGTGTGGAATTCTCTGTCTGTGTCTGAAGTCAGTCTGGCTAGCTGACCTTTAGCCAGTTTTTTTCCAGACTCCTCTCTCTTTCTCTAAGTAGGAAGGAAAATGTTAACCCTTTCTGAAGCACATAGTTCATAAATGTTTTATACTGTTTTAATTTAGCTGTACAAGGGTCAATATTTTAGAAGCAATATTCTATAAGATGTGCTGGTACTCAAGCATTAGAACATTTGAGGTGCCGGTAATCAGTACCAGTGTGCACCAGCTAATTTCAAACTCTGGATAGATGTATCATGTATGTGCTTGTCTGTATGTTTCTGAGTACAAAATGTATTTAAGAGAACAGGGAAAGCTGAGAGGTGTGCTGCTATCTGTATTAAATGTCTTCAACCGTTTATAAATACCACCACAGCAGGAAACCAGGGACAACAGCCAGCCTGTTAAATGGCTGTTACACACACACACACACACACACACACACACACACACACACACACACACACACACACACACACACACACACACACACACACACACACACACACACACACACACACACACACACACACACACACACACACACACACACACACTGGAATCAAGACGAAGGTGCAAGTGATCCTACACAATCCTGCTCTTTACTGGGGACATCTCACCTCCAGAAAACGCTGCACTGACAGACAGTTCCACAGCCCTGGTCTCGGATCAGCTTTCCCTTCCCGATCCCTAACCTTACTCATTAAGATTAAACAAACACACCTGACCCCAGATCAGCACTCAGGGGCTACAATGTCCATTTACACATAACTGACCCTGGCCCGAGCCAACCCGGGGAGTGTGCCATGTATTTGCCACAGGGGAGTTTGACCGGGCAGACACCGAACAGAACTGCCAGAACTTCTGGCGGTGTGGAAAGGCTTCTCACCTCACCTCAGGCCTTGTCATTCTACTGCCGACATGACAGCGAACCACAGACCCACTGGCTGCTGTGTTCAGCCCCACACCGGTCGCTCTACGCTACACAACAGCTGTTTACATTTCACTTTTAGCACAGAGCTGTCATCAACCTTTTGAGGGACACCATTATAAAATTAGATATTTAAAGTAAGTGGCGGGGGAGGGGGGTGGCTGAAGTCAAGTGGAAGACGGCGGACAGGGGTTCACTATTAGGTGACATAGTCTGGTGTTCTCCGATGTACAGTGCTGCGCCTTTTGTGAACCCACTGTGGCTCGTTATAGGTGTCCTGTTTCAACTCTGACCTTGGGGAAGCAGGTTGGTTGGTTGGTCAATAGTCACTGTCTTTAGAATGGTATGGTGGTGGAGACAGGCGGTTATGTGGTTATGACTCTGGTAAGCTCGCTGGATCAGCCACAGGCATTAAACCTGTTAACGTTCTGACATGACTAGTCTCTTGTAAATTTGGTTCTGGGTGTCCAGATGATGCCATGACAGGCCCGTCCAAACCACCCAATGAAATATGATGAAACTAGACAAGTCTATTGTTACTATGAGTTAGTGGTGGAGCAGGTTGCAGGGAGGTTATAAACCATTTGCAGTGGGGTTTTATAAATGGATATAAACAGTATATGTGGTATTTTATGGCCATTGAAAAGACATGTAGTTGTTCATTAAAGCATCTGGAGAAAACCTCCATGTTCATAGGCTGGTTATCAGTGTTTTGTGTGTTATGAATTGGGGAAAATCAGGGTTGGGGTCAATTCGAATTTAAGGCAGTCAGTTCTGGAAGTGATTTGAATAAAAGATTTAGAAATTGAAAAGCTTAAAAAATAAATAGCTTTGACGTTTCATTTATTCAGAAGTCATTGAAAAAAATGTCATTTTTTTAGAATGGAAGAAGAGTTTATATCCAAAATGCTATATCCACCAATTTTTCACATTTCAGTTTTTTTTATCAGAAATGATTGCTTATGGATACCTTCATACTGTACTGTGTGTGTGTAAAATATGTTCTCAGACGTTTAATTAAAATATTTTAGATGTGTATTAAAATGTGTTTTTCCGATAAATGCTATATATCTGTTGTTTAGCTGGAATGGAATGGTTCGCATCCTGTATATTTGACTGTGATATGTGGTTGTCTCACCTAGCTTTCTTAAGATGAATGCACTCACTGTAAGTCGTTCTGGCTGAGAGCATCGGCTAAAACCTAGCAGGAATACTTATTTCTCTGAGAGTGAGGCGGATATAACATTTAGTAAAATGATTTGTCTCTCTGAAATGAAACCATCAAGAGATAGATTTTAAACAAATACATGTCTGTCATTGAACAACCCCATCCCTTGATTAAACAGTGAAAAGTCACACAAATATCTTTAGGAATTTATTTAAACAATAAAAGCTAATTTACCAACATTTCTTGAAAATAGATATATAGCGTTTTGGAATTAAACTATTTTCAGTTTACTCCCTTCAATTTGAATTGACCCCACCATGGGAAAAATAAAATATTTACCACAAGAGGGGGAAAAGAGGATTTAAAATCCCTATTTTTTGGACTCTGATTGTTCTGGACTATAGATTATTCATCCAGTCATTCATGACAAGATGATTACAGTGCAGAGTGCAGAAAATAGAAAACATTAGCTTAAATTCTGTTGACAAAAGCTGATGTACAAATTAGCTCAACTAACCTGGACCCCCGCACACTGGCTCGGTACCGGTACCCCCAGTATATAGCCTCGTTACTGTATTTTATTGTGTTACTTTTTATTATTTTTTACTTTGGTTTTTTGGTAAATATTTTCTTAACTCTTCTTGAACTGCACTGTTGGTTAAGGGCTTGTAAGTAAGCATTTCACGGAAAGGTCTACACTTGTTGTATTCGGCCCATGTGACAAATACAGTTTGATTTGATTTGTTATCAGCAGGCCCAAAATCCCCACGTCTTTTTGTCTGTTAGACCTCTACAGAGAACTGTACTCTTCTCTTCCTAAAAACCTTAACATGTCTGCCAAGAAACAGCCGAAAGTGATCATTCTAAAAGTCAGTTTAGTGTTAAGCCACTGGGCCTTAACTTGCCAAGAAGTTCCAAACCTGTATGAAAACCATGCAGTTCAATGCATTGCAAATTCCACAGACCAGAGTGGAGCTATCAACACATAAAATGTCAAAGGACTCTTTCTTTGTGAATGGACTCTAGCACATCTGTGATTTAAATCGACTTATATCTATCTACCAGAAACCAGAATCAAATCATGCCTATCGCTCTCTGTAATATTTCTTTAGTATCTTTTTCTACTTGCTGGAGCATCCAAGAAGAGCAAAGTGTAGAGAAAGAAAACGGTATGCTGAAATACATTGCTTATTCAACCGTGCCAAATTTGTATCAGTAACTCACACTTTTCAGAGACAGAAGGAACAATAGGGTCGTTAGAAAAGCAAAGCTCATATCGCGGCACATATCCTAACATACTAATTACCTGGCACACAGTTTGAATCTGTTTATTATGCATGAAATAATCTAATGTGATGACTGCAATAATGATGCGCACACAGATAATAAGATAAAAGAGTGGTAACCAATTATGGACAGGAGTCACAAAAGTCTTTGTAGTGGAGAAAAGCTCAGTGATAGACTAGGTTGAAAATGAGTACTGTCTCTACATACTACTCTACATAATGTACTGCCAAGCTTGAATTAACATCTATAAAATGTCTGTACGACAATACATTTAGACATTTTATTACAATTCATATTTTCTTTATTTACTGCTATAAAGCAACCCTGGTAAGATGAGGTTAGTCACGTAATTTAAAGACAATGGTAAATGTCTAAATGTTTTACTCTATGGAAAGTGTTCATTCTATTGTATGTTGATAGTTGGATAATTGGAAAATAGGAACTAGGGCCATTGTTTTAAGACACATAGTCTGAGTAAAATACATAGGTGTTCTCTCAATCGCTTGGTACAATGGGTATAAGGAAGACAGGGGAACTCTAACATGGACAATAAAACTACGACCATTCTTTTGTCGCCAACTGTTCTGTGTGCAGATTCCTTTAGAGTTTGTGTCTGTTATGATAATATTTCCCAGAGCCTCTGCATCCACTTTATGCATCTGCCATCTTCTTGTTTACATTCTGACTTGAAAGTCAACAACTTGATGCCTTGGGTCCAATAAAACGTAACAAATGTGAAAGAACATAAAATAAGGATTGGCGTGTGTGGTTTGGAACAGCCAGTGGGAAGTAAGATGAATGTTGAGTCATAAAAATGCAACCACTTCTTAAATCAGAACTGGCATTAGCCTAAAAAGTCTTACAAACACACAGCTTTCATTCACGTGGTGTGTGTGTGTGCCATTAAGAATCAAGGCATAAGAGTACCCACATTCATACACAGTCGTTTAATTTATGTTTCACTGTTTTTAAGGTTTAGATTTCATATTAACTCCCTTTTTTCAAGTCTGAATGAAATTCCTGGACACAAAGTTCAATGGGATCTCCATAAACATGTCACTGAGCATTTCCTGTTGAGGAGTGAAAACCTGTAACCTGTAGTCATCCTTAGATTGCACAGATCTCAGATCAGCTTACCCTACCCAAAACCTTAATCATTAGAGGTTAGGGATGCAAAACGGACCTTAGATCAGTGTCTCGGGCCTACTCTATACTATTTCTAAGAAACCTTGTCCTTGCTCACAAACCACCCTGGCCCCTTTGGGCTCTAGCCCTCCAGCAATACAGGAGCATGCTCTCTTGTAGGGAGGCTAAAGTAACACAGGCTAGGGCTAAACATGATCTGCTTGCAAAGGAACTGAAAGAGCAGTGAGCTATTCAGACATTTCTAACCTATCCTGCAGGGCAACTGGCCACAACTTTACATTCTCACATTAACTGTGAGTGATGTCACAACAAGTCTACTTCGCTTCTCTATACAAGAACTAGAATGTGCAGAGGAATTGTGCAAGCATACTCTGTGACTGAGCAAGGGAAGCAGCTGTTGAAATTCCAAACAAAATCTAAAAACTTGAATGAGGAAAACAGCAAAACAATCCAGTCTAACTGACTAAAAGCGAAGTGCGAAGGGACTGATTCTCAACGCAATCCTGTAGCTTTAACATTAACGTCAGTGTTTTTCTTACTCACTTATTGTTTTCTCACACACCCTCACTGAGTGCCAGAGTGCCAGACTCATAATTTTCTGAAACTAATGGGGTGAGAACAAGAGAGGGGAAAGTAATGATTGAATTATCTGAATATGGCAGACACGGCCTTCTTGGTATACTGTGCACTTTGCGAGTTGACGTTTTCTCAATTTTGGTTTCAATAAAAATTGTCAAAGACCATTAAAGTAACTTGAGGAAGCATGTGTATGAATCACCCACAGTTATCTGAGGCTCATCAATTAGGAAGGAGATTATTTTCTTAATTAACTTCTCTATTTAAGGATTAGGGAACAGAATGGGAAAACGTCCACAAACTTTACTTTGAACAAAAGTGTATTTCAGATTCTTACATTTTGGACAACGTGAAATAAGTACAGTATCAACTATCAAGTACATCTTAACATGTGGATCAGCTGAATGTAAAAAATGCTCACTTCCATCCCCAAACTAGACTGAAGAGGATCTTTAGAGGGACCTATGTTTTTCAAAGACCTACATTGCCTAGAACCCCTAAATCATCTAATATGTCAAAGCCGAGAGAAGCTGGGAGCTTTACAGTCTCCCTACGGCCAAAAGGCATCAATGCACTATATTGCGGAGATGAAACGGTACTCCTTAAAGTATTTTGGAGAGTAAAAGTCTAGTAAAACACAAGACATAACATTACCAGGGAGAAATAAAATGCACTCCCACTAGTCAACGTCAGCATAAAATCATGGTGCTTTTTTACAAGGAATTGGACCACATTGAGGAAGTCATTTGTATAAGTGTAATAAGTGAAATTTCCACTAAAATGCAATACAATAAATTATTCTGTCATTGCCGCTTAAGCAATGCTTTCAGTCCTTTGATCCACTGCTTCTGCTATAACAAAGCCCATCAGGAAAATGTCCTTGATTTCCTATGTCAGACGTTGCATCTGGCTTTTGATAATAAACCTCTATGGACATCATAGGGAGAACAAAAACAAGATGTACAGATGGATTTGCAGGGAAGGAAACTCAATTATAGACTAATGTTAAAAAGCCAGGAGGTGAGAGTACAGAGGGAAAATATTGTCCTCCAAACCAGAGATGTCCTGTAATACAATACACTGAGAAATACACAGGAAGTATACAGTAAGGCAGAAAGGGCGGAGTGATGTCATTCCAGCAAATTGTGAGAGATGGCACTTCTTAGGACAAAATGGCACTTAGGAGATTGCACCCATTCAATGGACCTGTGTACTGTTTTTCTAAGTACAGTCTACTACTGTCTAGTGCCAATCATCAACATAAGGAAATGGCCAACCAGATTCCATTAAGACAACTGTAGGCACATGGTTACCACCAAGGAGTAGTACTCTCTCCACGCCCTCTGTGTCTCGGCCAATGCTTTGTAACACAGCCAGTCAAAATGTCTAGGAAACTCGAGAATGACATTTCACACCTCCAAACTAATTGTGGAAATATGAATGGTAGCTCTAGCTGTAGTTTTAACCTACGTTCCAAGAGTCTCCCACTAAGGGTGTATGTTTTTATCCAACTGTAGGGTTATCATATTGCTGCCCATACATGTACAGTGAGGGGGAAAAGTATTTGATCCCCTGCTGAGTTTGTACGTTTGCCCACTGACAAAGAAATTATCAGTCTATAATTTTAATGGTAGGTTTATTTGAACAGTGAGAGACAGAATAACAACAAAAATATCCAGAAAAACACATGTCAAAAATGTTATTAATTGATTTCCATTTTAATGAGGGAAATAAGTATTTGACCCCCTCTCAATCAGAAAGATTTCTGGCTCCCAAGTGTCTTTTATACAGGTAACAAACTGAGATTAGGAGCACACTCTTAAAGGGAGTGCTCCTAATCTCAGCTTGTTACCTGTATAAAAGACACCTGTCCACAGAAGCAATCAATCAATCAGATTCCAAACTCTCCACCATGGCCAAGACCAAAGAGCTCTCCAGGGAAGTCAGGGACAAGATTGTAGACCTACACAAGGCTGGATTGGGCTACAAGACCATCGCCAAGCAGCTTGGTGAGAAGGTGACAACAGTTGGTGCGATTATTCTCAAATGGAAGAAACACAAAAGAACTGCCTATCTCCCTCGGCCTGGGGCTCCATGCAAGATCTCACCTCGTGGAGTTGCAATGATCATGAGAGCGGTGAGGAATCAGCCCAGAACTACAATGAACATCTGAATGATTCAGAGGACAACTGGGTGAAAGTGTTGTGGTCAGATGAGACCAAAATAGAGCTTTTTGGCATCAACTCAACTTGCTGTGTTTGGAGGAGGAATGCTGCCTATGACCCCAAGAACACCATCCCCACTGGCAGGGTAGCCTAGTGGTTAGAGTGTTGGACTAGTAACTGGAAGGTTGCAAGTTCAAACCCCCAAGCTGACAAGGTACAAATCTGTCGTTCTGCCCCTGAACAGGCAGTTAACCCACTGTTCCTAGGCCGTCATTGAAAATAAGAATTTGTTCTTAACTGACTTGCCTAGTTAAATAAAGGTAAAATAAATAAAAAATTAAAAACATGGAGGTGGAAACATTATGCTTTAGAGGTGTTTTTCTGCTAAGGGGACAGGACAACTTCACCGCATCAAAGGGACGATGGACAGGGCCATGTACCGTCAAATCTTGGGTGAGAACCTCCTTCCCTCAGCCAGGGCATTGAAAATTGGTCGTGGATGGGTATTCCAGCATGACAATGACCCAAAACACACAGCCAAGGCAACAAAGGAGTGGCTCAAGAAGAAGCACATTAAGGTCCTGGAGTGGCCTAGCCAGTCTTCAGACCTTAATCCCATAGAAAATCTGTGGAGGGAGCTGAAGGTTCAATTTGCCAAGCGTCAGCCTCGAAACCTTAATGACTTGGAGAAGATCTGCAAAGAGGAGAGGGACTAAATCCATCCTGAGATGTGTGTAAACCTGGTGGCCAACTAGAAGAAACGTCTGACCTCTGTGATTGCCAACAAGGGTTTTGCCACCAAGTACTAAATCATGTTTTGCAGAGGGGTCAAATACTTTTTTCCCTCATTAAAATGCAAATCAATTTATAACATTTTTGACATGCGTTTTTCTGGATTTTTTTGTTGTTATTCTGTCTCTCACTGTTCAAATAAACCTACCATTAAAATTATAGACTGATAATTTCTTTGTCAGCGGGAAAACATACAAAATCAGCAGGGGATCAAATATTTTTTTCCCTCACTGTATGTATTTTTGGAGAAGGGAGTTTACAAATATGCGGCATCCATAACGGTTGGTGTGATTTTCTCTGCTTTGATCTGCTGTTGAATCAAAATCAAATATTTCTAACCTCACCCTGCTCAGCTGTTACCAGGGCGGTTGAATATAATACATTCAGGATTTACTGGCAGGCTTCATATTTCTCTCTGTGAGGCTGTATTAATTTATTAGGATTATCTGCATTCCACCAGAGATAAAAAGCAAAAGCACAAAGAGGTTTGCAGTCTTGTTAAAGGTCTTTAAATGCAGAATTAATAATAAGCTGCTACTAATTTGATTTAGCTTTTGATCCTTGAATAATCATTTTTACAGAAAAAAACAACTTGATTTTGGGGTGAATAATAATCATCCTCATCACCATCATATTGTAAAGAAGTTGAAATGTACTTTCAATAAACGTTATTGTCATTATTGCCAATAAATAGCTGTATTCACAGCCTGACTATGATCTATCACACTATAATTACATCCACTTCAACAAAACACAATTAAAAACATCAGCCTTTTGTTTAGTGAGTTTTGTTTAGTTTCAGGAATGTCTCCCTGCTGTTACTTCATTTCCTCATTCTAAAAAAGGGCAATACGATCAAAGTGTTGATGCTAAAATCATTAGCAAATTACTAAATATTTTATTCAATGCTATGACATGCTGTGCTCTTTTATAGTTATAGACTCATATCCAGATCTCCAACCATGAGGGTTGTCTGGACAACCTCTACAGAAGCATAAAGATCTTGCCTAGTATACTTGGTGATTTGATGATTTTGGAAAGCATATTGTTATTAAAGTAATAGGAACTAAATCCATTCACTTCTGCTGGTTGCTATTCAAATGTAGTGGCTTTGGAAAAAACCTTGAAAACATCTCAGAGAGTTCTAATGCATTTTCATGACCCTATCTATTTTCAGTCCTTCTGCAGACTGAGCAAGCAGCAGCGAAGGATCAGCCAATTGCACATGACACAAACAACATGGCAGATCGTTAAATACATCCACTGCTCCTCCAGAGCATAAATCAAGCAAATTTGTTTCCTCTCCATGTCGCTCCCCGGTGACGGACTTAGAGTTAGAGCAATGCCAACGCAGCAGTAGTGGGATAATGGGGCGAGGGATAAGGTATAAAAGCATCCAGGGTCGTCCTTACACTGAGCCCTCCGACGGTTGAAGCAGGCCTCGTCCCTCCTCAAGAGAGCAATAGGGATCAAGCAAGCTTAGTGGACCTGGCCGGTGAGGGCCCCTGATGTGGGGGCCACAACATGCATCCCAATCATCTCGAGGTCTGCTGGTGTACTGCACTATGGAGGCCTGTACAGCAGAGAAAAAGGCCCAAATGTTCCCGGGGATAGAACAAGATCTTGGTGCACTCCAACGCGATACACCCAGCAGACTAAGTCCTCATGAATGATTTCAAACAAAACGACTTTCTCTCTCTCTCCCTCCATCTGACTGCTAAAACAAAGATTATGAAATGGGGAATTAGTTAGAATGACACCTGAAAAACCTTGATGGTTTTCTCAGAGAAAATTATGTATTTGTTACTTTGGCACAGTGAAGGAGGTGGTATTAGGGGCTAAGGCAAGGAAATAGCAGGCATTTGTACATCGCTTAAATTTTCTCAATCACTTTATGGCAACACATAAATGCACAAATTGGCTTATAACATATGCTTTTCTCGCTCTGCTTATTTCCTTCATTTATGCGACTGAATTACTTTATTAGTGATTATCCCCAAAAAGCTGCAGGAGAGCACAGCATTGCACATAATAATGTAATTGACCCATAAACTGGGGAATGGGAATATGCAAATAATGTCTGGGTGTTTTGTATCTGCAGTTTTGCCCCTGGGCTGCTTGTCCCATGACACAAATCAGCAATTAGGATCCCAGCAGGGTTTTGGAGCATCTAAATTGTCAATACCCCGATCTACCAACATTTGGAGTCATGTGGGGTACACAACAACATGGCACAAGCACTAAGGGTGAGTAGTTTGTGACAAAATGAAGATTATAGTGTGTGTGTGTGTGTGTGTGTGTGTGTGTGTGTGTGTGTGTGTGTGTGTGTGTGTGCTATTTGACTCTCTTATTTTCCACAACTAACTTTTGAATTATTTGCTTGGATCATGAGTCTGATATTTATTTTACAGACACAAAAGTTACATTAATTATTTCACTCATATTCTTCTGTCAACACAAATAAAGACACATTAAGAAAATGCATTGTTTATGTTCATAGTCAAAGTTCAAACAAATCTGGTCCATTGAAGTGTTTACGACTGTCCCATATGTAGTAGATACCTAAGGGGACTAAATGCCTGAGTCACTAGCTTTTGTTATGTGACTTGTGAATACATTGCCGCAGCAATTTTATTACCATTGTGTGCTTGGTAATGTGAGTACAACATGCAAAGACATCAGATGTTGTATTTATAAAGGGATAAGGGTCACTGTGCACAATACTGACCCTGCATCATGTTCAACACTATGCCACAAGGACTTTCAGCCTTCTTGAAAGTTGATTGAACAGGGCCCTTTAGTTGAATGAGGCCTAAAGATTAGCTTTCAATATTACATGTTTTACATATTATGTTTCTTTACAGTAGTTTTACACGTTTCATGTCTACAATTACTTGGCATGTACATGGCTTTTTTTTGCAATTTCCAAATAAGATGCAGATTCCGATTTTGCTCTAAATATAAACTGCTTTGAATTATGCTCTCTGAATATAACTATCATCAGAATCTGAGCGGTTGTATGGGGTACTCCTTCAAAGGGAGTTTATATAATCATTTTTGTGGTAATACCTTGTATGTATATATCAGTTTAGTTTAAATATAAATAACCAAAGTGAGTTCATATCAGATGCTGGGTTATACACAATAATGCCTCAACTACTGCGACTAAATAAAACCATAATGGAAGACCAAACATTGCAAATGGGCACATATTGAATGCATGAATTGTGAATCAGAACTCACTATAATGTTCGACAACTTTGAAGCTTAGAGGGAGAGAGACAAAATAGCTTGATTCTTTCTAATCTATACGTGGCAATAAATTGTGAATACAACTCCAAATTATGTGACATTTTGAGAGTGTTCATGTCAAATGCCCAGCCCACTAAAAGCCCAGTCCTGGAATAGACAAGTAATCCAAAATAGAAAGTATATATAGCGACTAGGCATTGAGTCGTGCCACACAAAGAGCGCTAATGTTCAGTCTGGAGAGGTCTTGCAAGGTATGCCCCAGCAATGAAAAGCAAACATTGTAGTCACTGAGTTGATGACAGCCACAAGCCATTCACTTATAATGATAGAAAGATAGAAATACAGTAGATAATAAAGTGCCAAACTGAATGTATTTTGATACATGGATTAAAGTCATCCGACTTGTTGACTAGGGCAATTAAATATCTATAACAATATTTTACATGATGCTATTTCAGATTAATTCAAACTAAAACACTGACTATAATGCATAAAAATAGGGCAGTGGGTTGGATTGCTTTGTTGGAGCGCCAAGTGCCAAGATTTCAAATAATCTAATCCAAACCACATAGCGAGCGCTACAATCAAATCTTTCAAACTCTTTGTCATGCTCAGGCTATTGCAAGATTTGACTGACAAGCCATAACCTACGTAAAATGTGTAGTTTTGACAAATTGGAAATGATTAGGCTACAATGACTAGCATAACGCATAACCTATGTGCCGTAAACGCAAAATAATGCGCCTCAATTGCCTATACGTGAAAAGATTATTAATGTAGTCCATGTGTCACTTATAAACAATTTTGTTGACTTTCATCCTCTTATATTTATGTTACATACATTAGCAGTTATTTACAGTGAATTTGGGATAGCTTATTGATGCCAAACGGGACTATTTGTAGCCTAAAGTTAGTCCTATACTATTACTTATTTTACTAGCCAGGTCTGACTGCAAAACGTGTTTTTTTTTTCCATAGAGAAAAGGATATATTTCTTCCACCTATAGCCCATCTATAACAATAAGCTTATGAAAATGATCAGATCGAATACAATTAAGTTTTAAGATAATCATCCAGCTGAAAATCTATGAAAATTATAGACGACTCGATGTAAATATAAATAAAATCCATATCCAATAAATAGGTATATCATGTAGGCTATGCCAGTCAAAACATATATGCAAATACAATTAATAAAACAAATAAATATATACATGCATATTAATTAATTAAGAAATAATTATTCAATGAGCATGAATCCACCGTCGGAAAGCACGTTCAGGTGCAGTGTCTAAAAATGTCTAGTACAGTCTTCGATAATTCTCTCTTCTCCATATCCCTTGAAAACTAAAGTGTCCACGCAAAACGAAAACGCCTAATGCCATTATCTGAAACATATACATAGACTATTTTATTAATCCAAACGCTGCATCAAGCAAAAATCCTCGTCTTTCCATCCAGTACAAAAATGTATCACCCTTCTCTGTTCTCTCTTTCCTCTCCTCTTCCCTCCCTTTCGCACATGCACTCTCTCCCTCCTCCCCTCTCTCCCTGTCTATCTTGTTCTCTTCCCCTCGCTCTCTCTCTCTCTCTCTCTCTCTCTCACTTCCTCCCCCTCGCTCTCTCTCTCGCTCTCTCTCTCTTTCCCTAGCATGGCCATGTCTGTATGAATAATGTGCTGCCTTTTGTAATGACGCTGGAGTGTTAGCCTGCTCCATGCTCTGACATTGAAAATGAATGACAGCTTACCTGAATGCCAATCTTCATCAGACTGACACTAGGCTGACAACACAGCCTATACTCCCCTGCACAAGCAGTGACGTGTACCATGTAAGACCCCTCCCACCCCCCCACCCCACCACCACCCCCGCCTCCTCGTAGCCCCCCTCCCATCACCTCCACTGGTCTCCCACCACACAAACCCCGGCCCTGCGCATCTCCATATATTCAAACCGCGGAGTCTGCCGGCCCCCTGTCGGCGCAAATAAAAAATTACATATTGACGGTGAGACAAGCAAGTGATGGGCTACATTAATTGGAAACATTGTAGCAGACATCCTAGTATGAGGATGGATACATTGCATAACTTCACAATGATAACACACCAGTGAAAAAAAAGAGCTAGGCTTTAGGTCTGGGTCTGCGCTATTCATTATTCATAATTATATATTATTCCAATATTACAGTGGCAATAGGCTACAAATAATATTATGACCATAATTTCTAAGATGTATCATGTTCAGTACGTGTACTTAGTCCCCTCCTTTATACCCTGTTCACCCACGACCGTGTGTCCAAACACGACTCCAACACCATCATTAAGTTTGCTGACGACACAACACAACAGCCTGATCACCGACAATGATGAGAGGGTCTATAGGGAGGTCAGAGAACTGGCAGTGTGGTGCCAGGACAACAACCTCTCCCTCAATGTGAGCAAGACAAAGGAGCTGATGGTGGACTACAGGAAAAGGCGGGTGGAGCGGGTCGAGACTTTCAAGTTCCTTGGTGTCCACATCACCAACAAACTATCATGGTCCAAACATACCAAGACAGTCGTGAAGAGGGCACGAGAATACCTTTTCCTCATCAGGCGACTGAAAAGATTTGGCATCGAGAGCATCTTGACCGGTTGCATCACCGCCTTGTATGGCAACTGCTCGGCATCTGACCGTAAGGCGCTACAGAGGGTAGTGCGTACAGCCCAGTACATCACTGGGGCCAAGCTTCCTGCCATCCAGGACCTATGTAATAGGCGGTGTCAGAGGAAAACCCATAAAATTGTCAGAGACTCCAGTCATCCAAGTTATAGACTGTTTTCTCTGCTACCGCACGGCAAGTGGTACCGGAGCGCCAAGTCTAGGACCAAAAGTCTTCTCAACAGCTTCTACCTCCAAGCCATTAGACTGCTGAACAATTCATAAAAATCGCCACTGGACAATTTACATTGACCCCCCCCCCCCCCCCCCCCCCCCCACACACACACACCCTCTTGTACACTGCTGCTACTCGCTGTTTGTTTGTTACCTATGCATAGTCACTTCGTCCCCACCTGCATGTAGATTCCCTCAACTAACCTGTGCAAATGCACACTGACTCGGTACCCGTGCCCCCTGTTTATATCCTCGTTATTGTTGTTATTATTGTATTCCTTTAATTATTACTTTTTATTTTAGCCTACTTGGTAAAAAAAATATTATTATTGAACTGCACTGTTGGTTAAGGGCTTGTAAGTAAGCATTTCACGGTAAAGTATACACTTGTTGTATTCGGCGCATGTGCCAAATAAAGTTTGATTTGATTTTAGTATGCCAATTTAAGATTTTGTCATAGTCTGACTTTGGTGTCAATGCTCATGAAATTGTAGGTCGGATATTGTCTGAAAAGCATTTTGCGGCAGCCTGTGATTGAAATTACCCATGTTGAATCACCAACATAATCATCACCACATTAGTTGGATTTATCGTGGTTATACTATTGTAAAAATAATAATAATAATAAAAGCATCCAAACTTAAAGCCTAGGTAGTTCATGGCAAATAAACACAAGCGAGCCTACCCAATTTCAGATGCAACTTCAGCTAGGACTAGAATACACTGCACTTCCCAGCATTCTATTCGGTACTTAGTAACAACCACTATGTATGGCTCCTCGCCCTAGTGGTCTATCCTATGAAATTGAAGGTTATTTGTAACCAAGAGAGCCAGGTGGTTACGTTAGTTGCTAAACAGTTCGCATACAAGCGGTTGTTAGGCGACAGTTAGAATGGTTGCGTTCACACACCATTATCATGAGCGGTCTCGAACAGTGATTAAATTATTTGGGAAGGAAGTTCGTTAGTAACGCTACGCACGCACAAGTTAGCCGTTTAGCTAGCTAAAAAACTATTTTTTAATTTAAAAAATAAATCAACTTGACTGTCAACAGCGAGTGCAAAATGCCAGTTCAAACGATGCAATTGGCATTATACGATGCAACTCGTTTTGTAGAAACACAATTTCACGCAAATAGCTTTGCTTGATCAACAGCACTAGCTAACTAACATAGTTAGCTAGCTCATTTGAATATCCTCAAGGCCAACGTGAGTAGTTAGCTAGCTAACGCGTTAGTCTAGCCCTTTGATTTGGTGAAGAATGGCTGGTACGGTATTGGGCGTGGGAACTTTTTTTTTTTTTCCATTGCTCTTATCTGGATTGTAGTTTTCGTGCAGGGGATGATCCTCTTGAGAGCTTCTGGAACAACTAAGTAAGTTGTGAATACATACACACATGCAGGCCTAACTTAGCTAGATACCTAAACACATTTTAGTATTTTGAACACATTATCTTGTGCTGATATGATACCAGTGTACACTGTACACCACTTTCTCATATGCATTACCCTGAATAGCCTACTTCTACCTCTGCCAAGAGGTCTGGACTTTCATGTCGATTGCCAACCTGGTCTTTTTGTTATTTTTATTATGATCCCCATTAGCTGTTGCAAAAGCAGCAGCAAATACTCTTCCTGGGGTCCACATGAAACATGACATAATACAGAACATTAATAGACAATAGCAGCTCAAGGATAGAACTACATACTTAAAACAAAAAGGCAAACTATAGTATTTGTATTATTCTGTACTCCCCATTTAGTATATGTTTCGTATGGTACACTACATAACCAAAAGTATGTAGACATCTACTCATCGAACATCTCATTCAAAAATCATAGACATTAATGGAGTTGGTCCCCCTTTGCTGTTATAAAGGCCTCTAATCTTCTGTGAAGGTTTTCCACTAGTTATTGGAACGTTGCCATGGGGACTTGCTTCCATTCAGCCACGAGCATTAGTGAGGTTGGGCAATGATTTTGGGCGATTCGGCCTGGCTCGCAGTCAGCGTTCCAATTCATCCCAAAGGTGTTCAACGGGGTCGAGGTCAGGGCTCTGTGCAGGCCAGTCAAGTTCTTCCACACTGAACTCGACAAGTCATTTCTGTATGGACCTCGCTTTGTGCACGGGGGCATTGTCATGCTGAACCAGGAAAGGGCCTTCCCCAAACTGTTGCCACAAAGTTAGAAGCACAGAATGGTCAAGAATGCCATTGTATGCTATAGCTTTAAGATTTCCCTTTACTGAAACTAAGGGCTTATCTTGAACCATGAAAGACAGGCCCAGACCATTATTCCTCCTCCACCAAACTTTACAGTTACATTGGAGCAGCTAGTGTTCTCCTGGCATCCGCCAAACCCAGATTCATCCGTTGGACTGCCAGATGGTGATGTGTGATTCATCACTGCAGAGAACGCATTTCAACTGCTCCAAAGTCCAATGGCGGTGCGCTTTACACCACTCCAGCTGATGCTTGATGTTGAGTGTGGTGATCTTAGACTTGTGTGATGCTGTTCGGCCATAGAAGCCCATTTCATGAAGCTCCCGACAAATAATTATTGTGCTGACGTATCTTCCAGAGGCAGTTTGGAACTCAGTTGTGAGTCTTGCAACCGAGGACAGGTGATTTTTATGCGCTTCAGCACTCGGCGGTCCCGTTCTATGAGCACTCGGCGGTCCCAACCACTTCGCGGTTGAGCCATTGTTGCTCCTAGATGTTTCCACTTCATAATAACAACACTTACAGTTGAGTGGGGAAGCTCTAGTAATTCAGAAATGTAAAGAACTGACTTGTTGGAAAGGTGGCATCCTATGAAGTTGCCACGTTGAAAGTCACTGAGCTCTTCACCAAGGGTTAGCTAACATGCTAAGTAGTTGCAAATTAGCTAAAAAGTTGTAAGTAGTCAGTTTATACATTTCTGAAGTTGTTATGAGATTTGAACTCGCAACCTTTGGGTTGCTAGATGTTTGCGTTCTATGCCCAACCCGACAAACCACCCTACTTTAATTTTGCATTAAGTAACCATCTGTTTTATGTAACAATACCTAACATATCATACTAATTTGAGTGTCCCGGACTAAACTATGTTACGTCTGGTCTATGAGACCAGGCTGTCATGTCACAGGTGGTGTTGTGGCATGTCCTGTAATCATAGGTGAATGCCCCACTGGCTCTTCCACCTCAATCCCTTGGCCTACACTTTTGAGGATTATACTGTACACATAATTTATTTTAGAGATGATTTTAAATAGTTAGGCCCTACATCCTTAGTGTCATTTCACTTTAGACTAACTGTTATTTCCACTGATACCAGCTAGGCTACATGTTTTTCACTACTGCTGAAATGTTTCTGTCATGATTTTACTGAGAAAATGAATCGATTCAGTAAGGCTGCCTTTAGACAGCCAGACAAATTCTGATTTTTTTTCTACCACTAATTGATATTTTTGACCATTTTTATTTTTTTCCTTTCACATCAGATATTTTTCTTTGCTGATCTGATTGGTCAAAACACCAATTCGTGAAAACTATGATCAAAATTGGGCTGCCTGTCTAAACAAAGCATGAGCATTTGTGAAAAGGGGTTAGTTTACTGGTTACAGATTTGATTGGGTTGATTGAAGTGCCCTTGGCCAAATTTGCATTAGTCCTACAGAACACCCAATCAAGTGATTACTAGGAAAATGATTTAATGAAGAATAAAACATTTTCCCTTTGTACTGTTTACAGTACAACTCACATTATGGTGTGAATACCACCTCTAAGACTATGAATTAGTCTGTTTGAGAAGGTTTGAATCCTAAGCAACCTGCCTACATGTTGTTTGAAGTACAATAGACCAACATAGCTACTGTAGTAGATCAAAGCTGTGTGCTGGAATACCTTGGTAGAGAATTGGCCACTGACCAATCCCTATTTCACACTTAGTTTTTGTGTTTAATTTAAAATATATTTCTGTATTGTTTTTGTTGACTAACAGCTTAGGGGTCATCCCTGTCTTCCTGCTGGCCCTCATTTCCACTCTTATCCTGGTGTTCTTCCCCTGTAGCTCAGAGACCCTGTCACCATTCAAAGATTTTGAGGTAAGCTATAATACTGTAATCACACACACACACTTGTAAGTGAACTGCAGCTGGCTACCTCAATAGTTGCCTTGTCAGAGCAGAAAGTTGTTGTTGTCACACTTGGGCTTCAAAGGCTCTCTTCAGAAGTGTGAGCCACTGGTGTTATGTGTTTTCTAATATTGATACTCAAGTTGAACAGGGTACTAACAGCAGCATCAAAAATTGTCTTGGCCACACAGCACTTTACTGTGCACTGGCTGAATGTCACTCAGGATTACACATACAATGTTATGTTGAAATTGTAGTGTTGAGGGCTACCCTGAAAAAATAAAGTTAATAAAAAACATTTTATATTTATGTCTGCTAAATCACTGCAGTGCGGTGTTGGCTGATTTTTAATGGAGTATGAAGATCTTATTCAATTTGAATAGAGTAGTTGAGCTCATCAAATGATTCCCCTGAACAACACAGAGGGTTTTGTCCCAGACAAGTAATCTGCAACATTTTTTAAATCATCGTGGCTTTTGTTTTGTGGTCCATGTATGTAGGCCTAGCAGAGTGGCCTGATGGCCCTGGCTGCAGAGCTGCATTCAGAACATGTGGCAGTGTGTTTGTCGTAAAGACCTGGTCTGATTTATCTCTCCCCAACAGCAGCACAAACAGACTGCAGTGCTTTCCTCCTGCACCGCCTGCCAAATAATGCAGCCAGATCCGCCAAGCTGCCACCCCACAGAGGACACCGCCAGCCTGGCCAGTTTGTGTTAGGTTTGTGTATGGGGAAAACCAGAACTACAGGGAGACATGAACTGCGTCTCAAATGACACCCTATTCTCTATTTGGTGCAGTACTGCACTAAATAGGGGATATGGTGCCATTTGGGACGCATTCATAGTGCTGTAGGCCTAGTGTCCTGTTAGTTTAGGCCAATGGGCAAGATCACCTCACACATGGACCTGAGGAATCAGATTCAGGCAATCTATTTTTGACTGCACGCATTCATAATTTTATTTTTTACATTTTTTATTTCACCTTTATTTAACCAGGTAGGCAAGTTGAGAACAAGTTCTCATTTACAATTGCGACCTGGCCAAGATAAAGCAAAGCAGTTCGACACATACAACGACACAGAGTTACATAATCATGTGAATACATTCAGGATTTGCTGTTCTGCCATGATACTTTTTAAGGTTTTCTATGTTCCCACAGCGAAGTGTTAATGTAGTTAGGTTTATGTAGTGAATATTAATTGACTTGTGGATGAGTTTCAAGTCTTTGGAATGTGTAAAAAAAACACTATTTTATTGATTTACTGGTAGGGTTACATAATTTCTAGGCCATATTCAAATAAAAAATAAACAAGCATAGCTAAGATTGTTTTAATTCTGCTGCCTATTGCACATTGTAAATAGTTGTCTCAATGATT
Source organism: Oncorhynchus mykiss (assembly GCF_057628025.1). NCBI lineage: Eukaryota > Metazoa > Chordata > Actinopteri > Salmoniformes > Salmonidae > Oncorhynchus > Oncorhynchus mykiss. The sequence continues at coordinate 23,008,286 of NC_143031.1, forward strand.
TACAACTGGAGTAATAGCTATCATTACATCAAAAACAATGCCAGTAGGTCTATTGAAATACGGGGGTATAACAGGCAACTAACTATCTTGTCTGTTATACCTGTCTTAGAAGAGGCTCAACCAGATTATCCTTACCACAGAGATCCTATTATATTACATTCTATGTTTTTGTGACTTACCTCCTAATAACTAGCTGTTGTGTGTGTGCTAAAATAATAATATGCACCGTTTAAATAGCTAACAAAATGGCCACATGGATGGTCTGCATTGACCCTCTATACACACTCACTCTATGCACATTCTACACACTCACACTCTCACTTAATTCGCTCACACACACAACGTGCACACACATTGATACTGTACACCAGTGGAGGCTGCTGAGGGAAGGATGGCTCGTAATAATGGCTGGAATGGAGCGAATGGCATCAAACACATGGAAACCATGTACTTGATACCATTCTGCTCCAGCCATTACCACGAGCCCGTCCTCCCCAATTAAGGTGCAACCAACCTCCTGTGCTGTACACGCACTCTCAATCATCATATATGCGGCTGCTAGTCTATCATGTATGTATGTATGTAAGGTGACTAGGATATATGATAAACAGACTAGAAGCAGTATATATGATGATTGAGAGTGTGTGTACAGCACAGGAGGTTGGTGGCACCTTAATTGGGGAGGACGGGCTCGTGGTAATGGCCGGAGCGGAATAGGTGGAATTGTATCAAATACATCAAACACATGGTTTCCGCTTGTATGTGACAGAGAGTGTGTGTGTGTGAACACGAGTGTAAGAAACAGCTAACCTCTCGCTGTTAAACAAAAGCAAAATAACACAGTGCCAATTAGGGCCTGCCCTAGACAGGGCCCCAGTACCGAGCAGTCCGATGCCACATTAATAAAACATGGCCCCCAGCTCTGGGCTCTGCTCGCTGGCTAATTGGCAAATAAGAAAGTGAGATGCATTAAATGAGAGAACACTGCATTCGCCAGAGACGATGCTCCCCCCCCCCCCCCCCCCTTGCCTCACACTAAGGCCCTAGTAAGTATCCTATCTTTTGAGGAATATTGGTCTTAATGTATTCAAAAAATAATAATTTGTCATGAATCATTTGTGTTTTTGCTATCATCAAGTTTCAACATGCCAAAATGATTTTTAGTTGAAAAGACATTTCAAGTGGATGATGCAACATGTGATCATATTGCAGACAGAGTGATTATTAGCTTTAAGGAAAGCCTTGAATGACTCACATTGCTATTATCAAGTCTCTTGCACTATCATGTCAATTTCCTGAATGAGGCCATGTTTGCTTGAGTACAATATAATAACTACTAAGTCAAGTCAGACACTGTGATACGTTTACCAAAGTCCATGTTAAAGGCCCAATGCAGTTGTTTTCATCTCAATATCAAATCCTTTCTGGGTAACAATTAGTGCCTAACTTAGCAAGAGCAATTTCTCAAGCATGAATTTTACTAGGACAGTCTGAGTGGGGAGGGGAAAACTAGCTGTTTAATGGCAGAGGGGTTTGGAATGCTGTTTGTTATTGGTCTAACTAATTGACCTCCTGATGATGTCGAGGCAGGCCAAAACTCTATCCCACCAAAACAAGCTGACATTTCAGGCAGTCTTTTCAAACACCTCTTACACTTAAAGGGCATTATCATAATTTTCACATGTTCACAATTTTATCGCACACTTATAGTGTGCGTCTATATAACACACACAGGGAAATCACGTTTTTGACTGCACTGGGCCTTTAACATTTGGCTTATAATGAAATGTAAGGGGTAACCTGCCTTGCCTTGCCTTCCATTTTCTCCCTCCAGAACTGATTGCAGTGGCTCACTTGTGACATCTGTTGGAAGAAAGAGGAATTACACCGACCATTTAAACACAAGATACCCACTTATCAAACATACAGAAACCATCTATCCTAAACTAACCCATTTATCATCAGTTTGTACTGATGATAAACCAATGAACTGATAACTGTCTGAACATCTCTTTCCTCCTGCAGACCGTAGACACTTTCTTCATCAGCTGATACGTCCTGCTGTCGGTGGCCAGCGTAGGCTTCTTGGTTGCTCTGTTCGGCCTGCTGCCCCTCCATTTCCTGGAAGCTGTCTATGCCAAGCCCTTGAACACACTAGAGCTGAGTGGCCAGGCCAAGTTGGCATGCTAGACTGGTGGCCAGGGCCCAATGTGCAGCGCTGGAGATGAGAAGAGGCCAACTAAGAGGGGCCCTAGTGAAATCGAGCGCAGGACAGGTTGGCAACCGAGCCCAAAAACAGACAAGGCCAATGTTTTCTCCGTGATCGACTGTTTGTTGTTGGGGGGAATTTTGGGCCAACTGAAATTAAAGAGGCTCTATGTTCTTTGGTATAGGCCACTGTAAACATAAACAATGTGTTTTGTGTTTATGGATAGCAATTAGGCTACTTTGAATTGTGCTGGTGGAGTAGCACTTGCATTAATATAATGCATTTATCTCTATTGCCTGATTCCGAAGTTCAGAGGATAAGACTGATAACTGTATGTATATTTTTGACATTCACGTTTTTTTCTCCATTTGTATTTATAAAATGGTTGTATTGTGATTTTTAGGAGAACTTTATTAAACATTTAAATATTGTTAATCTTGCCTACTGAAATCTTTCCTGCTACTCGAAGTGTTTGAAATATAGAACTACGTCATCATACTAATTCTTTCACACAAAATCGCCCAGCATCAAAATGTCGCTAAAGAACTGAGGCCTAGTCCTGTATTAGACCCTGTAATGAATATGCATAGCGCTTGTTGTCTACATTGTTCAGATGCAGCCGGGTGGCATTGAATCTGGCTAACTAAGTAAGATCTCTTCTGTGATTACACTCCTCATAACTGTCTGATTCCTGAAGTTTCTCAAGTCAGTTGACCTAATTGAATGAAGAGAGAACCGTCAGTAGCAATGCTGTGATATACTGTGATGTGAAGTAGTAGCCCTCTCACGTAGTTTAAATGGCGTGAGTGTGTTCATTAACTCCGGATGCATTCTGTGTTCTGTCACATTTGCCAGCATTTAAACCAGATTGCATCTGCACTCGACTACATTGAAATGTACATTTTTCGACTGACTGATGCCTTCCTTCTTTGAAAGACTGTCTCATACTCCCAAAGAATACAACAAAACGGGAAAGCACAAATTCTGGGGGGGTTTCCTCAAACAATGTGTGCTACTGTTTTGAAGTTATGTAATTTTGGTCTCAGATAAAACTGCCTGCAATGCATTGTACAACTTGCACTCCTTATCCTCACTAATCCTAAAAGTAGATGTCATACTCTGTCTGGACATGTAATCTCCAGGACGGCAAACTAATCATACAGTATACCAACTATCCCGTAACATTCGCACACTAACAAAACGGTAATGTGTGATACTGGGAGGCCAGTTTTGTAGAAGATCCTTGAAATTCAAGAAAAACTACAATAAATGGCCAAAATAGTGGATTCGGCTATTTCAGCGACACCTGTTGATGACAGGTGTGTAAAATTAAGCACATAGCCATGCAATCTCCACAGACAAACATTGGCAGTAGAATGGCCTTACTGAACAACTCGGTGACTTTCAACGTGGCACCTTCATAGGATGCCACCTTTCCAACAGGTCAGTTCGTCAAATTGCGGGCTTACTAGAGCTGCCCAGCTCAACTGTAAGTGCTGTTATTGTGAAGTGGAAACGTCTTGGAGCAACAATGGCTCAACCGCGAAGTGGTAGGTCACACAAGCTCACAGAACGAGACAGCCAAGGGCTAAGTGTCGTAAATTCACCTGTCCTTGGTTGCAACGCTCACTACTGAGTTCCAAACTTCCTCTGGAACATATTTCAGCACCATAATTGTTTGTTGGGAGCTTCATGAAATTAGTTTTCACTTGACTGGCCTGCACAGAGTCCTGACCTCAACTCCATCGAACACCTTTGGGATGAATTGGAACGCCGTCTACGAGCCAGGCCTAATCGTCCAACATCAGTGCCCGACTTCACTAATGCTCTTGTTGCTCTATGGAAGCAAGTCCCTGCAGCAATGTTCTAACATCTAGTGAAAAGCCTTTCCAGAAGAGTGTGCAGGTTGTTATAGCAGCAAAGAGGGCACCAGCACTTGATGATTAATTAATTATTTGAATCAGCTAGGGCAAAACCAAAACGCTCACCTCTTGGGGTTCTGAGGATCGAGTTTGGGAAACCCTGCAGTAGGGTTACACCAGGGGTCTATTATTGCTAACATAACACAATGAAACAAACATGCTTCCTTTGCCCTTTAGGGTATAGCTAGCAACCCACAGATGTAAGTAAGGATGCCAGCTCTCTCCTCGATCATTTGTTTATCATACCGTACTGTTGCACATTGACATTATTATAGCACTGCTAATGATTCCACATAGTATGAAGCTTTTTGCAATGTAGGGGCTCAATTACAAGTGCTCAGCCCCCCTTTCGGAACCTTGCAGCCCCCCCCCCCCCCCATTTAAAGTGTGAAGCCCGACGGGACGTGCAGTGAAATTCCAACCAGGATGATGAAAGCGAATCTAATGAATCAAAACCAATCCTATTAGTTCCGGCCCACGTTTCCCCACACAGGGTTTTTTTTTTACACGGTCAGGCCCATCTACTACGAACGGTCCCTCTCACACAGGCTGGGAAACGGGTACTAGTTGAGCCTGGCCTGGGATGGATCTGAGACCAACCCAAGGGGGGGGCTTCTTGCCTGTACTTGAGTGTGTGATTTCCACAAAACATGATCTTAGCCATAGAGGGGTAGAAGAACGGGTAACACTTTACTTGACACCCAGCGACATAACACGTTATGACACGGTCATAACCATGTCATATGTCATAACAGCTGTCATAACCTGTCATAATATGGTCATGACACATATATTTAGACCTGTTGTGACATATCTATATTGCATTATTTTAAGGCAGGTTATGACACCTACAAGGCAAAACATTCCATTCCACCACAGCCTACTTGTCAACAGTATGTTGATGTTATATAACATTTTCTTAAATGGACAGTATTCAATTATCATTGTTATTGCGCACACATTGATGTCAGACATGCACCTACCCCAATGCTCTGTTTCTGATGACTGAGTTGAATGCAGGAGCAAGATATCAGGAGAAGGGAATGTACGTGATAGGCTTCTCTGGTTTATATGATTATGATGGTCATAATGCTTCTTGACAGTGTATTTTTACAAGTTATTTAAAATATAATGGTAAAAAATAAGTGACTGTAAAGAATTCCTTCCAGCATCAACAATGGACTAAATTTTTTATTGAAACTTTATTTAACTAGGACTTCCAAACGAAAGCAGGGAAAAAATACATTTGATAAAATGTGGGTTTTGACACTCTGTAGGTGTCATAACCAGACATAAAATAACCAAATATGTCACAACAGGTGTAAATATAAGGGTCATGACAGGTTATGACAAGTTAAGCTGTTATGACACTGTTATGACCGTGTCATAACGTGTTATGATGCTGGGTGTCAAGTAAAGTGTTACCGAAGAATGTCATAGAGAGGTAGAATGTTTTGAAGCATAGTGACACTTGTTGTATAGGATTTACCTCTTAGTGTAGTCAACAAATGTGGCATACGCGTTGAAATTGTAATCAGAGACTAATTTATTTTCAGATGTGTGGGAGTTGTCGTTGAAATGGTCCTTTTTGAAAGGTTTTTCCTGCAACAGCAGTTGGTATTTCAAGGTCGCGATGCAGCAGATGCCACTGATTACCACCACATCTTTCAGATGCCTCAGGCTCTAAATCTGACAGTTACAAGGCCTGTGCAAAATGCAAGCCCAAACTTCTTTGCTCCAGCCGATCCTAGTGCATTTCCATGCTTTACCTTTTAAAAAACACAACTCTTTCTCACTCGTTCTTTTTGCTTTATCACTTCTTCATTTTCAATTTTGTTTACAAACTCCCAATAGGGAGTGGGAAAATGGGCAGAACAAAGTGTCTGGGGGTTTGAGGTTCATTTGGATCCTCGATCCAGAGCCTTTGTGTAGCAGCCAGCTGGACATACAAAGAGATGGGGAGACTGGAGAGAGAGAAAAAAAGAGGGAGAGAGATGTGGGGGCAAAGAGGTGTGTGCAAAGCTCAGGATGTGGGAGTGGGTGCTTGGTTTTGAAGCAGGGGAGGGTGCTCCTCCTCACTAGATCCTCATTGAGATCCACTCAAGCAGAACTCCTGCCTTTCACACCCCCACCCTCTCTCTTCCTTGTGCGATATGGCCAGTTTCACCAAGCCTTTCTGCTCTCACTCAAGCTAACCCTGAAAGACCCTCTATCAGTACTCCAATATCCTGACCCAAGGTTAGAGCATCCCATCCATGCTGTTTCATAGGAGACAAGAGCCCATGGTTTAGCAGTGGCAGTATTGACGATAGATCTTAGATCCACTCAGCTGGCAGGTTTTCAGCAGGCCACCATTGCTAATTTGTTATAGGTTTCAAAACGTAAGACATTTTTTGACGAGGGCTTATACAGGGGAACGTCAAAAAATGTGTGAGCTGCTTCTAAATCTTTAATTTGAACTAGGACTCCCTGCCCAACGAGTGGAACTCTGGGAACATCCGAACCTCCAGTGAGTCCTCTCACTACCCTGGCTTGACTGGCTGCTTCACCAGAGCTGGGAAATGTTTTTGTTGTTTTTTAGCTTGATGCCGGGTTGCCCCGGTAACAGCTGATGTATTTTTGGGGCCGAGGAGTGTGGATTTTCTCACTGCCGCCCTGGTCTCGCTCCATTACCCCCTTTGTGCGAGGCCAAAGGGTGCTGTCAGTGCCCCACACACCCGGGGACAAATCTCGAGTCCCAGGACCAGGCGTCGCCTCTGCCTCTTACTCCTTTCTCAGGAGGGGATTACCCCAAAGCCGCTCCTCCCGGGGGGAAGATGAAGGCCCAATTTAGAGGTCAGAGTGCTCTCCAATGGCCCACTGGCAGCTAGGACCCGACGCCCCATCGCGGGCGAAGCGTGGCTCTTTGGGCGTCCCTGTGGGGGAAAGATGTCCGAACATGGGCCACTTCCCGGGGAAGGGGCTACAGTGTCAGGCTTTAGAAAGATTGTGGTCAAAATGATGGAGATAGAGATGGGTTGTCTGTAGTGGGTGGTCACTGGACTCCAAAAAACATCTGAAACATAGGATAAAATGTGGTCTGTTTTTAGTTCATACACAGGGAGGACTGTCACAGGACACACCTGTTGGTCTTGCTCTTTGTGTCAATCAGAGTCAAAGAGTGATTTTCATTTAAATAGTATCACATGCTCAATGAATGTGTTGAAGAAATGGCTAATGATGAACAAGGTGTTTGTACTATTGACTTGGCATAGAAATGCTCCTGAAATAGAATAGTGATAGCTCATTCAACTCAATAATTTGACTTTGGAGCTGAATTCACACTAGGGAGATGTTGTAGCCAACCAGATATTAAAATCTAATTTGATTTTACCCGGTAAGTTGACTGAGAACACATTCACATTTACAGCAATGACCTGGGGAATAGTTACAGATGGGAGGAAGGAGACAATTGGAAGCTGGGGTGTATGGGGCACACGATGATTGGGAATTTAGATAAGACACCACGGTTAACACCCCTACTCGTATGATGTGCCATGGGATCTTTAGTGACCACAGAGAGTGAGGACACCAGTTTCAAAATCTCATCTAAAAGATGACACTCTACACAGGGCAATGTCCCTAATCACTGCCCTGGGGCATTGGGATATTATTTTTTTGACCAGAGGAATGAGTTCCTCCTACTGGCCCTCCAACACCACTTCCAGCAATGTCTGGTCTCCTATCCAGCTAGCTATGTGTTCTAATGTGTACTGCTCACTGCTGGAAGAGATGCATACAGCAGAAGAGACCAGTCATAGTGACTTTTAGTTCATCAAAGTCAAGTCTGTCATTGTCCATTAGCAGTTACAGGGCACAAAGTGAAAAACAGTCGAGGTTGTTGGGATAAAACCCAAGATCAGGTCTGATGTGTTAGCCCAGCACGGTACCTCTGTTACCTATTTCCCCCCAAGGCCTCTCTAGTATCCAACCAGCTGGACTGAATAGTGAAACATCGGACTAGAATGTTTCGACAAGGTCGTTGTAAAAAACTTTTGTCTGATTGTGATTGCTGAGCCAAGATGATGTATGAGGGCTCATACTGTGTGTGCAGGCAGCTACAAATTTGCCTGGCTAGTGGGGGGTGGGCAATGGGGGTTTGAGTTGCCTTGTTAATGGAAGACCGAGAGGCGAAAAAAGAACCCTTTGTGGCCCTTTTTCCCTTTTACGTATTCCTCATCAAAGGGAACTGGCTGTCTTGCAGCCAGATAATTGATACATGCGCTCCGAAAATGTAAATTGTCACCAGTGAAAATGAATTATCTCCACCTCAACAAATGAGAATGCTGCAGGCTTGATGTCTAGTTTTTTTTCATCTTGCATTTGACTTTTCGTGGCATATTGTAATATTCCTTGTCGGCAAAGCTTGAATATCCTCCAACAAAGGCTTGCCCTTTCTTGGCATTAATGCATTTAGAGTTATCAGAGAGGGTCAGACTTGTTTGGAAACAGTCCCTCTCCAGTATTCGGTCTAAAACACTATGGGAAAGAAAGGGGGGCACACAGTAACAGATACCGCCTGCCTACTTCAGTGAGTCACCCTTGAAGAAATAATCTCAGAACACAAACCAATGGGTGTGGAGAAGCAATGCATATCAAATTCCTTTGATGGAGTGGAGAAAGTGGTGTTGCCTGGTATTGTGCTGGACGTGATCAGTCAGCTGGTAGACACTTTATTAATGGAACTGATCTACACTGAACAAAAATATAAACGACATGTAAAATGTTGGTGCCATGTTTCATGAGATTAAATACATTTTGTGCACAAATGTGTTTATATCCCTGTTAGTGAGCATTTCTCCTTTGCCAAGATAATCCATCCACCTGACAGGTGTGGCATATCAAGAAGCAAATTAAACAGCATGATCAGGTGCACCTTGTGCTGTGGACAATAAAAAGCCAATCTAAAATGTGCAGTTTTATCACACACCACAATGCCACAGATGTCTCAAGTTTTGCGAGAGTGTGCAATTGGCATGCAGACTGCAGGAATGTTCACCAGAGCGGTTCCCAGAGAATTGAATGTTCATTTCTCTACCATAAGCCGCCTCCAACAACGTTTTAGAGAATGTGGCAGTACGTCCAAACAACCTCACAACTGCAGACCATGTGTATGGCATTGTGTGGGTGAGGGGTTTGCTGATGTCAACGTTGTGAACAGAGTGCCCCATGGTGGTGACGGGGTTATGGTATGGGCAGGCATACGCTACGGACAACGAACACAATTGCATTTTATCGATGGCAATTTGAATGCACAGAAATTCTGTGCTGAGAACCTGAGGCCCATTGTCGTGCCATTCATCTGCCGCCATCACTTCATGCTTCAGCATGATAATACACGGCCCAATATCGCAGGGATCTGTACGCAATTCCTGGAAGCTGAAAATGTCTCAGCTCTTCCATTGGCCTGCATACTCACGAGACATGGCACCCATTGAGCATGTTTGGGATGCTCTGGATTGACGTGTATGACGGCGTGTTCAGTTCCACAGGCCACAATCAACAGCCTGATCAACTCCATGAGAATGAGATGTGTCACGCTGCATGAGGCAAATGGTGGGCACACCAGATACTGACTGGTTTTCTGATCCACGGCCCTACCTTTTATAAGGTATCTGTGACAAACAGATGTATATCTGTAATCCCAGTCATGTGAAATTCATAGATAAGGGCCTAATGAATTTATTTAAATTGACTGATTTCTTTATATGAACTGTAACTCAGTAAAATCTTTGAAATAGTTACATGTTGCGTTTATGTTTTTGTTCAGTATAGCTTAGGTGAAACAGGCTTCTCTGGATCTCCCCACCCCCTGCCCAAACTCGTTTCCCCTCTTCATCCCCCTCCAGGCCTTGTTTTCGGTCCCCCCGCTCCGTGCAGAACGAATGGCACAGATGTTGTTGGAGAAGACAGGACCCATTTGGTCCCCTTCCGTGCCCTCCTCTCCCAGCATGGGGCCTGAAACTTGTTTTTCAATCATTGTTTCCCCCCCAACTTCTTTTACCCCCCAAAGAAAAAAGAAGCACAGAGAAAGAGGAGGGTGAGAGTGAGAGAGCAAGGAGAGAGGCAAAAAAGAAAGAGGGAGGGAAGGGCATCACAAAGCTGGGGTGGAAGGAATATAAAGAAAAAACATTCTTTATAACAATCTCCAATAATTTAACGCAGGGAGGTCCAAGAGTTGTCAGGGGAGAGACTAGTTGAGTTGTGCCTGTTTGGGCTCAAAGTCTATCATGGTAAGGCATGGTGCCTTAGGCTAGGAGCTTCAGTGTAGAGCTGTGTCATCCAGATAGGGAAGACACGGAGGCTAGAAGATGCAAGTTGGCAGGTGGCTGCTCTGGGTGACCTGGCTCTATATCTGGGCGGAAGGGTCACGCCAGTGTCAATGCCAATGCACCTGTATACCGGAGCCGGGACTGGCCGAGGGGTCAAAGACACCGGTCAAGGAGCATGACCGTCATCGATTGGAACACCGGCAGCATCGGCCACACAGGGACAAGCCACACCGGAGAAAAGGTTAGCTCCCCCCTTCCTTCCCCCTGACCTATCTCAGACATCTTTTGAGGGAAACCTGTACCATAGCAAAGAATGATGGATGAGTTCATTGGAGTTGTGGAGTGCTGATGCTATTAGCCTAGACAGTTCTCCATGTTCTCCATGTGCAGGATAGAAGTTGTGGAGTTAGGCTACATAATTAATTAATAATGCAATTCGTTGTCTTAATTTATAATGCATTACTGATTAAGTAATATATTTGATATTTTTTGACTAATTATATAACAGTACAGAAAGACATCAAGTTTGCATACAAAGTCAAATTAATGTTGGTCAATATGCATACATATTTTCTATCCAATTACTAATGTTAATGTAAATACATATGAAAAATGATCAGTTATATATTAATTATTTAAGGTTGTCATTTGCATGTTTGGTGTATTATTTACTCGTAGCCTGAGACCGCTATGCCTGCGCCAAGCTGTTATGAGAAACATTGCACTCAGCATGTGTCCCAGTGTGAGGACCAATGCGTGACATCTTTAAGATGGAAAACACTGAAAAATGTATTGGACAATTGATGGAAAACCAGTATGAGATGACTTGGGTCAGATTCACCGGCGTTGACTCTTGTTGCTGTATTTGCATCAATATTGTTGAAAACCTCAAACTGCAGCCAAAAAGTTTGGAATGTCGTTCTTCTTTCAACTTGTTTTAACGAACAATTGTTGCTCAAACAGATGACTTGGAATCTCTTCATGTTTATAAATGACTCTACTAACGTGTTATTAGCAGCAGCGTGAAAATAAACATTTGTTTATGTTTGTGTAACAAAAAATATTGAGTTACAAAATATTTTTATTAACAATTTCTTAACACATCTGTTTAGCATTCAATACACTAAGTGTAGCATGTAATTAACAATGAGCTTAAAGATCAATGTACTTCAAACATTTCTTGACTTACTCAAAATGTTTAACCTGACACAACTCAAATCTGGACCCCCTACAAAATCAACTGTAACTGTACTCTGCTATGGTAGTACAACGGGTTTCCACAAAGGTTTTGAGTAATAACAGCACATTGGGATTTACAGTGTACCTTTGATGAAACAATAATATACCCTCAATCTAATTACTTTTTGTGATCATTGACCTGATTTTCAGTGTATAACTATAAAAATGACGTAGCACTGGATTGCTTCTGTTTTAAGATACATTTGTGTAGTGGTGCTTTAAAAGAGGTTGCAAGTCAGTGAGGGCTCCGAGGAGGAGGGAGGGGAGGACCAACAACTCAGAGAATTTCAGAAAAATAGTGAAACATTAAAGTTTTCCTTTTTAGATAAAACTATATTAAATATATTCACATGTCAACAAATAATTGATTAAAACACACTGTGTTGCAATGAAGGTCTACTGAAGCCTCAACATTACTCGGTAGGGTAGCACCATGGTGTAGCAGGAGAACAGCTAGTTTCCGTCCTCCTTTGGTTACGTTGACTTCAATACAAAACCTAGGGGTCTCATGGTTCTCACCCACTTCCATAGACTTACACAGTAATTATGACAGCTTCCGGAGGATGTCCTCCAAACATATCAGAGCTCTCACAGCATGAACTGACATGTTGCCCACCCAATCAAAGGATCAGAGAAATAATCTAGTACTGAAAGCATAAGCTACAACTAGCTAGCACTGCAGTGCATAAAATGTAGTGAGTAGTTAACTCAAAGAGAGATAAAGACAATAGTTTAACCATTTAGAACAAATTAATTTCTTTAAAAATGAAGGAGAAGCAAGAAAGAGAGGGCGTTAGAGCTAGCTATATTTTGTTGTATTTTTTTCACGTTTCACTAGCTGGCTATGGCTACCTAACACAGGAACTCTTCCAAGTCAAGGTAAGCTTTTGGTTTTATTAATTTATTGCCACCAGGGCCTGCCGGTGTAATTGATAAGCTGCTTGTTGAATGTACACTGTACTGCATGATTGTAGCGGGTTTACAAACGCGTTATTTTAGTAGCTAGGTTGACTATGACGTTACTAACGTTGTTATCTAATATGGTGACAACGATGTCTAGCGGTTATGATATGAAGGTTTGGCTTGGAAAGGTTTTTTCGTCTGGTCAAATACAGCTGATGTGTTGTCACTGAAGTCCACAAGCGAAGGGTAAACGTGAGAAGAGACGAGTGCATAGATCCGAAAAGGAATTATACAACGAGCCAAATGTTCATGCTGTTTGTATGTGGCTACTATGAAAGTGAACTGTCTTTGCGTGTGATCAGGGGTGTATTCATTCCGCCGATTCTGTTGAAAAACATTTCTTAAATTAAATGAAACTGGGAAAAACATACATTAATTTGTCCAATAGAAACTCTTGTTTGCAACGGTTGGACTAATGATTACACCCTAGATCAGCTAGACGCAGGCAAAAGTGTGCAAGGCGGTATTGAATGTGTCTGTCACCTTGATTTCTCCAATTTTTCTCTCAATCTGTGCATCTACATTGTAAACTTTCATTCAAAGGCTAGGTTGGAGGAACCTCATGAGTATAGGGAAAATGTTAGTGTCATGTAGTAGCCTAAACCTATTGATGTTACATTGAGCTCTGTGAATGGAATTTGAATGACAGTTATCCAATATGCTGTAATATAAATAAGGCCATGCTCATGAAAAAAATGATCATCGTCATCTTAAAAGGCACCTGTTGCAAGTATATATATTTCTAGCTTGCTTGAAATAAAATAAAAAACACGTCAAAAGCTTTTAGCATTAATTCCCTCTTTTTAAACACATTATTTTTCTCATTCCATTCATCTCTCTCACCCATTCCAACACCTCCTTGACCTTTTGAGACTTCATAAAATTAAAAGAGGTCAATTTTAAAGCCATCCCTCAGCACATCTTTAACCCACCACCATTGCCATGCATTGTGTTTAGGGCTAGCCATCTTCCTTCAGCCTCTCCAAACCTTTTGTTCATGGCTGAAATCTGGCCAAGGCCATCTAGCCCGAGTTCTTGGATCAATATAAGCGTCCATCACCTCGACTGGGCCTTTCTAGAGCGACACAATGGCAGGTTCACTAAACAACACTTTATCTATGTGGTTTTTGGGAGGGAATTAACTACCAGTGGCAGTTTCCCCCTTTTATCTCTCTTCTCTCCCTCCGAGAGCCCTGTTTGCACAGGGGATCTTGGGTAATTGGGATAAGTAACTATTAGCTCCTGAAGTTGTTTTTCTTTTCTCTTCACAGCTATGCTCTAGCAGGACCTCCTTGTTGTTTCTGCTGTAATGTATCACTTGGTGATGACATCTGAGTGGATTTGTAGCAGGATGGAAAAAAGAGATCCATTTTGTCTCAATTAAAACTCTAAATATTAAAAGAACATTTGAATGCATATGTTACTCTTTAGAGCTACTCTGCATGAATCTGTAGGCTAGAGCAAGTCAAACCTCTCCATAAGTCATTTAAATTCAGTTGAAAAATAAGGCTGTCGATATTAGCAGATATTATTGTGATTGCATCTCTCTACAAAACAACTCCTTGCATTTCCAATTCCTTGTTGTGCAACATATTTTCAGTTTAGATGAAATAATGCAATGATAAACCATGAGATATGACATGATTGCAAGAACTGTAAAATCTCTTCAGTTCATTAGAGATGAGATCATATCATTTACATCTATTGTTTAGAAACATGGGAGCCTCCACATTTCCTGCCTCACCATGTAGGGTTGACAGAACTGCTGCTACAAATAAGAAAACATGGAAGAAAACATGGAAATTGAAGACCAGTCCACATGGCTGTTTGTATTATAAGCTTCTAAGAATGCAGGAAACCAAACATATAGGCAACCAATAAAGCTTATGAGGATCAATATTGCTGTAGGGTACCACAATTTATAACCCTGAAATTGGCACTTCAAATAAGGGAACATGTAAATAAATGTAAACGAATAAGGTAGGCTTTAAAGTGCCCCAGAAGCAAATTATCTTATTATTGCGTTTCAGGAAACAATTTATGTTCAAAGAGGACCACAATATATCCTGTTTAGCCCATGTATGCAGTGGCAGTCCTTTTTATTTCTTGCCATTTATGTTTGTAATGCTTACTTAGCAGGTGTTGGTGATAAAACGGTGGCATAAACCCCTCATGCGATTAAAGTCATTTCCAGCCAGGGAGTTAAAACGTGGGAGTGTCGCTTTTTTAAAGCGGTGACTTGTTGCCGCTTCGCCTACCTCAATTCTGTCCGCATCATAGTCACGAGGGACCGTTCCTAATTGCGTTGGCGCTTTGTTGGATCTAGATAAAGCGGTAGTCATTGTGTGACGGAATGGCAAACGAAACAAACATTGAAATATCTGAACAATTTTATTCAATCTTGATAAGAAATTCCTCAAATTGAAATTTGGTTCGTGCGTAAAAGTTGAAAGGAAACGAACGTCCTCAAGTGAAATAATATGCACCAGATAGGTCAACGATGCAATAAGAATTTGATTACATGCTGTGTTTTGGTGACCTAACATTTAAAATGACGGAACAGGTGTTTACAAGATTGTTGGTATTTTTCGCAACTCTTGGCAACCTTGCAGGTAAGGCTTTTATTTTGATATGATATATGTAATGTAGGCCTATCTATGGTAAACATCGATTGTATGCCATATCTGATAATGCATTTAGTGTTAATTTAATTCTCATTATTGCTACTAATGAAATAAATAAAGTTTGTAATACCGTAGTTGTAGCCTATATTGGCTGGGTTATTGTTGCCTGGTTTGTGAGCTATTGAATGAATTGAACTCATTCTCAACAGAAGTTTCTCTCTCAACAAAATAACTTTATCTCAACAACAGTTTACAAACATAGATTCCAGTGGTATCAGAGCCACCATTTGTTTATTGACAGGCTTAGCTTTTTAAAGCCAGACTTTAGACTTAACTGTATGATCAATAGTTATTAATCAATAGTTATCTCCTGTTACAGATTTTTTTTAATCCCCTACTTTTTTCAACAAGAGAGGAACAAATGTATTTTTACATTTAATTTTCCTACTTTTCAATGGCACTTTGTTGTTTAGTAAATAATCAACACTTGATCTAACCTACAGCACCTGCCAAGTCAGCCCATCTGTGTGACACACTATTGTTATTCCAATCAATATGGAAGTGACAATTTAGGAAAGATTTATTAGACTATTCTAGAGATTTTGAAAATAATAAACATGTAAAAATATAATATTTGATTTTCAAAAAATAGTTGTAGGATTTTGAGATGTTTCTTCCTCACGAAATAGCTCTGTCCGAAAGAATATAGACTTTACATGGCAAGCCACAGACAAGATTGTCTTATCCTATGATCAGGAATAGGCCTATGGCTAGCCTAGTGTTGCAAGTTACATCTGAAAACCTATGAAAAAGATCTTGACAGTCTTTGAAAGCATGTCCTCTCATGCATGATGAAAGCATCCATCAGATAGCTGTTCTAGTTGCAATATTTTAATATAAAAATCAACACAGGCACATATAGCCCATCGCAGCTCAATGGCCAAAGTTTGTGATTTTTATCCAATAGTACATATCTGCAATTAAGCCTTAGAATCAATAGGGTATCATCCTCCCAAGTCCCTCCCATTGGCCCATGTGATTGACATGTTTTGACATTGCCATTCAATAAGGGCATTGTTGACAGGCCAGTAATAGCATGGGTACACTGCCACTGCCCAACACTCAGCGCACAGGTGACAGATTTCCCTGTGAGCCCTCTTGATTTTGTTTGTGCGAATGCGCTTTTGTTGCATCGTTTAGTGGGGGGAGGCCTTTCGACTGGTTTAGCTTCCTGTCCCATACAGGAAGTACAGCAAATACCCCCCACTTCCTCCAACTTGGAGTCATACAATACCATAGGACAATTAAACAATGGGAATTCCAATGCTGCTGGCTTAAGAATAGACATTGTTTGTTGGTAGCCGGAGTCTCTGCTTGTTTGTGTTGGGTGTTCTTACTTAAGTGTGTGAGCTGACCCTGGACTAGGGGCACCCTTTTTATTTTTATTTTATTTTATTTTACCTTTATTTAACTAGGCAAGTCAGTTAAGAACAAATTCTTATTTTCAATGACGGCCTAGGAACAGTGGGTTAACTGCCTGTTCAGGGGCAGAACGACAGATTTGTACCTTGTCAGCTCAGGGATTTGAACTTGCAACCTTCCGGTTACTAGTCCAACACTCTAACCACTAGGCTACCCTGCCGCCCCTTTGGGTGTGGTGTCTCTGTACTGTAAAAGTTCACTATTGCTGAACTCTTAAGTATACTCTTGCTCCACTTTGAGTTTGTTCATCTCTTCATCTGCCATTAGCCTCTGAGTCATACTGTACCACAATGTCGTCTCCATCACAGTAAAACTCATTTTTGAAGGTGGGAGTTGCTTATGGTATGAAAAGCATTGGGGAGCCTCCCAATGGAGGCTCTTGTTGTATCTAGCCTTCAAAACTGACCCAGGATCGGGGGCGCTAGTGCTCATGCGTATGGAGTAGAAGCATTCCTTCAAATCTCCTCTCCACTTATTTTGAAATCTTTAATTGTTACCATTTTAGTTTCAAGTTTGCAAAAAAATATATACACATTGTTTAGTATGTTTCCCAGGCACTAACTACAGCAAAAAAGTTAAATATTGCGATGAAAACCAACAGAACAGCTAACACAAAATCTACACAGGCCCAACAAGCAGCATCTAGCTCCATTTGAGTACTGAAGGTGACAACTCTCCAAATACCCAGCAACAAGATTCAATGTGTCAACAAATGAAAGAGGCTGTAATAAATCTATCAACGATAATTTTGACAGGCTCGAAACAAAGTTTGAGTCTCTAAAGACAGCACAGGCCGAACTGAAGAGCCGCATGGACACAGCCAATTAGGACTTGTCTGACCATGACACCCGGATCGGTGGCCTGGAAACCACCTGCGCGCAGCTTAGAAAGAAGAACAAGGCGCTCCAAGCGAAGGTTCTCGATTTAGAAGGCAGCAGTTGCAGGCTGAACATCAAACTTGTGGGGATTTTGGAGGATGAAGAACAAGGTTAACCCACAGAGTTCATGTCCTAGCTCATTCCTAAGCTGCTGGGCGACGACAACTTCCCAAAGCCTCTCATCATTGACCGTGCACACCGCTCTCTACAGGCGAATCCCTCACCCGGTGCCAAGCCACGCACCATAATTGCAAGGGTACATCGCTTTCAGGAAAAGGAGCTCATTCTACGACTTGGATGACAGCGAGCTATGGAATACAAAGGCCAAAAGGTTCTCATCTTCCCGACTAAACAACGGAGGCCCTAATCTATGGATTTCACATGACCTAGGAATCCAGATATGCATCTGTTGGTCACATATACCTTAAAAGAAAAGGTAGGGGCGTGGATCAGTGATCATTTGCCCACTGAAGTTGGTTATGACACCGAACTGCAGTCAGATCAAAATCCTGAGGTTCCCTCAGACGGTTTCTGTTAGTTTGTGCAGAAATTCCTTGTTTGTGAACCCACAGTTTCATCAGCTGTCCGGTTTGCTGGTCTCTGACGATCCCGCAAGTGAAGCCAGATGTGGAGGTCCCGGGCTTGCGTGGTTACACTTGGTCTGCGGTTGTGAGGCCAGTTGGAAGTATTTCCAAATTCTCTAAAACAACATTGGAGGCAGCTAATGGTAGAGAAATTAACATTAATTTCTCTGCCAACAGGTATGGTGGATATTCCTGCAGTCAGCATGCCAATTACACACTTCCTCAACTTGAGACATCTGTGGCATTTAGTTTTATGTCAAAACTGCACATTTTAGAGTGGCCTTTTATTTTCCCCAGCACAAGGTGCACCTGTATAATGGTCATGCTGTTTAATCCGCTTCTTAATATGCCACACCTATCAGGTGGATGGATTATCTTGGCAAAGGAAAAATGCTCACTAATGCTCATTGCATTTATATTTTTGTTCAGTGTACACGTGGGTAGGGGTAAAAGTAAGGCAGGCAGTGCGGGAGGGGTTCACCGGTACAGCTGATATAGGGAGAAGGGGGGAGAAGGATGAAGTGAGGGAGGGAGACTGTTATTGACAAAATAAGGTTGTTAAACATAAAGTGTTCAACAGGAATCTCTGTGTGTCAGTGTCCCCACCTGGGGTCCACAGTGTCCACACTAAGTGGCTACAGAGTACTTTATACTGAAAAACAGACACACACACTCACATCAGTGGCGGTCGGTGCCATTTAAGATTAGGGAGGACAATTGTTATTTTTATGAACATGGCCTTATTTCTATTACAGCATATTGGATGACTGTCATTCATATTCCATTCACCCAGTTCAACGTAACATCGATAGGTTTAGGCTACTACATGATACTCAAAGTTTCCCTATACCTATCATGAGGTTGCTACAACCTAGCCTATGAATGAAAGTTTAAAATGTAGGTGCACAGGTCGAGAGAAATTTGAGTAATCAAGGTGACGGTCATTGACACATTCAATATTTCCTTGCACAATCTTGCCTGTATCTAGCTGATCTAGGGTGTAATCATTAGTCAGTTGCAAACAAGAGTTTCTATTGGACAAATTCAGGTATGTTTATATTTTTATTTTATTTAACCGTTATTTAACTAGGCAAGTCGGTTAAGAACAAATTCTTATTTACAATGATGGCCTACCAAAAGGAAAAAGGCCTCCTGCGGGGATGGGGGCCTGGAATTAAAAATGAATACAATATAAATATAGGACAAAACACACATCACAACAAGAGAGACAAGACTCCACTCCATAAAGAGAGACCGAAGAAGACAACATAGCAAGGCAGTAACACATGACAACACAGCATGGTAGCAACATAACAACAACAACAACAACATGGTAGCAACAAAACATGATAGCAGCACAAAACATGGTACAAACATTATTGGGCACAGACAACAGCACAAAGGGCAATAAGGTAGAGGCAACAATACATCACACAAAGCAGCCACAACTGTCAGTGAGTGTGTCCATGATTGAGTCTTTGAGATTGAGATAAAACTGTCCAGTTTGAGTGTTTGTTGCAGCTCATTCTAGTCACTAGCTGCTGAAAAGAGGGAGCGACCCAGGGATGTGTGTGCTTTGGGGACCTTTAACAGAATGTGACTGGCAAAACGGGTGTTGTATGTGGAGGATGAGGGCTGCAGTAGATATCTCAGATAGGTGGGAGTGATGCCTAAGAGGGTTTTATAAATGCGCATCAACCAGTGGGTCTTGCGACAGGTATACAGAGATGACCAGTTAACAGAGTATAGAGTGCAGTGATGTGTCCTATAAGGAGCATTGGGGGTAAATCTGATTGCCGAATGGTTAAGAACATCTAGCTGCTCGAGAGCACCCTTACCTGCCGATCTATAAATTATGTCTCCGTAATCTAGCATGGGTAGGATGGTCATCTGAATCAGGGTTAGTTTGGCAGCTAGGCTGAAAGAGGAGCGATTACGATAGAGGAAACCAAGTCTATATTTAACTTTAGCCTGCAGCTTTGATATGTGCTGAGAGAAGGACAGTGCACCGTCTAGCCATACTCCCAAGTACTTGTATGAGGTGACTACCTCAAGCTCTAAACCCTCAGGTAGTAATAGCACCTGTGGAAATAGGGGCATTCTTCTTACCACATTACCTTTGTTTTGGAGGTGTTCAGAACAAGGTTAAGGGTAGAGAAAGCTTGTTGGACATTAAGACAGCTTTGTTGTAGCACTTAACACAAAATCCAGGGAGGGGCCAGTTGAGTATAAGACTGTATCATCTGCATATAAATGGATGAGAGCTTCCTACTGCCTGAGCTATGTTGTAAATTGAGAAGAGTGTAGGACCTAGGATCGAGCCTTGGGGTACTCCCTTGGGTACAGGCAGTGGCTGAGATGGCAGATGTTCTGACTTAATACACTGCACACTTTGAGAGAGATAGTTAGCAAACCAGGCCAAAGACCCCTCAGACACCAATACTCCTTAGCCGGCCCACAATAATGGAATGGTCTACCGTATCAAAAGCTTTGGCCAAGTCAATAAAAATAGCAGCACAATATTGCTTAGAATCAAGGGCAATGGTGACATCATTGAGGACCTTTAAGTTTGCAGTGACACATCCATAACCTGAGTGGAAACCAGATTGCATACCCGAGTTAATACTATAGACATCAAGAAAGCCAGTCAGTTGATTATTGACAAGTTTTTCCAACACTTTTGATAAACAGGGCAAAATAGAAATACAGTGCCTTGCGAAAATATTCGGCCCCCTTGAACTTTGCGACCCTTTGCCACATTTCAGGCTTCAAACATAAAGATATAAAACTGTATTTTTTTGTGAAGAATCAATAACAAGTGGGACACAATCATGAAGTGGAACGACATTTATTGGATATTTCAAACTTTTTTAACAAATCAAAAACTGAAAAATTGGGCGTGCAAAATTATTCAGCCCCCTTAAGTTAATACTTTGTAGCGCCACCTTTTGCTGCGATTACAGCTGTAAGTCGCTTGGGGTATGTCTCTATCAGTTTTGCACATCGAGAGACTGACATTTTTTCCCATTCCTCCTTGCAAAACAGCTCGAGCTCAGTGAGATTGGATGGAGAGCATTTGTGAACAGCAGTTTTCAGTTCTTTCCACAGATTCTCGATTGGATTCAGGTCTGGACTTTGACTTGGCCATTCTAACACCTGGATATGTTTATTTTTGAACCATTCCATTGTAGATTTTGCATTATGTTTTGGATCATTGTCTTGTTGGAAGACAAATCTCCGTCCCAGTCTCAGATCTTTTGCAGACTCCATCAGGTTTTCTTCCAGAATGGTCCTGTATTTGGCTCCATCCATCTTCCCATCAATTTTAACCATCTTCCCTGTCCCTGCTGAAGAAAAGCAGGCCCAAACCATGATGCTGCCACCACCATGTTTGACAGTGTTCAGGGTGATGAGCTGTGTTGCTTTTACGCCAAACATAACGTTTTGCATTGTTGCCAAAAAGTTCAATTTTGGTTTCATCTGACCAGAGCACCTTCTTCCACATGTTTGGTGTGTCTCCCAGGTGGCTTGTGGCAAACTTTAAACAACACTTTTTATGGATATCTTTAAGAAATGGCTTTCTTCTTGCCACTCTTCCATAAAGGCCAGATTTGTGCAATATACGACTGATTGTTGTCCTATGGACAGAGTCTCCCACCTCAGCTGTAGATCTCTGCAGTTCATCCAGAGTGATCATGGGCCTCTTGGCTGCATCTCTGATCAGTCTTCTCCTTGTATGAGCTGAAAGTTTAGAGGGACGGCCAGGTCTTGGTAGATTTGCAGTGGTCTGATACTCCTTCCATTTCAATATTATCGCTTGCACAGTGCTCCTTGGGATGTTTAAAGTTTGGGAAATCTTTTTGTATCCAAATCCGGCTTTAAACTTCTTCACAACAGTATCTCGGACCTGCCTGGTGTGTTCCTTGTTCTTCATGATGCTCTCTGCGCTTTTAACGGACCTCTGAGACTATCACAGTGCAGGTGCATTTATACGGAGACTTGATTACACACAGGTGGATTGTATTTATCATCATTAGTCATTTAGGTCAACATTGGATCATTCAGAGATCCTCACTGAACTTCTGGAGAGAGTTTGCTGCACTGAAAGTAAAGGGGCTGAATAATTTTGCACGCCCAATTTTTCAGTTTTTGATTTGTTAAAAAAGTTTGAAATATCCAATAAATGTCGTTCCACTTCATGATTGTGTCCCACTTGTTGTTGATTCTTCACAAAAAAATACAGTTTTATATCTTTGTTTGAAGCCTGAAATGTGGCAAAAGGTCGCAAAGTTCAAGGGGGGCGAATACTTTCGCAAGGCACTGTAGGCCTATAACATTTAGAATCAGCTGGATCTCCCCCTTTAAATAAAGGACAAACTGTGGCTGCCTTCCAAGCAATGGGAACCTCTCCAGAAAGGAGATACAGGCTTGGTGATGATAGGGGCAGCAACCTTAAAGAAGAAAGGGTCTAAACCATCTGACCCAGATGTTTTTTTTGGGTTCAAGTTTAAGGAGCTCCTTTAGCACCTCGGACTCAGTCGCTGCCAGCAGTGAGAAACTTTGTAGCGGGGCAGGTGAAAAACGAGGGAGAAGCATCGGGGATAGTCGCATTAGAAAGGGTGGGAGATGAGGAAATGTTGGATGGGCAAGGAAGGATGGCTGAGTCAAATAGGAATCCTGACTTAATGAAGTGGTGATTAAAGAGCTTACTCATGTGCTTCTTGTCATGTAACAACCACATAATCAACATTAAGGGACATGGGCAGCTGTGAGGGGGAGGCTTTATTCTTTAACCGTTTTACATAACTTCTTGGAGTTACAGAGAGAGAACTGCTCCTTAAAGTAACTAACTTTGGCCTTCCGGATAGCCTGAGTGCACTTATTTCTCATTTGCCTGAACGATAGCCAGTCAACCTGAGTATGCGTGTGCCGAGCCTTTCGCCAAATGTAATTCTTAAGGTGGAGTAACTCTGCAAGATCACGGTTGAACCAGGGGCTGAACCAGTTTTGAATTCACATTTTCTTTATGGGGGTGTGTTTGTTAACAATACCACTGAAAATATAAAAAAGAAGGTCCAAGCGTCATCGACAGAGCTGATCATGAAGGAAGGCTTGCTCATTAAAGTTTTTTAGCAAGCGTCTATGACAAATCAGGAAAGGTTGTTTCACTGAGCAGCCATTGCGAACACAGACTGTAAAACAGTGATCACTAAGGTCATTACAGAAAACACCAGACTGATACCTATCAGGATTATTTGTGAGGATAACATCGAGGAGAGTAGCCTTATTTTGGGGTGTTTGGAGTCATACCTTGTGAGATTGGTAATAATGTGAGAACTATTTAAGGAGTCCCATTGCTTTAGGACTTGGTCAGATGGTTTAAGCATGTCCAGGTTTAAGTCACCTAGCAGGACAAATTCAGACTTAGTGTAAGGGGTCAGGAGAGAGCTTAGGGCAGGTAAGGTATGGGCTGGTTCTGATGGAGGATGATTAGCACCCAGCAACAGTCAACAAAGAGCTATTTGAAAGTTTAATGCTTAAAACCAGCAAGTCAAATTATTTGGGGACAGACTTGGTGGAGACAACTGAGCACTGAAGGGGATCCTTGGTAAAGATTGCCACTCCCCCACCTTTGGATGATCTGTTTTCCCAGAAAAAGGTTATAATCAGAAAGGTTAACATCAGTATTCAAAACACTCTTCCTTAATCTCTTGAAGCTAGGGGGCGCTATTTTTATTTTTGGAAAAATAACGCTTCCAAAGTAAACGGCCTATTTCTCAGGACCAGATGCTAGAATATGCATATAGCTTAGGATAGAAAACACTCTAAAGTTTCCAAAACTGTAAAAATATTGTCTGTGAGTATAACAGAACTGATATTGCAGGCGAAAGCCTGAGAAAAATCCAATCAGGAAGTGACTCTTATTTTGAAACCCCTGTCTTTCTATGCATCCCTATTGCCCATTGAAAGGGATATCAACCAGATTCCTTTTTCTTTGGCTTCCCTAAGGTGTCTACAGCCTTTAGACATAGTTTCAGGCCTTTATTTTGAAGAATGAGCGTAAACGTCCACATTGGGTAAGTGGTCAAATCAAATCAAATTTTATTTGTCACATACAAATGGTTAGCAGATGTTAATGCGAGTGTAGCGAAATGCTTGTGCTTCTAGTTCCGACAATGCAGTAATAACCAACAAGTAATCTAACTAACAATTCCAAAACTACTGTCTTTAACACAGTGTAAGGGGATAAAGAATATGTACATAAGGATATATGAATGAGTGATGGTACAGAGCAGCATAGGCAGGATACAGTAGATGGTATCGAGTACAGTATATACATGAGGTGAGTATGTAAACAAAGTGGCATAGTTAAAGTGGCTAGTGATACATGTATTACATAAGGATGCAGTCGATGATATAGAGTACAGTATATACGTATGCATATGAGATTAATAATGTAGGGTAAGTAACATTATATAAGGTAGCATTGTTTAAAGTGGCTAGTGATATATTTACATAATTTCCCATCAATTCCCATTATTAAAGTGGCTGGAGTTGAGTCAGTGTCAGTGTCAGTGTGTTGGCAGCAGCCACTCAATGTTAGTGGTGGCTGTTTAACAGTCTGATGGCCTTGAGATAGAAGCTGTTTTTCAGTCTCTCGGTCCCAGCTTTGATGCACCTGTACTGACCTCGCCTTCTGGATGATAGCGGGGTGAACAGGCAGTGGCTCGGGTGGTTGATGTCCTTGATGATCTTTATGGCCTTCCTGTAACATTGGGTGGTGTAGGTGTCCTGGAGGGCAGGTAGTTTGCCCCCGGTGATGCGTTGTGCAGACCTCACTACCCTCTGGAGAGCCTTACGGTTGTGGGCGGAGCAGTTGCCGTACCAGGCGGTGATACAGCCCGCCAGGATGCTCTCGATTGTGCATCTGTAGAAGTTTGTGAGTGCTTTTGGTGACAAACTGAATTTCTTCAGCCTCCTGAGGTTGAAGAGGCGCTGCTGCGCCTTCTTCACGATGCTGTCTGTGTGAGTGGACCAATTCAGTTTGTCTGTGATGTGTATGCCGAGGAACTTAAAACTTGCTACCCTCTCCACTACTGTTCCATCGATGTGGATAGGGGGGTGTTCCCTCTGCTGTTTCCTGAAGTCCACAATCATCTCCTTAGTTTTGTTGACGTTGAGTGTGAGGTTATTTTCCTGACACCACACTCCGAGGGCCCTCACCTCCTCCCTGTAGGCCGTCTCGTCGTTGTTGGTAATCAAGCCTACCACTGTTGTGTCGTCCGCAAACTTGATGATTGAGTTGGAGGCGTGCGTGGCCACGCAGTCGTGGGTGAACAGGGAGTACAGGAGAGGGCTCAGAACGCACCCTTGTGGGGCCCCAGTGTTGAGGATCAGTGGGGTGGAGATGTTGTTTTCTACCCTCACCACCTGGGGGCGGCCCGTCAGGAAGTCCAGTACCCAGTTGCACAGGGCGGGGTCGAGACCCAGGGTTCACAGCATTCTCACATAGGTATTCCTCTTGTCCAGATGGGTTAGTGCAGTGTGCAGTGTGGTTGAGATTGCATCGTCTGTGGACCTATTTGGGCGGTAAGCAAATTGGAGTGGGTCTAGGGTGTCGGGTAGGGTGGAGGTGATATGGTCCTTGACTAGTCTCTCAAAGCACTTCATGATGACGGAAGTGAGTGCTACGGGGCGGTAGTCGTTTAGCTCAGTTACCTTAGCTTTCTTGGGAACAGGAACAATGGTGGCCCTCTTGAAGCATGTGGGAACAGCAGACTGGTATAGGGATTGATTGAATATGTCCGTAAACACACCGGCCAGCTGGTCTGCGCATGCTCTGAGGGCGCGGCTGGGGATGCCGTCTGGGCCTGCAGCCTTGCGAGGGTTAACACGTTTAAATGTGTTACTCACCTCGGCTGCAGTGAAGGAGAGTCCGCATGTTTTCGTTGCAGGCCGTGTCAGTGGCACTGTATTGTCCTCAAAGCGGGCAAAAAAGTTATTTCGTCTGCCTGGGAGCAGGACATCCTGGTCCGTGACTGGGCTGGATTTATTCTTGTAGTCCGTGATTGACTGTAGACCCTGCCACATGCCTCTTGTGTCTGAGCCGTTGAATTGAGATTCTACTTTGTCTCTGTACTGACGCTTAGCTTGTTTGATAGCCTTGCGGAGGGAATAGCTGCACTGTTTGTATTCGGTCATGTTACCAGTCACCTTGCCCTGATTAAAAGCAGTGGTTCGCGCTTTCAGTTTCACGCGAATGCTGCCATCAATCCACGGTTTCTGGTTAGGGAATGTTTTAATCGTTGCTATGGGAACGACATCTTCAACGCACGTTCTAATGAACTCGCACACCGAATCAACATATTCATCAATATTGTTATCTGACGCAATACGAAACATGTCCCAGTCCACGTGATGGAAGCAGTCTTGGAGTGTGGAGTCAGCTTGGTTGGACCAGCGTTGGACAGACCTCAGCGTGGGAGCCTCTTGTTTTAGTTTCTGTCTGTAGGCAGGGATCAACAAAATAGAGTCATGGTCAGCTTTTCCGAAAGGAGGGCGGGGCAGGGCCTTATATGTGTCGCGGAAGTTAGAGTAACAATGATCCAAGGTTTTTCCACCCCTGGTTGCGCAATCGATATGCTGATAAAATTTAGGGAGTCTTGTTTTCAGATTAGCCTTGTTAAAATCGCCAGCTACAATGAATGCAGCCTCCGGATAAATGGATTCCAGTTTGCAAAGAGTCAAATAAAGTTAGTTCAGAGCCATCGGTGTGTCTGCTTGGGGGGGGATATATACGGCTGTGATTATAATCGAAGATAATTCTCTTGGTAGATAATGCGGTCTACATTTGATTGTGAGGAATTCTAAATCAGGTGAACAGAAGGATTTGAGTTCCTGTATGTTTCTTTCATCACACCATGTCTCGTTAGCCATAAGGCATACGCCCCCGCCCCTCTTCTTACCAGAAAGATGTTTGTTTCTGTCGGTGCGATGCGTGGAGAAACCCGCTGGCTGATATATCCGATAGCGTCTCTCCAGTGAGCCATGTTTCCGTGAAGCAAAGAACGTTACAGTCTCTGAAGTCCCTCTGGAATGCTACCCTTGCTCGGATTTCATCAACCTTGTTGTCAAGAGACTGGACATTGGCGAGAAGAATGCTAGGGAGTGGTGCACGATGTGCCCGTCTCCGGAGTCTGACCAGAAGACCGCCTCGTTTCCCTCTTTTTCGGAGTCGTTTTTTTGGGTCGCTGCATGGGATCCATTCCGTTGTCCTGTGTGAAAGGCAGAACACAGGATCCGCGTCGCGAAAAACATATTCTTGGTCGTACTGATGGTGAGTTGACGCTGATCTTATATTCAGTAGTTCTTCTCGACTGTATGTAATGAAACCTAAGATGACCTGGGGTACTAATGTAAGAAATAACACGTAAAAAAAAAAAAAACACTGCATAGTTTCCTAGGAACGCGAAGCGAGGCGGCCATCTCTGTCGGCGCCGGAAGTGTTAGTTGTTGGCTCTCAGTGTGATATATTATCGAATAGATATTTGAAAAACACCTTGAGGATTGATTATAGAAAACGTTTGCCATGTTTCTGTCGATATTATGGACATAATTTGGAATTTTTGTCTGCGTTGTCGTGACCGCTATTTCCGGTGGATTCCTGGGCATAATGCATCAAACTAACGGAGGTATTTTGGATATAAAATCATCTTTATGGAACAAAAGGAACATTTATTGTGTAACTGGGAGTCTCGTGAGTGCAAATATCCGAAGATCATCAAAGGTAAGTGATTTAATTTATTGCTTTTCTGACTTTTGTGACCAATCTACTTGGCTGCTAGCTGTTTGTAATATTTTGCCTACTGAGAGAGAGGTGCTCACATAAATGCTTCGATAGCTTTCGCCGAAAAGCTTTATTGAAATCTGACACGCCAGGTGGATTAACAACAAGCTAAGCAGTGTTTTGCTATATTGCACTTGTGATTTCATGAAAATTAAATATTTTTAGTGATTTAATTTGAATTTGGCGCTCTGCAATTCAGCGGTGGTGGATGAAAATGATCCCGGGATGGGTGCATCAAGAAGTTTTAACACTGCTGCACCTGCAGAGTGGTTGTTGCCATATGATAACCAGATATTGTTAACCCATTTATTTTTCCAAAAAGCTAGATCGGAGGAACAAGCATGAGTCTCTTATAGAAAGTAAAAGTCTGCATTAAACCGTTTGCAATACAGGAAAATAGCCCTATGTTTAAGTAAATAACGAATACCCCTGACATTAATTGATCAAAGAGATAAAGACAAACTTCAACCAACAACCTTGTTATGCTAATATAAGCTTTTCCTAAGTATAAGTATCTCAAAAGGATTTCCATCCCATTATTAACCTCCAACAAAAAACAAACACATACTGGTCATAAAGTTACCAAAGTATTCTTACTCCCACAAGGGGGAGACATTGTGCATATTTTACAATAAGCAGTTATTCACCCATAGTCAGTGTTTAGTTTACCAGTTCTCAGATCAGCCTTTTCTCATTCAAGTGTTTGTGTACATTTTGTATAATAAACGGGTGTTTGAGTAGGCTAAACCAGCTAGCTGCAGTCGCTAGCTAGGTAAGTGAAAAAATATGGCTAGCTCTCTCTATTGCTCTCTTGCTTTTTTGCTTTATTTTTGGAGAAATTAATTTGTTCAAAACTGTTAAACTATTGTCTTTCTCTTTGTGGCAAACATTTTATGCACTGCAGTGCTAGCTAGCTGTACCTTATGCTTTCAGGCAAGGCACTTGCAATGCCAGGGTTGTGGGTTTGATTCCCACAGGGGACCAGAAAGAAAATGTATGTACTCACTATTGTAAGGTGTTCTGGATAAGAGCATCTGCTAAATAACTAAAATGGAAGGAGCCACAGCCCACACAGTTATACACCTGAGCCTTCTTACTGCAGAACACAATCAATTCGTCAGATTGATGCAGGTGTGGGTTGTAGGGCGTCTTAGTGTTCTACATTTATTCAATATGGGTAACTCGTAAAATAGCCTGTTTTGAACTGTGTGCTAACCTGAGAAGTAGTAATCAAAAGGAGGGAAACTGGGAATTGCTAAGTAAATGGAAGAATACTCTTATTGCAATGTGCGTGGCTCTTCAAAGAGCCTTTGGTTGTGCAATGTGTAGTCTATCGCAAAAGATGTTGCCTGGGAAACAGCACCCTCCTCGTAGAAGTAGGAGGTGACGGTCTCCCGCACAGGGATTGCCTCCCGTGCTGCGTTGTAGGCCCCCATCCTGGCATCATCCTGCAGAGTAGCAGACATCTCCTCTCACACACAGCACTGAGATCTCGTGACCATCCTCATGAAGTTACAGTATGCAGGACACAGGTGGCCTTCACACGCCTCTGCGTTAGTAGGGTGGACCCCGATGACCTGTTGGTACCTCCGCCACTGGGACGCAAGAATGCCGAAGGTGCACTCGACTGTCAGCCTGGCTCGGGAGAGGCGGTAGTTGAAGACCATGTTCCTCCTGAAAAGGTTCGCTTCAGGGAAGTGCCGCATGAGGTTTCTCCAGCACAGAAAAGCCTCATCTCCCATGAAGACATGGGGCTGGGGTCCCGGGTGCTCTTCTCCTAGAATCAGGCTGTCTTCGGGAAGGTCCAGGGTGCCATCTGAGGCCCTGACCATGGAGGAATTCATGCCTGTCCCTTGGTTGGGAAATATCTCTCATTACAAATGATAACATTGGATAGATAGATGCATGTGCGCACACGTGCATGTGACAACAGAAGGATCATATCAAGGATGGCATCGCAAATGAATACATAAATATCACTTGAAGCTTGATGGTGAGTTTGAATTAGATGTGTGGTGCTATGGCAAAAAACAAAATGTGCACCTATTTGGGTCTCCAGGACCAGGTTTGAGAACCACTGCTCTTGGGACATTCATTGGGACCTCTTCATCTGCAGACAGGTTTTCACAGCTCTCTGTATCTGAGGACAGAAAACATCACAAAGAAACAGGCTTCAGTGTACTGAAATTAGAAAGCACTGAATATTATGTTGCTATTATCTCTGTCCTCCTCTCGAAGGACTGAAACTACACAAAAGTACCTGCACTATCCAGAGTAGCCTACTCTTCCCTTCTTTGACAGCTTGAGCTGCTAATCCTTTCACCCTCTTCCATTGCTGTTAGCTATCTAGCTAGCTACCTACCTACAAATAGATTTGGAGTGTGGGTTTTATATTTATTTACAAGATAGCTAGCTAATATGAAGTTAGGTAGCTATCTGGTGATTTATTTAAGTCACATAGTTAGCTAGCTATACAGTATGTAAAGGTGGCTAGATAGCTAGCTATGTTAGCAGTTCATTTGAGCTAGCCTGCCTGCAATACTGTAGCTAGCTAGCTTTACCTGGAATGCTTTTCCAACAGTCTTAAAGGAGTTCCCACATATGCTGAGAATTTGTTGGCTGCTTTCCCTTTACTCTGCCGTCCAACTCATCCCAAACCATCTCAATTTGTTTGATAGGACGGCGCACAATAGGGCAGCACACAATTGGCCCAACGTCGTCCGGGTTTGTCCGGGGTAGGCCGTCATTATAAATAAGAATTTGTTCTTAACTGACTTGCCTAAAGGTTAAACAAAAAAATAGCCCTTACACAGCCTTGAGGTGTGTTGGGTCATTGTCCTGTTGAAAAACAAATTATAGTCCCGCTAATCACATACCAGATGGGATGGCACATCGCTGCAGAATGCTGTGGTAGCCATGCTGGTTAAGTGTGCCTTGAATTCTAAGTAAATCACTGCCAGTGTCACCAGCAAAGCACCATCACACCTCCTCCATGCCTCACGGTAGGAGCCACATATGCGGAGATCATCCGTTCACCTACTCTGTGTCTCACAAAGACACAGCGGATGGAACCAAAAATCTCAAATTTGTAGTCATCAGACCAAAGGACAGATTTCCACTGGTCTAATCAAATCAAATTAAATGTTATTTGTCACATTCACTGATTACAACAAGTTACAGTGAAATGCTAACTTACAAGCCCTTAACCAACAATGTAGTTTTAAGAAAAATATCTAAAAAAAGAATCATGTTTATTGCTCCTGTTTTTTGGCCCAATCAAGTCTTTTCTTCTTATTGGTGTCCTTAGGTAGTGGTATCTTTGCAGCAATTCGACCATGAAGGTTTAATTCAAGCAGTCTCCTCTGAACAGTTGATGTTGAGATGTATCTGTTACTTGAACTCTGAAGCGTTTATTTGGGCTGCTATTTCTGAGGCTGGTAACTCTAATGAACTTATCATCTGCAGCAGAGGTAACTCTGGGCCTTCCTTTCCTGTGGTGGTCCTCATGAGAGCCAGTTTCATCGGGCTGACTCTTTTCTCTGTATATATTAATGATGTCGCTCTTGCTGCGGGTGATTCTTTGATCCACCTCTTTGCAGATGACACCGTTCTGTATACATCTGGCCTGTCTTTGGACATGGTGATAACAAACCTCCAAACGAGCTTCAATGCCATACAACACTCCTTCCGTGGCCTCCATCTGCTCTTAAATGCTATTAAAACTAAATGCATGCTCTTCAACCGATCACTGCCTGCACCAGCATCACTACTCTGGACGGTTCTGACTTAGAATATGCGGACAACTATAAATACCTAGTTGTCTGGCTAGACTGTAAATTCTCCTTCCAGACACATATTAAGGATCTCCAATCCAAAATAAAATCTAGAATCGGCTACCTATTTCGCAACGAAGCCTCATTCAATCATGCTGCCAAACATACCCTTGTAAAACTGACTATCCTACCGATCCTTGACTTTGGCGATGCCATTTACAAAATAGCCTCCAACACTCTGCTCAGCAAATTGGATGCAGTCTATCACAGTGCCATCCGTTTTGTCACCAAAGCCCCATATACTACCCACCACTGCGACCTGTATGCTCTCGTTGGCTGGTCATCGCTACATATTCGTTGCCAGACCCGCTGGCTGAAGGTAATCTAAAAGTCTTTGCTAGGTAAACCTCTGCCTTAACTCAGCTCATTGGTCACCATAATAACACCCACCCGTAGCACGCACTCCAGCAGGTATATTTCTCTGGTCATCCCCAAACCCAACTCCTCCTTTGGCCGCCTTTCCTTCCAGTTCTCTGCTGCCAATGACTGGAACGGATTGCAGAAATCACTGAAGTTGGAGAATTATATCTCCCTCACTAACTGTCAGAGCAGCTTACCGATCGCTGCAGCTGTACATAGCCCATCTGTAAATAACCCATCCAACCAACCACCTACTTCATCCCCAAATTTGTGTTTTGTTTTTCTGCTCTTTTGCACACCAGTATTTCTACTTGCACATCCTCATCTGCACAACTATCACTCCAATGTTAATTGCTAAATTGTAATTACTTCACCACTATGGCCTATGTATTGCCTTACTTCATTTGCACACACTGTACATGTTTTTATATTGTGTTATTGACTGTACATTTGTTTATCCCATGTGTAACTCTGTGTTGATTTTGTCTCACTGCTTTGCTTTATCTTGGTCAGGTCGCAGTTGTAAATGAGAACTTGTTCTCAACTGGCCTAGCTGGTTAAATAAAGGTGAGAAGAAAAAAAAAATCTAATACGTTTCTGATTTGTTTAACACTTTTTTGGTTACTACATGATTCCATATGTGTTTTTTCATAGTTTTGATGTCTTTACTATTATTCTACAAACTACAAAATAGTAAAAATAAAGAAAAACCCTGGAATGAGTAGGTGTCCAAACTGAGTAGGTGTCCAAACTGAGTAGGTGTCCAAACTTTTGACTGGTACTGTATGTCACCAGTAGGCCAAGTAATTTGTACCGTTAATACCTGTCATTTGGTTACATTAATTTCTGTTAATGCATGTATTATTTAATAATTTACCATTCTCATTCTTAGAGGTGAAACATAGTTTGCAGAGTTCAAAACCTGCTAAACTTGTGAGAAACCAGTAGTTTTTTTTTTTTTTTCATAACCATCATTTATGAGTTTTGTAAATTTTGCAATTGTCTTTTGTTTGGCGTGAGCAATGAGCATGTCTCTGTCTGGTTTCTCTGTCCTGATAATGTTCAGGGAACGTGCACGTCTGAGCACGCATAGAAGTACCTGGCCTGCTGCACGCAAATTTAGGAAAGTGCCCATTTGGGATGTCTGAGTTCTGATGATCCAATATATATAGTTGAAGTCAGAAGTTTTACATACATTTAGGTTGGAGTCATTAAAACATGTTTTTCAACCACTCCACAAATTTCTTGTTAACAAACTATAGTTTCGGCAAGTCGATTAGGACATCTACTTTGTGCATGACACAAGTAATTTTTCCAACAATTGTTTACAGACAGAATATTTCACTTATAATTCACTGTATCACAATTCCAGTGGGTCAGAAGTGTAAATACACTAAGTTGACTGTGCCTTAAAAACATCTTGGAAAATTCCAGAAAATTATGTCATGGCTTTAAAAGCGTCTGATAGGCTAATTGACATAATTAGAGTCAATTGGAGGTGTACCTGTGGATGTATTTCAAGGCCTACCTTCAAACTCAGTGCCTCTTTACTTGACATCATGGGAAAATCAAAATAAATCAGCCAAGACCCCAGAAAACAATTGTAGACCTCCACAAGTCTTGTTCATCCTTGGGAGCAATTTCCAAACGCCTGAAGGGAGCACGTTCATCTGTACAAACAATAGTACGGAAGTATAAACACCATGGGACCACGCAGGAAGGAGACGCGTTCTGTCTCCTAGAGATGAACGTATTTTGGTGCGAAAAGTGCAAGTCAATCCCAGAACAACAGCAAAGGACCTTGTGAAGATGCTAGAGGAAATTGTACAAAAGTATCTATATCCATAGTAAAATGAGACCTATATCGACATAACCTGAAAGGCCGCTTAGCAAGGAAGAAGCCACTGCTCCAAAGCTGCCATAAAAAAGCCAGACTACGGTTTGCAACTACACATGGGTATAAAGATCGTACTTTTTGGAGAAATGTCCTATGGTCTGATGAAACAAAAATAGAACTGTTTGACCATAATGACCATCGTTATGTTTGGAGGAAAAAGGGGGAGGCTTGCAAGCTGAAGAACACCATCCCAACCGTGAAGCACAGGGGTGGCAGCGTCATGTTGTGGGGGTGCTTTGCAGCAGGAGGGTCTGGTGCATTTCACAAAATAGATGGCATCATGAGGTAGGAAAATTATGTGGATATATTGAAGCAATCCCATACATACGACTAATACAACCTGAACTTGAAAGAACCTGAATTTTCAGCAGAATATTTTCTACTGGTTTTATTTGTTAGCTTTAGGCCTATCTATTTGACTTTGTTGACAATGGAAGTTATAGGCCTACTGCTTCTCATGGGAAACAACTATGACTTAATCGTCTTGGATCCCATTCGATGCTAAATGCATAGTATGCATTGTAATAGTATTTTCACATCTTCTGTGAATTAACAGACGCAATAGCCTACTTTGACAGAACCTGAATTTCTCCATCTTTCCTCCGTCCACTGTTCTTGTTCCCTCCAGGTTCCAGACTGAGGGCGGATGTGGTGGAGGTGCGCCCGCGGATTGTCCACCACCCCTCAGATGTGGTGGTCAAGGTAGGCAGCCCCGCCACCCTCTCCTGCCGCGCCGACGGCACACCCGAGCCCTCCATTGAGTGGCTCCGCAATGGCCAGCCCCTGGAGATGGACAAGCTGGACAGCCAATCGCGGCCCATCGTCCTATCGGAGGGCAGCCTTTTTTTCCTCAGCGTGGTGCCAGGGAGGCGGAGTCAGTCACATGAGGGCGTGTACGCCTGCATGGCAAGGAACAGCGCTGGCAAGGCTACCAGCCGCAACGCCTCCCTCTATATCGCAGGTAAGACTGTGGTGATGTCTTTCAAATTAGATGGACATGCGTATCTTGTTATAAATTCCAAGATGCCATGCAGAAATAATTGCACAGTAGGATGAAGAGAGGTACCATGTTATAAAGGGGTCCCACTGTTATAGATCATGTGAGTGAAGAGACTATGTATCAGTCTCAGCAGTGGGCAGACTAACTAATAAACCACTCAAGGGCTTGATTGGCTGACTCAGGTGTGCTCATACTGAGATGGAACCAAAGTCACACACAGCTGCCTTCCAAGCAGTTAAAAACACTATGCCAGATGCATGTGAAAATCTGGCCTTAGAATACATTCTGTTGTCTTGGTTGGATGGCCCTCTGTGGCTCCTACATCCTGTCCCATTAACTTCTCTCCCTCTATGCTGATCTTAAATATGATATCAAGCTGATATATTATCCTTCAGGTCCACGGAAAGCCCGCAGTAACCACAGACCCCTGCTCCAGAGAGAAAGCGAGAGACATTGAGATTGTCCGTGTGATTGCTGAGTAGAATTATTGTTATATATACATATTTTTTTTTAAATGTATTTAACTAGGCAAGTCAGTTAAGAACAAATTCTTATTTACAATGATGGCCTACCAAAAGGCCAAAGGTCTCCTGTGGGGACCGGGGCTGGGATTTAAAAAAATATATATTTATATGTATATATATATAGGTCAAAACACACATCACGACAAGAGACAACACAACTCTACATAAAGAGAGACCTAAGACAACAACACAGCATGGCAGCAACACATGACAACACAGCATGGTAACAATATGGTAGCAGCACAAAACATGATATAAACATTATTGGGCACAGACAACCGCACAAAGGACAAGAAGGTACAGACAACAATACATCACGCAAAGCAGCCACAACTGTCAGTAAGAGTGTCCATGATTGTCTTTGTCTTTGAATGAAGAGATTGAGATAAAACTGTCCAGTTTGAGTGTTTGTTGCAGCTCGTTCCAGTCGCTAGCTGCAGCGAACTGAAATTAAAGGGGGTCCAAAATCAATGTTTACCACATTCCCAGGACAAACACTGCTAATTTACCCCTAACCCCCAGCCTCTGTTTGCACACAAAATAGGGTCACCCACAGACCACTGGATTCCTGAGCTGGCTGGTATAATTAGTGTCTGATTGACTTGTTGGGGGGACTTCCCTGGAGCAGTACGTGGTGGAGGCATGGAGCCATTGGCACTTTACTTTCGATTGAGTTATAGAAGCAGATCGATTGTAGTATAGTTTGCATTTAACCTTTTATTTATCCGGGTTAGTCTCAATAAGATAATTGTGCAATTGTGACCTTTTGTAAGTAATAGTTGAACTGGTTAGGTTAGTAGCCTCTACAGTCATGAACCATGCAGCACTGTTAATTCAAGAGTTGTGCTAAGTTTTCTATCATAGCTAGACAATTATTGAGTTCAAGAATACCCGTAATACATGTTAAAGAAGTCCAGCCTTGGATGA
Source organism: Oncorhynchus mykiss (assembly GCF_057628025.1). NCBI lineage: Eukaryota > Metazoa > Chordata > Actinopteri > Salmoniformes > Salmonidae > Oncorhynchus > Oncorhynchus mykiss. Next base: position 23,044,886 of record NC_143031.1, read on the forward strand.
AGAGTGGAGATATTCCAGTAGTAGTTTATGGCACTAGACCATTATAACCATACATGTGACCAAGTAGATGCCAAATAGGTTTTGTCTCATGATTCCATGTGGTGTCATAACATAGGTATTGCATTAGGACATCAGTGAAGATTTAAACAGACATCCTATACATGTGGTAATGTACACATGCAAGGGGAAAATGCCATTGTCTCTGTCCTTTTTGATATAATGGAAGGGAGCTCCTTAGACCTTCAACTGAAATGGTTCACAGTGACTCTTAATGATTGAGTAAACATGACAAGTCCCTGCAAAGACGTCAGGCTTGTCTGTCATGTACTTGTGTTAATATCAATGTAGACGGGTCAAATTTGCTCTATGAATTGTTTGGGACCTCTGGGGAATATATGAGGTTGTTGATGGGGCAACACTGGACAAAAGCACTGTGTATTCTGTGTATAAAATATATGGTTATTTAGAGCTGTGCAATGTGGTCCAAAACATATAGTGTGATATGGTGTGGTGATGGTACTGTGAAATAAGATAAATCATTAGATTAGTTTATTATAAGCCTTGCAAATTTTCGGTGGTCAAAAGTCAAGTCAAGCAGACAGTGGTGCGTGTGGTGCTGGGCACATGTTTCCCAGGCAATGTTTATTGACTACAGGCTCGGAGACTGACTTTGACTTTGTTATCCAATGTAATGTTATGGCCTTGTGCACCAGCTAGTCTCAAACCCGCTGTTTATGAATGGACGACCTCTGTGTGTTCTTTCAGCTCTGCGTGAGGACTTCCGGGTGCAGCCCTGTGACGTGGAGGTGGCTGTGGGGGAGGTGGCGGTGTTGAACTGCAGCCCGCCGGTAGGCCACCCCGAGCCCAATGCCACCTGGAGAAAAGACGGGGTCCCCATCAACAACACCAATCCGCACTACACTGTGAGACCTCCTTTATAACATAGCTACATGCTTTGTAGGGCTTTCTTTCTATGCTTTTTGAAATTAGAAATTGACAATGGGACAGTTGTCAGTGTGCATTTCTGTGCAGTAAATGTATTTTCAAGACACTATGGTTTTTCCATAATGTGGAACAGATGTTCTATATTATTGTAATTCATTTTTTGAACTAATTTCCAGAGGTGGCAGGAGCTGAAATGCATACTGTTTTGAATACTTATTTCTTGAATCAAATCAGTGGTAACACGGTATTGCCAATAGAGGGCACTGTTGTACAACATTTTGATTAAAACCACAGGCCGCTTCATACATTTTCCTCCATTATTAATAAAAGAGGATATGTCACCTTGGATGAAGAACTATCCCCCCCAAAAAATCCTTTATGCTTTATCCTTTATCCTGTATGTGCATGATCCCCATGTGCCCTATAGGAACTGAATGGGAAGTTGATAATCGCCCCAGCCCAGAAAAATGACTCTGGCGTGTACATCTGTGTGGCCTCCAACACTGTGGGAGTAAGAGAGAGCAGGGCCGCCCGCCTGTCTGTCCTAGGTAAGATGAACCCTGACTCCATGTACAGTACCATTTTAGCAATGACCTTTTTTACACTACTGAGCCAAGCTGTACTTTGCTGGCTTGGTTATGCATCCACCATAGTTGCTGGAACGGTGCTGGAAATGAAAATGTGAAAAGAACAGAGTCCACACAGTACAGTTTGGGTCGGCACATCAGTGTGAAAAAGGTATGTCAGTGTTTGCTATTGATATAAGGGATAGCATGGAATTGAATGCTGAGAGATATGATATGAATAACCATAATTTATGTATTTGCCCATGCTTTCTCCATCCCCAGCCAAGCCAGTGTTGGTGCTGAAGCCTCAGGATGTGTCGGTGGGGACAGGAGAGTCTGCCCAGTTCTACTGCGAGGCTAAAGGAGACCCCATGCCAGCTGTGGAGTGGAGCCGAGTGCAGGGCCCTCTGCCCAACGGCAGGTCTGATTATTGATTCAACAAAAAAAACTTTATTGTCCATTAAATCTACACTAGAAACTGTTCTTGACATGAGGTAACATGTGGTTTATATGCGTGACTGTAAGTCGCTTTGGATAAAGGCGTCTGCTAAATGGCTTATATTATTATATACAGGAGGTCAAAAAGTATTTGGATGGTGACAATATATATATTATTTTGGCTCTGTACTCCAGCACTTTGGATTTGAAATGATACAATGACTATGAGGTTAAAGTGCAGACTGTCAGCTTTAATTTGAGGGTGAAACGTTTAGAAATTACAGCACTTTTTGTACGTAGTGCCCCCCGTTTTAAGGAACCAAAAGTATTTAGACAAATTCACTTGTGTATTAAAGTAGACAAAAGTCTTGGGGGTGTAATCTTTGTCTCTTTGAGCTACTCTTCTGCACAGTCAGTACATGTATCATAACATGCATTATTAGTATGCAATAATAATAACAATAAGTAATTATTTGATTTGTAATCATTTCATACAGTTTATATCGTGAATGTTGTGTTGGTTACTGTGTCATGTCTGTAGGTATCTAGTGAATCCTGACCAGAGCCTCCAGATCCACTACGTGACACCACAGGATTCTGGGAGGTACACCTGCACAGCTGTCAACGACGTGGGGGTGGTCACCGCCAGCGCACAGCTTGTGGTGGAGGGTAAGAGTACTTAGCTTGAGCCTTCACCACTACATTTATGTGTTGTGTATTTGTTGAATGTGTAATGTACCATGTTTATTTTGCATACAGCAGTACTGTTTGTCTAAGACAGTTTCCCCCTGAGGGAAACTAAAGTTGATCCTGTCCTATTTCCTTACAGCTAGAATAGAATGTATTTCTTTCTCCCAGGGGAATACAGAACACTCTACTGGAATGCTAAACAAGGACCATATTATTCACAATATTTGCAGCAGGATGTAACACAAACAAAAACATTTATTTTTATGATGTTTGTGAGATGGTGGAGGAAATGAGTGTGGTTAAAAGTAAACCGTTTTTAGGAGCACTATGGGACTTTTCGTTACATGGAGTTTAGTTTGTGTCAATTTCAGTGCCAGTAGGGAATTTCAATTTCTGAATAGAAAAGTGTACAACATTATTTTCTATTAAGATTTTTATCCCTCCTTCACAGCAGTTGCAAGCACCAGACAGAGGGACCTTCACAGAGAGTTGTCGGACCTGCGCATAGCTCTGGAGAATGTGACGGTGCTGACTCCAAACTCCAACATGTCCCAAGTGCAGTGGAAGGTACAGACATCAGACACGTCACATGGAGGTTCATGTATTACTATGAAAACTGTTTTCAGATAACAGATGACTGCATCAAGACGTTGAGAGAGTATCCCCCAGCTAACACTTCAATAGTGAACTCCTAATGTAAGGAATTTTCCTTTGTGCTAAACTAAGATTCAGGCCTGACATTTTCTGTTTGTTTAGAACAATATTTTCATGTCACAAACCACATTTCCATCTTGTTTTTTTATGCGAGTAAAGGCAAACCGTTTGTAAAATTTTTATGACAGCTGTGATGGAAACAGGATGTTTCGGTACAATTTTATAAATGACGACAGATCATTTGTTCGTTTGACATGGCGGGATCTTTTTGTGCCTCTAAAATCAGTTATGCGAGAAATGGAAATGCCTTCATGAGCAAATATTGATATACATGAAAACTTAGTGCACACAAAATCGTCTATGTCATCACGCACTGATTTATATCCGCAACAAGTCCGTTTGGTGGAAACACAACACTGGTGGCAAAATGCACATATTTACTTTATGCGGATTTTAGACTATTCACATGAAAATCTGTCGCCAATTGGATGGAAACCTAGCTACAGATAACATTCAAAGAATTCAAAACTGCCATAATTACAAACATTACTCAACATTATCAAGTAATCAATGGCAATCTATGTTAACTTTGGCAGTTTATACCTGAATACATTTTGTAAAATGTATTCATATTTAGTATTCATTTTTTATATCTGTGTCCATACTATCCATGAGTTTCAAGTGGATATACCATATGGCTTGCCTAGTTAAATAAAGGTTAAATAAAAAATGTTTTTACATTTAAATGGTTAAAGAGGAAATAGCTTAATTAATGAAAATAGAATATAATGAACAATGGCATTGTTTTCAATTAACTCTGCAACTCCTCTAACTATTTACTTTTTTCATAACTGCCACCAGTTTGGCTGCAAAAGATTTACAACAAAAGACATATTGACATAGTAAAATAAATAAAGGTGTGTACATTTTTTTGTATATATATTTAATGCTGAAACTCACATATTAAACACCAATGGTATTCACAAAGTCTATGGTTTATATTTAGGCTAATGTTTTACAGCTTTGCCAGTGTATTTCTTTTTTTTTTTTAAGAATCGTATTTGATTATTTTATATATTTGACATGTGATAAGGCCACACAGAAGGTTATAGATAATAAGACGCCTGTGATAGTCTGAAGTTCCCAAAATGGCCACTAGATGTCGTGTAATAAAATTCTCCCCAAACCTGAAAGTTACCAAAGTTCTGGTAGTTTACTGGTAAAATTCAAAAGTTACCAGTAATACACCCTCCCATTGCAACCCTGGTTTCTACACTCAAAAGCGCAAATCTCATTAATGCTTGATAACTGTGTCTTTCCTTTTTGTTATTTTTCTTTCAGCTCCAGTCTTTCCCAACCCAGCCTCAATACCTGGATGGTTTCGAGGTCCTCTGTCGCTCTCTCTTGCCTGCCAGTTCGGACTGGGCTGCTAAGAGAGTGCCACTACCCAACTTTCAAACACTGGTCGGCCCGCTCAAGAGGGGCTACAAGTATGACTTCAAAGTGCGTCCCTACGGCAGCAGCTTGTATGGCCGGGAGAGCAACACCAGGCACCTGCGTGTACCTGAAACGGGTAAGGAAAAGTTTTAAAAAAGTTAGCAGGCTGTTATCAACTGTAAACCAAAAAGTATGAAAATATACTGTAGGTGTGTCTTTGGATACTGTGGCTCAGGAGTAGTCCGACTTTATTGAATAAAGGTGGTCCTTTGCGCGAATCTGTACTATGAAGATGAAAAACTATGATTTGAATCAAGATGGGTCATATGTGTGGTTTTTACACATGTATTGTTATTTTCATGACACTCCATCTTCCTGCAGTGCCTAGCGCCCCACCTCAGGCCGTCTCCATAACAAGGTCCCCTGACCACAATGACACGGTCTATGTAACCTGGGAGCCTCCACCCCACACAGCTCACAACGGCATCATCCAGGGATACCAGGTAAGAATAAGATGGCTACCTACACCTTTACCTTATTGTATCTATGCCTGAAAAATCTAGCACCTAGCATTCTTGTATGCTCCACAATGTGTTTTATGACATGTTTGAGAGCATGCAAGAAATTCCAGGGTGAGTTTATTTTCTCTATATGCCTGACATTATGTTGTGTGTTGAAAAATCCTATTTTTCAATAACCTTGTACTGTGTTTACCATATTAAATTAACATTCACAATTTAATTACACATTGTATTGACAGGGGTCCTCTGCAACCCTGGTGTGCAAGCTTTTGTTCAAGTGCAAAATAACTGATTCAACTAAGCAGTCCTGATAGAAGAAGACCATGATAAGATTAATCAAAGGTGTGGGCTGGAACAAAAGCCTGCTTTCCCTGACCAGAGTTTCATAGTATCCCTGCTGTGGAAGCTGTTTCCTGAGTACACACGCACGCACGCACGCACGCACGCACACACAGTTCTCTGTAATGCTTCCTTGGTTCCCTCTTTGAGCTCTGTGTGTGCGTTTGTCCTGTCCAGTTGTGGTGTGTGCAGTTGGAGGAGCAGCAGTACTTGAACTGGACAGTGGACAGTGGGACCCACAGTCTGGAAATAAACCCTCTGTACCCAGACAAAGAGTACTGGGTCCAGGTGGCAGCAGTCAACGGAGCTGGCGTCGGGGTGCAGAGTGACCCCCATAGACTGGTCATAGGTCAGTGACAACACACCACAGATATCTGTATGGTCAACCAAACACCACAGGGTTACAAAACCTTACATAAAACAAGACTACAATAGTAGATTTGTGCAATTTTGCAGTCCAGTTCATTGAAAGCATCAATGTGGGTTGGAAGGTTTGAAGATTAATGAAACAGATGTGTATAACACTGCATGTGTTAGTGTCAGTAGTGAAAAAACAACCCAATTGTCATACTTGAGTAAAAGTAAAGATACATTTATAGAAAATTACTCAAGTGAAAGTCACCCAGCAAAATACTACTTGAGTAAAAATCTAAAAGTATTTGGTTTTAAATATACTTAAATATTAAATGTCAATGTAATTGATCAAATATACTTAAGTATCAAAAGTAAATGTATAAATCATTTCACAATTAAGTAAACCAGACGGCACGATTTTCTTGTTTTTTAAATTTCCGGATAACCAGGGGCACACTCCTCCACTCAGACATAATTTGCAAACAAAGCATTTGTGTTTAGTGTTTAGTCTACCAGATCAGAGGTAGTAGGGAGGACCAGGGATGTTCTCTTGAGAAGTGCATGAATTGGACCGTTTTCCTGTCCTGCTAATCATTCGAAATGTAAAGAGTACTTTTGTGTTTCAGGGAAAATGTATGGAGTAAAAAGTACATTATTTTCTTTAGGAATGTAGTGAAGTAAAAGTTGTCAAAATATAAATACCCCCCAAAACTATTTATTTTACTTTTACTTTATACGACTGGTTAGTGTTTATATAGATAAAGTAGGTACAATTCTGATATTTTGCCTAATTATTGACAAAAGATCTGATCTGATTGGTTAAAACACCACTACATGTAAAACATATCATAATTAGACTGCTTGTGTAAATGCAGCCTTTGCTGTACAGTGCCGTGAAAAAGTATTTGCCCCCGTTCTGATTTCTATTTTTGCAAATCTATGATACTGAATGTTATCAGATCTTCAACCAAAACCTAATATTAGATAAAGGCAACCTGAGTTGACAAATAACAACAACAAATGACTAGTGTAGCTGGAAACGGTTGATTAAAAAAAATTGAATATCTACATAGGCGTACAGAGGCCCATTATCCGCAACCATCACTCCTGTGTTCCAATGGCACGTTGTGTTAGTTAATCCAAGTTTATAATTTTAAAAGGCTAACTGATCATTAGAAAATCCTTTTACAATTATGTTAGCACAGCTGAAAACTGTTGTCCTGTTTAAAGAAGCAATAAAACTAACCTTCTTTAGACTAGTTGAGTATCTGGAGCATCAGAATTTGTGGGTTCGATTACAGGCTCAAAATGGCCAGAAACAAAGCACTTTCTTCTGAAACTCGTCAGTCTATTCTTGTTCTGAGAAATTAAGGCTATTCCAAGCGAGAAATTGCCAAGAAACTGAAGATCTCGTACAACGATGTGTACTACTCCCTTCACAGAACAGTGCAAACTGGCTCTAACTAGAATAGAAAGAGGAGTGGGAAGCCCCGGTGCATAACTGAGCAAGAGGACAAGTACATTAGAGTGTCTAGTTTGAGAAACAGACGCCTCACAAATCCTCAACTGGCAGCTTCATTAAATAGTACCCGCAAAACACCAGTCTCAACTTTAACAGTGAAGAGGCGACTCCGGGATGCTGTCCGGGAAGTTCCTCGGTCCAGTGTCTGTGTTCTTTTGCCCATCTTAATCTTTTTAATTTTTATTGGCCAGTCTGAGATACAGATTTTTCTTTGCAAAAGAACATAGAGCCGGGGTCCTTCTTGGCTGTGATTGGCAATGCTGGAATAAGAAGTGGACCACTATCTGTTAACCTCAATGACCTTAAATTCAGATTCATCCGTTGGACTGCCAGATGGTGAAGTGTGATTCATTACTTTAGAGAATGCATTTACACTGCTCCCGAGTCCAATGGCATTGAGCTTTACACGACTCCTGCCGATGCTTGGCATCGCACATGTTGATCTTAGGCTGGTGCGTAGCCGCGTTGCTTTCAGAGGCAGTTTGGAAATCGGTAGCGAGCGTTGCAAACCGAGGACTGACGATTCTACATGCTAAACACTTCAGCACTCGGCGGTCCCATTCTGTGAGCTTGTGTGGTCTACCACTTCGCTGCTTCCCCGTTGTTGCTCCTAAATGTTTCCACTTCACAATAACAGCACTGAAATAGCCAAATCCACTACTTTGGGTGGATTCGGGGTGTGTGTGTGTGTGTGCGCCCACATTGCCAATCATGTGTGTGATAGTGTTTCCCTCTTTCATATTCTCTGTCTCTGCCTTATTTTATTTCTGTCTGTCTCTTTTCCTCTCTCTGTGTTTTAATTATTTTATTTATGTCTTGTTTTTCTTTCCCTTCCCTCCCTCTTACAGACTCCCGGAGGTCCGGGGCCCCCCAGTCAGACAGCCCCAGTAGGGACCTGACTCGGGTTCTGGCTGTGCTGAGGAACCCTGTGTTCATCGGAAGCGTTGGCGCCCTCCTGTGTTGCATCCTAATGGTGATGGCCTTCTGCCTGTACCGCCGCCACACACGACCCGGCGACCACCTGGGACGAGGCCACGGCAAGGCTAAAGGTCTGTCTGGGCTAGAAGTGGGGGCTAGCTTATATGTTGTATCTTTAGCATAAGCTTAGCAAGGTTATCTTAGCATGGATATGTCATGCTATGCTAGTCAACTGTGTTGTAATGGCTACGTAATCAGCATCAGCTGCTAATCAGGTTTTAATGTTTGAGTGTTATTTGGCTAAAACAAGAGGGGTTGTAGCTACAGTGGGGAGAACAAGTATTTGATACACTGCCGATTTTGCAGGTCTTCCTACTTACAAAGCATGTAGAGGTCTGTAATTTTTTATCACAGGTACACTTCAACTGTGAGAGACGGAATCTAAAACAAAAATCCAGAAAATCACATTGTATGATTTTTAAGTAATTCATTTGACATGACATAAGTATTTGATCACCTACCAACCAGTAAGAATTCCGACTCTCACAGACCTTTGCTTTAAGAAGCCCTCCTGTTCTCCACTCATTACCTGTATTAACTGCACTTGTTTGAACTCGTTACCTGTATAAAAGACACCTGTCCACACACTCAATCAAACAGACTCCAACCTCTCCACAATGGCCAAGACCAGAGAGCTGTGTAAGGACATCAGGGATAACATTGTAGACCTGCACAAGGCTGGGATGGGCTACAGGACAATACGCAAGCAGCTTGGTGAGAAGGCAACAACTGTTGGCGCAATTATTTGAAAATGGAAGAAGTTCAAGATGACGGTCAAGCACCCTCGGTCTGGGGCTCCATGCAAGATCTCACCTCGTGGTCATCAATGATCATGAGGAAGGTGAGGGATCAGCCGAGAACTACACGGCAGGACCTGGTCAATAACATGAAGAGAGCTGGGACCACAGTCTCAAAGAAAACCATTAGTAACACACTACGCCGTCATGGATTAAAATCCTGCAGCGCACGCAAGGTCCCCCTGCTCAAGCCAGTGCATGTCCGTATTTTCCAGCGACAGCCCCGAAGCCTGAAGGATCTGGAAAAGGTCTGTATGGAGGAGTGGGCCAAAATCCCTGCTGCAGTGTGTGCAAACCTGATCAAGAACTACAGGAAACATATTATCTATGTAATTGCAAACACAGGTTTGTGTACCAAATATTAAGTTCTGCTTTTCCGATGTATCAAATACTTATGTCATGCAATAAAATGCAAATGAATTACTTAAAAATCATACAATGTGATTTTCTGGATTTTTGTGTACCTATGATAAAAATGACAGACCTCTACATGCTTTGTAAGTAGGAAACACTGCTGATTTTGCAGGTTATCAAATACTTGTTTTCCCCACTGTATATGATGTATAACTAGAGGTTTTACACCACAAGGTTGTATAGTAGCAGGCATGCTATTACTTACGTAGGTTGGTTTTTACGTTTGACTTTCTCATCATTCAAAGTAAATGCTATGTGAGAATTTATATTAAGGACACTTTAGCATCTATATCGTTGTAGTGATGCTATAATGATCTGGAAGCTTGTGCTATGGAAGCGTGTGCTTCTACATCTGCATTGCTTGCTGTTTGGGGTTTTAGGCTGGGTTTCTGTATAGCACTTTATGACACCAGCTGATGTGAAAAAGGCTTTATAAATACGATTGATTGATAGTGTTGAATGACAGGATTACCATTAACATCTCCAATGTTCCTGTATAAGCTGTGATACCTCATTGTGAAATAAACCAAGTGACTGTTACTCTGGGTTTTGCAGGTTTGTACAGGTTGGCCAGTGAGGACCTAATCATCAAACACCGGTAGGTAGAAGACCGTGTCGCTCATTGAAAAGGATTTCACTACTTTTTTGTTTTGTAAAGTGTATAATATGATCTGATCCACTGTATGTGCCTCCTAGTTTTGCCATTTTAACCATACGCAATACATGGGATTGACTGATTTACTGACTGATTGATTGATTGATTGATTGATTGTCCTGTGTCTCTGCAGAATGGCGGCCCCAGACTCACCATGGATCTCGGGTGCGTGGAGACCGGCCCAGAGTGGCGAGAAGTACCAGGGCATGTGGGCTCAGAGCCAGGAGAACCCCGGCTTCAGGAAAACCAGTGAGTTTTGCTCTACAGCTTGTCTAGAATCAGTTCATCCTACCACAGTTCTTAATGTAAGCATTATGAGTTGGATAAAAAGACTGGCCCTGGACCAGTTGATAATACAACACGGACCTCAGTTTGCCCTGTGTGCTAAAAGAGTAGGCTTTTAACATATATTTTTAGGTCTGAGGCTATCTTGCCTCCTCTGCTATTCATTATGGAAGCTCAGTGAACCACCTCTGCTATCTAAACAATACACTTGATCCATTCTGCCTCAGAATTTCTCCAATCTTAGATCGATAACTCAAAAATAATTCCAGCCACACAAGTAGATGCACAGCATTTAAATTCCACACAAGTGGATGCACAGCATTCAAAATCCACACAAGTGGATGCACAGCATTTAAAATCCACACAAGTGGATGCACAGCATTTAAAATCCACACAAGTAGATGCACAGCATTTAAAATCCACACAAGTGATGCACAGCATTTAAAATCCACACAAGTGGATGCTCAGCATTTAAGATCATTGAGGATAACAGATAGTGGTCCTCTTCTTATTCCATAATTGCCAATCACAGCCAAGAAGGACCCCGGCTCCCTGGACTCGGCTGTCCCCATCGTGCCCGACAGCTGCGGTGTCTATGGGACGTTCTACGTGGACCTGACGGGAAACAGCCTCAAGACCTTCAACAGCCCCACCCGATGCCCCAAGAGGCCCCACTGCCACACCACCTCCTCCTCACATTACTCCCAGCACGGCACAGAGGTGGTGCGTACCGCTGTCAAGACCATGCTGGTCAAGGATGGACAGGCCCTGCCCCCAGCCCAGCCCAAGATGGGCGTGCTCAAGGAGTCATGGGAGAAGAATTACAAACGAGGTGATAGTCAATGCGGCCTTCTTAAATGGTTTTGATGTCCTTGCTCTTTGTTAACATCAATCTGTAATTACTTTTGAATCACAGACTTTGTCTCCTCCCTCAGAGCTCCATGCAGAGAACAGCGCCCCCTTGGTGTCATCGAGGAGCCAGGCGCTGGCTGTGAGGGGAGTGCCTTACAAACAGAGGCTCAGCCATCTCCCATCAGGTATTGTACTGTACTGTCATCTTACACCACTCATACCCTAAAGGCTTTTAATGCTCAAGGACAATTAGAACCAGTGTTTTCACTGAACCCCAGGTATGTACGTTTTTGTTTTATCCCAGCACTAGCAAACCTGATTCAAGGGCTTGGAAATCAAGGGCTTGGAAATTAGCTGCTTATCTTAAATCAGGTGTGTTAGTGCAGGGCTAGAACAAATATGTGCACCCCCGAAGGTTCCCCCAGGAAAGGATGGTACAGAACCACTATCCTTGACAGTGTTGTTGTTGTGTTGACCTTGGTTCCTGTGTGTATTCTTCCTCCAGGTGGGCGCTCCCTGGCGTCGTCCCGCTTCCTGCACCACTCAGCCTCACTGCACTTGGTGGACATGCTCCCCACCCCACCCCCACTGCCCATGGACGACACCACTGACACACACAGCCTCACCTCAGAGGAAGGGTGAGGAACACACACACAGGCATGCATGTATACACAAACATAACCACACAGACACACACACATCCAAACAGAGACACACAGACATTGGCAAGACTCCCCAATCCTGCTCCCCCTCTCTCTGTGCCACTGTTCAAGACCTCCTGCCCCAGTCTCAAAACCAAGGCTACTTATGTTGACTAACACTTACCACACACTTACCACTTACCACACATGACACATGAGAGAATACTCATCAAACTGAGCTCAATAAATGTACCATCTGTTACATCTTTCATTGGCTGTAGCATTATATTAAAAACTCCCCTGTAGTGTGTTGATGATTGGCGCTCTCAGAGACATACTTCTGAACAATAACCAAGAATCAAAGGGTTCTTCCTTATGGACCTTGTATTTAGCCCCTTGAATCAATAAGACGAGTCATCTACACTACATCTGAGCACATATGAGCATCTATGAGCCGTGTGTTTCTCACGCTCTGCCACAGGGCTCCCTTGTTTACTTCCTTTTAACCTCTTCCTGACACCAATCTATTACAGTTTCTCCCATTCCCCACTCTCTAATGAGCCACTGCGCTCCGCTTCCCTCCGTTTCCTATGCCATTATAGTCAAACCGGATGGCCTGAACTGGTTTCATGTCTCCCGCTGGGGGAAATGATTGTACTTCCTCCCTGTTCTTAGCCTCGATGACAGGGCCTTGACACGGCTCATAGAACAGCAACCAACATGCGCCAATTTACATGACCATGAATGACATGTAACCACAGTTTTAACAAAGAAAACGTTTAAATTCGAGTTATAGTATATTCTCTTGCAAGGAATAGTACTATTATCACAAAATAAATGGGAATTTCTTGTAACTACAGACGTGGCCAAAAGTTTTGAGAATGATACACAAATATACATTTTCATAAAGTCTGCTGCCTCAGTGTCTTTAGATGTTTTTGTCAGATGATACTATGGAATACTGAAGTATAATTACAAGCATTTCATAAGTGTCAAAGGCTTTTATTGACAATTACATGAAGTTGATGCAAAGAGTCAATATTTGCAGTGTTGACCCTTCTTTGTCAAGACCTCTGCAATCCGCCCTGGCATGCTGTCAATTAACTTCTGGGCCACATCCTGACTGATGGCAGCCCATTCTTTTATACTCAATGCTTGGAGTTTGTCAGAATTTGTAGGTTTTTGTTTGTCCACCCGCCTCTTGAGGATTGACCACAAATTCTCAATGGGATTAAGGTCTGGGGAGTTTCCTGGCCATGGGCCCAAAATGTCGATGTTTTGTTCCCAGAGCCACTTAGTTATCACTTTTGCCTTATGGCAAGGTGCTCCATCATGCTGAAAAAGGCATTGTTTGTCACCAAACTGTTCCTGGATGGTTGGGAGAAGTTGATCTCGGAGGATGTGTTGGTACCATTCTTTATTTTTTTGCTGCCCTTCTTGACACCAGGCCATCCTCCAAAAGTCTTCGCCTCACTGTGCGTGCAGATGCACTCAGACCTGCCTGCTGCCATTCCTGAGCAAGCTCTGTACTGGTGGTGCCCTGATCCCGCAGCTGAATCAACTTTAGGAGATGGTCCTGGCGCTTGCTGAACTTTCTTGGGCACCCTGAAGCCTTCTTCACAACAATTGAACCACTCTTCCTGAAGTTCTTGATGATCCGATAAATGGTTGATTTAGGTGCAATCTTACTGGCAGCAATATCTTTGCCTGTGAATCCCTTTTTGTGCAAAGCAATGATGACGGCACGTGTTTCCTTACAGGTAACCATGGTTGACAGATCAAGAACAATAATTCAATAATAAGAGGGACTTAATAAGAGGGACTTTGCTATTCATTGCAATTCATCTGATTACTCTTCATAACACTCTGGAGTATATGCGAATTGCCATCATACAAACTGAGGCAGCAGACTTAGTGAAAATGTATATTTGTGTCATTCTCAACTTCTGGTAACGACTGTACAGTACATTTAGGCAACTAAGCACAAAGTATAAATACCTGCATGATTTTCTCATACACTAGGGTTTAATCTTTTGCTTATACCTAATATAAATAACTGCTAATATTTGGGCTTAAAGGCCCAATCTGTGATTTAGCCATTTTGTTCATTAATTTATGATTCACAAGTTGATTATTGAAGAATATAACTTATAAATGTCTCATGAATTTAGTCTGAATGATTGGAAATTACCTTCTGAGCTTTATTTGTCACACCTAGGTCCAGCAGGTCCACTAAACTGATGGTGGATGAAGGGTCTCACCAGTCTGTGTGTGCTGCGTCCGGTCTCCGTGGCCCCCCATCCAACACTACGGGCTTCCCCTCCTACAGCCGCCTGTCCACTGCCTCTTACTGCCTGTCATTAGACGAGGAGCAGGACACGACAATGACCTCACAGGAAGTCACCCAGTACCTGGAGCTCAGCCCCAAGGCCGAGAGGTGCAGGTAGGTTTGCCATGGAAACCAAGGGGTGGCAAATAGAGGAGGGTGAGAGGGTTACTGTCAGAGTTATTGAGGGGCTGTGCTTTGACACTATCTATTCTACTACATCGATTGATAAGGGCATTTAAAGACAACCAAAATTATTGTCAGTAATATTCAATATTTAAATAGCCAGTCTCTTTATTAGTAAAATAGTGTTGGATATTACAATAATGTTTGTTATTTTAGTACAGTATTGCTTTACTGGAATCAGTAGTTTTCACTTCATTCACCTCTCATCTTACCTCACTTCCTGTTTCCAGCACAATGCCGGAGAATCCTCCTTCCTCCTCCCTCTCCCGCCCTTTCTCCCCCACTCCCCCTTTGGGCTACATCTGTGGGCTCCTCCCCTCCGACCAACTGGAAGACAGGTTGACTGACGACCAGGAGTCCCAGCCAATGGGCTCTCGACGGGCCCGGCTCCAGAGCACACCCTTGTCGCTCTGCAGTGAATGGGAGGGCTCGCTGTGGAATGGCTGGGGGTCGGTGTCAGAAGGCAACATGGCTAACAGTGCCCGCACCAGCTTCATCAGCTCGTCGGACGGCTCATTCATGAACGATGTCAACTTTGCCGGCGTGCTGGCCACTGTGGCCGCAGAGTCCATGAGTGGAGCCTCTTTCTCAGGCAAGACTACTAGAGAAAATGTACTCACACATTAATTATATTTCATACTTTAACAGGTTACTTGAGATTGAGCTGTCTTGTCACCAACTACCACTAGGTGGTGAACTCATACCATACTGTACAATCCTAAAATGGTGCTTTGGAGTCAGATTTACAACAGATTCCTCTTTTACGTCTAGCCTCTATAGTTTGGTCATGATATATATTTTTTGGTGGATGCTACATCAGGGTTATGTTTATTCATTAATTGAACATTGTCTATAGTATTTAACAATGACTTTACAACTCATAAATGGAATTGTAGTTTATTCCCCCGGGTAAAGGAATTGAAAAGCAATTGACCACACGATCAGGTGTCACCAGTTTTCCTTTGTGCAGCTTATCGGCATGCTCTGTTTCCACTGGGGATGTAGCCTAGACTAGAGTTAAGCAGTGGTCTTGTATTCTGGGAGGACTACATGTGGGAAATGTCAGTGCTTGTGTGGCCATTGAGACTGACCTATGGGACAGATCGATGTGATTTAGGTGAGAGTGTATCTCAGACACACACAGTGGAGACTGTGTGTGTGTGCGTGTGCGTGCGCACGTATGTGAGGTAGGGGGTAAACTCAGGATTCAGGGGTGGCAACTGCCGATTACTTAGGAGCTCTCAGCAGATTGAAGGCGCTAGCGAGTAATCTTTCTCAGACTGTCATTTAATTAATCACTCTGTCCTTTCTCCAAATGTGCATACGGCAGATTCAACTTTATTCCATTTGCCCAATTGTTATTTTTAATACAGGAGTGTTGCCACAGTGAAAAAGAGTCCTGATTGTGCACTGTGCATTATACAAATTGGATTGCTGTGTGTGTGTGTGTGTGTGTGTGTGTGTGTGTGTGTGTGTCACCTTTCTGTTATCATATCTATTTTATCATGATGTCAGTTGTCATGTAATATCTCTCTGTATCATGGTATCAGTTGTTATATCACACTTTATCCTGGTATCAGTTGTTATATCTCTCTTTATCGTAGTGTCACTTGACATATCTCTGTATCATGGTATCAGTTGTCATATAGAGTACAGTCAAGTTTGGACACAACTATTTATTCAAGGTTTTTTCTTTATTTTTACTATTTTCTACAATGTAGAATAATAGTGAAGACATCAAAACTATGAAATAACATATATGGAATCATGTGGTAACCAAAAAAGTATTTTAAATATTTTATATTTGAGATTTTTCAAAGTAGCCACCCTTTGCCATTACAACCTTGCAGACTCTTGGCATTCTCTCAACCAGCTTCATGAGGTAGTCACCTGGAATGCATTCAATTAACAGATATGCCTTGTTAAAAGTGTTAATGTTAATGTGTTTCAGCATATCAGTTGTGTTGTGACAAGGTAGGGGTGGTATACAGAAGATAGCCCTATTTGGTAAAAGAGCAAGTCCATATTATGGCAAGAACAGCTCAAATAAGCAAAGAGAAATGATAGTCCATCATTACTTTAAGACATGAAGGTCAGTCAATAGTGAAAATGTCAAGAACTTTGAAAGTTTCTTCAAGTGCAATCGCAAAAACCATCAAGCACTATGATGAAATTGGAGGACAGCCACAGGAAAGGAAGACCCAGAAGACTCTGCTGCAGAGGATACGTTAATTAGAGTTACCAGCCTCAGAAATTGCAGCCCAAATAAATGCTTCACACAGTTCAAGTAATAGACACATCTCAACATCAACTGTTCAGAGGAAACTGTGTGAATCAGGTCTTCATGGTCGAATTGCTGCAAAGATACCACCACTAAAGGACACCAATAAGAAGAAGACACTTGTTTGGGCCAAGAAACACAAGACCAGTGGGAATCTGTCCTAGATTTTTGGTTTCCAACCACTGTGTCTTTGTGAGATAGAGAGTAGGTGAACGGATGAGCTCCACATGTGTGGTTCCCATCGTGAAGCATGGAGGAGGAAGTGTGGGGGTGCTTTGCTGGTGACACTGTCAGTGATTTATTTACAGTTCAAGGCACACTTAACCAGCATGGCTACCACAGTTTTCTGCAGCGATACACCATCCCGTCTGGTTTGCACTTAGTGCCACTATCATTTGTTTTTCAACAGGACAATGACCCAAAACACGCCTCCAAGCTGTGTAATGGCTATTTGACCAAGAAGGAGAGTGATGGAGGGCTGCATCAGATGACCTGGCCTCCACAATCACCTGACCTCAACCCAAATGAGATGGTTTGGGATAAGTTGGACCACCGAGTAAAGGAAAAGCAGCCAACAAGTTCTCATGATATGTGGGAAGTCCTTCAAGATTGTTGGAAAAGCATTCCTCATGAAGCTGCTTGAGAGAATGCCAAGAGTGTGCGGAGCTGTCATCGAGGCAAAGGGTGGCTACTTTGAAGAATCTCAAATATAACATTTAATTTGTTGAACACTTTTTTGGTTACTACATGATTCCTTATGTGTTATTTCATAGTTTTGATGTCTTCACTATTTTTCTACAATGTAGAAAATAGTGAAAATAAAGAAAACCCTGGAATGAGTAGGTGTGTCCAAACTATCAGTTGTCATCTGTCTTTATCATGGTATCAGTTGTCATGTATCTCTTTATCATGGTATCATATATTTATTTGTATTATGGTATCATATATATCTCTCCACATGGTGTCTGCTGGTGCGTCATGGTATCATGCATCTGTGTGTGTGATAACTCTAGTTTTGTTCTCCTCTCCAGACTTCTCTACCCCGGCGTCGCCCCTCAGTGCCGTGTTCCCTCCGGCTCCAGATGAAGGAGCGGAGTGTTTCGGGGAGCTGGATCCCATGCCTGTTTGGGACTGGAGTACAACCTGGGTGGAGGAGATGGAGGCGCAGTACTGCGCCCAGTACACCTCCCAGGCAGATGCACCCCCCGCCTGCAACACCTGGGGGCATTGTCGTGCTGACCGTCACTGTGAGGACCGCCGAGCCACCGGAGGGGGTAGGGTTTGAGGACGAGGACGAGGACGAGGGTCAAGGACAACCTCACAGCGATGATTGGATTGATGATACGTTTTTTGTGAAGTCCATTTCAATGCCAAGACATGCCTTTAATTTACTCATGATTTGTAAAGTACTCATAGAAAATCAGGAGAAAAACTATGTAATTGTATGTTTCATCCATGAATTAGGAAGTGGCCTTTGTTTTCCTGTGAGTGGTTTACAACAAGTCATGAGTAGAAGATGTAATTGGGAATGAAATGATGTTGACCATTCAACCTCTCCCATCCAGACCACTATTAGACCACTATGTTTCCCACAATACCTCAGGGCAGTCTCTCCCATGAAAATAGAATTCCTAGAATAGGCATCTTCTATTTCTATGGATCCTCCTCCAATTTGTGTTCTCCATTTGTCCTAACCTGGGATTGTCTTTCCAAGAGTTTAACCACAGCCAGTCCCAAAAACAACTTTTAAAACGTTTGGAGTGTTATGATTTTAGTGGCACTATTACTGTAATGTAGTGCATTTAGTTTCTTCCAGAATCTTCCATGGGCCATGATCCTGCTGGTTAAAACAGACTGAACTGAACGCACAATGATGGGCGTAGCATTCAGTCTGGTTTAACCAGGCTATGATCCTACCATATTAGAGTGTATTGAAAACAACACAAGAGAATTTATACAGAACATTCACTGATCATTCATTTGCAATAGAATGTAAATATACGCGACTGATTTTATTTAATGAACCATGTGACTTTCCACTGTGAACCACTGTGACTTTCCAACCCATTTTCTGCCTCTTCTTTTTATCATCCTTTGTTCACAAAAGACGGTCTAAAGTTTTATCATGTTTTTCATTATTATTAAATGTGCTTTTGTCTCTATTGATTTTATAATGAGAGCTAAACATTTAAGTTGTTACACTATAATTTGGACGATGTAGTTGTGTTCTGTTTCAGATTTAGTTGAATTTCTCTTCCCTTTGACTTCAAGCTAAACACTAAGGGCTGAATCATGACTTCAGATGTGTGTGCAATTCTCCCTTTGACTTCAAGCTAAACATTAAGGGCTGAATCATGACTTCAGATGTGTGTGCAATTCTCCCTTTGACTTCAAGCTAAACATTAAGGGCTGAATCATGACTTCAGATGTGTGTGCAATTCTCCCTTTGACTTCAAGCTAAACACTAAGGGCTGAATCATGACTTCAGATGTGTGTGCAATTCTCCCTTTGACTTCAAGCTAAACATTAAGGGCTGAATCATGACTTCAGATGTGTGTGCAATTCTCCCTTTGACTTCAAGCTAAACATTAAGGGCTGAATCATGACTTCAGATGTGTGTGCATCACTCAACTTTTTCTCTCTCGCAATTCTCCCTTTGACATTAATACATGACTACATGACAAACACATTCCCATGTCAGAAGTTAGGATTTGTCCCTATGTACTTGTGTACCTAAATGAAATGTGTATACATTTAGCAATAAGTAGAATGTTTTTCTCATGATGTAACGCTCTTCCTTCTGTAAGAATGGGTTCAGTAGGACTGGACTAATGTGTATTATTGAAGAGGAGGAATAATTATTCATTTGATATAAATGTTTATGCATGACTTAATACTACTATTTGAAGCATAACTAACTAAGTGTCTTCTACTGTGGCCTTATTGAGATTAAAAACGTATACATTTCAGTCTGAACTTCTTTTTAGTAATTCATGTTTAATCCAGGAAGTCTTTCTCAAGTAGCAGTGGATATTAGCCTGTGTTTCATCCTTGCCTTTCTAAATTTGCCAGTTGTTTGGTAAGACAACCACAAGTTGGCTTAAGCAAAAACAGACCAGCCAACCAAGACAAATTAATTATATTTTGAGACTACCAATCGCATTCTGTGGATCAGGATGATCTCCCGCAAATATTTTGATACCAACTGGTATCCAACTCAAATGACATCCAGTTCAATCCTAATGTGACACTAAACCTTTAAATAAAATGTAATATTCAGTGGCATTTACAAAAGATTCTGTCCTTGTAATGTAGAGGATGTACAACAGGAGGGTTATATAATAATTTTAAAAATATTATTAAAACGAAAGGAAAATATCATCTTTGTCAATGTCTAACATTTTGGCCCCGCTGGTCTCAGATCACTGCTGATTGCTCTGTATTGCCTCTCCTCACATTTGGGTGTGTTTGTGTGTGTGTGTGTGTGTGTGTGTGTGTTAAGCTTTGGTCAATAGCTTCTTTGGCAAGGAAAGAGTTTGCTGCTTTAGTCTGTATTGAGTTGTTACTTAGTGTTAATCCCCATTTCCCACTACCACAAACAAACAAATTACATTACACAACAGTGTCTTCATCTTTCCTCATATGTGTAGGCTACACATCCAGAGGGATTAGCCTTCATATCACAGTGCTCACTACCCCACGGCCATATGCTCAGCACAAAAAGCTACCAGTCCCCACTCCACCCCCACACACACACACAAGCGTATGCACACACTTAATTCATGCACATTTGCACACACACACTCTTCCTCCCCCTACACAC
Organism: Oncorhynchus mykiss; assembly: GCF_057628025.1. NCBI lineage: Eukaryota > Metazoa > Chordata > Actinopteri > Salmoniformes > Salmonidae > Oncorhynchus > Oncorhynchus mykiss. Next base: position 23,065,590 of record NC_143031.1, read on the forward strand.
AAACACATGGTACCGCTGGGTTAGGCCTGTGCCAAAATGGCAGCTTTTTATAGCCTGTAGGTAATCCATTGGCCCGGACAGAGAACACAGAAACTGTGCCCCAATGTCAGCCGCAAAGCAGACCTGGGTTCAAATATAATGTGCAATCTTTTAAATACTTTGAGTGTTTGCTTTAGCCTGCCTCGAGTGTCAAATGTGCGAGTTGTATACATTTGGGAGTATTCTTTTGATTCCATTTCGCCATGCTTGCTCAAACACAGCTGCAGTATTTTAAATTATAAAAAATAAAAAAATTCAACCCAGGTCTGCTTTGATGCTTGTTTTGTACTTTTTATCTCACGTTCTTTCTGTTTTTATTTACATATCAATTTGAATGTCATAACTGCCATTTCACCAGAGGGATTAGGCATTTTTGGAGAAAAATTATATTATGCCATCTGTGTTTGGTCACTGCTTTCTCTAGAGAGTATAACTTTGAATGAGAGAGAAGTATCCAATGCTTCCTCATGTATTTGGACTTGGATGTCCAGTTAGATTTGACTGGATCGTTGGACAATAACATTCAGTGGCTCTGCTTGTACAGAATTTATGACAAGTAATTTTCTTACATCCCATGTCATGTATTGTCATGTTGTGTCTTTCTGTCCTTTCCTTTCACCCTGTCTCCCTCTGCTGGTCGTTTTAGGTTACCTTTTCTCCCCCGCTTTCCCCCAGCTGTTCCTTGTCTCCTCTGACTACCTCATCCACCCCTTTTCCCACCTGTTCCCTTTTTCCCTCTGATTAGGTCCCTATATCTCTCTCTGTTTCTGCTCCTGTCCTTGTCGGATTCTTGTTTGTTGTGTTTCATGCCTGAGCCAGACTATCGTCATGTTTGCTGTAACCTTGTCCTGTCCTGTCGGAATCTGCCGGTCTATCTGAGCCTACCACAGTTTGGTTATTAAAGAAGCTCTGTTTAAGTTAGTTCGCTTTTGGGTCCTCATTCACTCACCGTAACATCCCACCTCTCTGGTCTGAGAATGCTGCATATTAACTGAATATAATTACTATGTGTGTGTTTTTGTGGGATTCCTTGCTTTCAAAGCACACCCACAACCATCTGGGCAGAGGGAAAATTGCAATTAAAAGTTGTACACTGAACTGTGACAAATGTATTTACAGTTGCATGTTAGTGCAAGTGACAATGATTTAACTAACTGGAAATCAATGTGGCACACATGGGCAATCCATATCCACTCTGTATGTCTGTCAATACTATGTAACCAGCTCACCTCCATCACACAAACCCTCATACAGTTGAAGTCGGAGGTTTACCTACAGGTTAACCAAATAAATGTAAACTCAGTTTTTCACCATTTCTGACATTTAATCACAGTAACAATTCCCTTTCTTAGGTCAGTTAAGATCACCACTTTATTTTAAGAATGTGAAATGTCTGAATAATAGTAGAGAATGATTTATTTCAGCTTTTGTTTCTTTCATCACATTCCCAGTGCATCAGAAGTTTACATTCACTCAATTAGTATTTGGTAGCATTGCCTTTAAATTGTTTAACTTAGGTCAAACGTTTCAGGTAGCCTTCCACAAGCTTCCCACAATAAATTGGGTGAATTTTGCTTTAATATGGCGGTATTGGAGCAGTGACTTCTTTCTTGCTGAGCAGCCTTTCAGGGTTATGTCGATATAGGACTCGTTTTACTGTGGATATAGATACTTTTGTACCTGTTTCCTCCAGCATCTTCACAAGGTCCTTTGCTGTTGTTCTGGGATTGATTTGCACTTTTCGCACCAATGTTAATCTCTAGGAGACAGAACGCATCTCCTTCCTGAGCGGTATGACAGCTGCGTAGTCCCATGGTGTTTATACTTGCGTACTATTGTTTGTACAGATGAACGTGGTACCTTCAGACATTTGGAAATTTCTCCCAAAGATGAACCAGACTTGTGGAGGTCTACAATTCTTTTTTCTGAGGTCTTGGCTGATTTCTTTTGACTTTCCCATGATGTCAAGCAGAGAGGCACTGTGTTTGAAGGTAGGCCTTGAAATACATCCACAGGTACACCTCCAATTGACTCTAATTATGTCAATTAGCCTATCAGAAGCTTCTAAAGCCATGACATAATTTTCGGGAATTTTCCAAGCTGTTTAAAGGGGCAGTCAACTTAGTGTATGTTCACATCTGACCCACTGGAATTGTGGTATAGTGAATTATAAGCGAAATAATTTGTCTCTAAACAATTGTTGGAAAAATTAATTGTGTTATGCACAAGTAGATGTCCTAACCGACTTGCCAGAACTATAGTTTGTAAACAAGAAATTTGTGGAGTGGTTGAAAAACAAGTTTTAATGACTCCAACCTAAGTGTATGTTATTTTCCAATTTCCATCAACTGTAAATGTTTTTAATTTTACCTTCATTTAACTAGGCACGCCAGTTAAGAACAAATTCTTATTTTCAATCACAGCCTAGGAACAGTGGGTTAACTTCCTTCTTCAGGTGTAGAACGACAGATTTTTACCTTGTCAGCTTGGGAATTTGATCTTGCAACCTTTCGGTTACTAGTCCAACGCTCTAACCACTAGGCTACCTGCTGCCCTCTACCTGCTGCCCCCAACACTCAGTGCTGTATGATGGTGTCATATTGGGGGTGTTTGGTTGGTTGGTGGTGTTTCCTGTGCGTTGTGTGATCAGAGTCTATGGTGAATTGGTCAGACCCCATGGGAGCCTGCCTTCTGTGACCCAGATCTGGTCTGGACCAGATTAGACAGAAGGGTCCCTCCAGCTTCCTCTCGTCTCTTCTCCTTTCTCTACTCTTCTCTTGAAACATACTAACTCAACCAACTAATGTTCAATCCCCAAAAGTTTACATACATATTATTTTCTTCTGCTCACATTTCCTCTTGACTGCATACGGCTTTATTTGCGACCCATTTTGCATACAGACGTCTGCCTAAAAGTCAAAAGCATCCATCTCTTCTCTGCCATGCAATTAACATAGAAATTGGAATGTGACATGTTGCATGGGACAGGGGTTTTAATGACCCACCCAATCCCCAACTCCTCATCCTTCCATCTTGCTCTTTCTTTCTCGGGCTATTCTCTCTTTCTCTAGTGGGCGTTTCTGGCTTGACACTGGCCTAATGAATGAGCTGGATGATTAATGGCAACAGGGGAGAAATGGGGGGGGTTGAAGGCGGGAAAGGGGCCTTCCAGGATGCCATGAAGGTGGGAGATAAGTGGGGGTGAGGTTTGAGGGCGAGTCCTAAAGGCTCTTCCCTGTCTACAGTGTGTTGAGAGGACCTGTGAGCTAGTCTGTCAGCGATAGCTCAGTATATTTTGTTCTCAAGAGTCGATTCAGCGTTTAGGGATACATAAAGGTAGAAGTGCTTTATATCAGTCATACATCATTGTTTTGGGTAGTCTCTGTCGAGCTGAGCTATAATAGGTATATGAGTTGTTCTGAATATGTTAATTCGGAGACCTGTGTGTCTCCTGTCTTTGTTTGTGTTCCTTGTGACCTGACTTGCATAGTAGTGCATCCCAATTAACTACACAGAGAGCAGTCCCATTCCCACTCCCATTTGAATTACTCCTTGATCTGCAACATGCCTTGTTTTTCCAGGGCACAACAGTAGGCTACAGTACAGTACAAAGACAACACATCGTGCCCTTTTTCAGTTCACTGCTGGGGCACAATGAGAGTACTCCCAGGACACTATATTTTGTGTGTGTGTGTGTGGAACCTCAGGGTTGTGTGTGATGTCTCAGGTGGGCAGAGGAGAGGGTGCGTGTTATTTATTGCTCTGGATTAATGCCCCTCACACTGGGAATTGCATTCTTCTCCATGTAGAACCAACCAGGTGGAATGTACTGTGAATAGTCAGAGGCCTCAGGAAGAAAATAAAGAAAACATGACTTCAGCTAAGCTTTTACATTTTCATTTAACTTGGAAAGAAGTGGTGGGGGGGGGGGGGGGTCGTACACAGTAAACTTATTTCTAGACATTCTTATGAAACATGACTTGTAAAGTCCAAAAAAGTTCCCAATTATTGTTCAACAAGTGTATTTTATTGTATTATTACAAAACAAAAAGACTACCAAAAAGTTAGTTGACAGAACAGATTATTTTGGTTCTTTTAACAGAATATGCAAGTCGTCGCACAATCGCAGCAACAGTCCTTCAAAAGTGATGGTTACAATCTTTTCACAACGTTGTCGGTCTGTCGGTTCACAACTAGCTTCCTCTGTAAAAAAATAAAATAAAACTTTGAAAATAATATTCTCATTGGACCACGGGCGATAGGGATCCAGAGAAGATAGGCAGAGTCGTCCTGAGTGGACGAGGACCCCTGCAGGTTCAGCTGTCCGGCCGGCTGCCTGACATGAACACACTTTGTGCTTCATATTTGTTGTTTCTCCACCACAACAAGTGTGCAATAGTCTTTATGCTTTCCGAACGGTATACAGTTCTACAAAATGACGTTGGCACATTCAAGACATTACCTTTTTATACATGTGTTTTTCCTTATAAATACAATATACTTTTTCTTTCCCTTTATCCAGAGCCCACGTAAAAACAGTACAGCAATGGCTATTTGCAAATGAATATGGGCCGAGCCCGAGAGTCATAAATAATCATAATAATAATATAAAACAATTTATGAAAATCTGTTCTTATTCCATTGTTCTTCAGAAAGTGATCTTCATTTATTTTCTGTTTGCTTTGATCGAAGAAAGAAAATGGGAGGCATCAAAGGAACGTCGAACGACAAAGGTGTTTTGTTTTCTGCGACTCTTCCGGTATCCACTTATCTCATTTCCTGCAACAGACAGACAGACGTGTCAAAATACGAATAAAAGGGGGAAAACGCAGAAATTATTATCTGCACATAACAGTAAGGAGCTCTCACAAAGCATGTCTCATAAATCAAAATGGTAGTCTACATCGCTAGTTTTGAAAACAACAACATGTATTTACTTGTCAATTTATTTTCAAAACAGAACCCATAACCAGATACAAAACTAAATGGCAGGAGCTTAAAAACCCTAAGGAGGTGGCTTTTAAGCAGTCATGGAAAAAGTACCCAATTGTCATACTTGAGTGAAAGTAAAGATTCTTTAATATAAAAAATAGTATTTGGTTTTAAATATCCTTAAGTATCAAAAGTAAATGTAATTGCTAAAATATACTTAAGTATCAAAAGTAAAAGTATGAATCATTTCAAATTCCTTATATTAAGCAAACCAGACTGCACTATTATCTTGTTATTTTAATTTACAGATAGGCATGTACACACTCAGACATAATTTACAAACAAAGCATGTGGGGTTTTGTGAGTCTGCCAGTAATTTGACCAGGGATGTTCTCTTGATAAGTGTGTAAATTGGATAATTTTCCTGTCCCGTTAAGTGTAAAAAAATAGTACTTTACTTTTGGGAGTCAGAGAAAATGTAGCACATAAATGTTCTTTAAAATGTTGTAAAGTAAATGCAAAAGTTGTAAAAAATATGAATGGTAAAATAAAGTACAGATACCCTGAAAAGCAGCTCAAGTAGTATGTTAAAGTATTTTTTATTTAAGTACTTTACTCAGCTGCTTTTAAGTATACACTTTTGGGAGAAAAGTGACCCACATTTTTACTAATAACCATCATAAAATGTTTCTAAACCAGGGCAAAACCCCTATTCAGCTCTATCTCACTGTAACCCAAACGCTAGTCAACCGCCCTATGGGAGCAGCTCTGGTTCGTCCTTCATGGATTACTTGACTCTGTAATCACCCGAGGGATTGGCTGTTAATCGAGGAAGTCAAGATCTGAGGGAGTCACACAAAACGTATCCCCCACTGGAGGGATAAAGAACAACTCCCTCCCCAATCACACAGATACCGCATTCAACCGCTCTGTCCAAGTGGAAACATAAGGCTCAGCACAATGACAGAAAGAGGGGTAACCCGCAACTGGCTCCCCAGTGAAACACACAGTCCCTCTATTGTAAGGCTCTCACTTTTATGTTCCTGGTGGAGCAAGAAGGGCAGTGGAGGTGAGGGGGGGGGGGGGGGGGCATCCCCCTCACTAGGGAGCCTGCAGGGAGTGCATATAAGCAACCATCACGCAGAGAAGTGTTCCCTCAGTAGTGCACTATAGAGGGAGAGTGGGGTATGGGGCTATCCTTGACATTATTATACACTGTGCAGGGGGTTTTGTGTTGTGTGTGTGTGTGTGTGCATGAGTGGATATTTTAATGGAGAATGATGAAGTATTTGTGAGTATGTGCACATATTTTTTTTATAGAGATACAATATATAGTATTTGTACTACACGCTTGACAAGGTTTGTCATTTTGCTCAGTTATCCCTTGTGTCAGCATTTCCATGTTAATGAATGATCATTTATGTATGACACTAGCACTGAACCATAGACAGTATAACCACCTCTCAGTTATGGACTGTTTTGTTCCGGCACCTATTTGGCTGGATCTGGTAATCCCCAGGAATTACAAAATTATTTTCACTTTTTGCAATGTAAAAATTGTCAAGCGATCAAAGTTCATTCGAGTTGTCTTTTCCTTAATTCTCCTGCCCCCACAAAAAAACGTGATATCAAAAAGTATATTTTCAGCCTGGGCCTAATATTCTAAGAGTTCATTTGGGTTGGGCCGGCCTGGGTTTATGGTTTGTGCAACATAGTAACCTATGTTTGAGACCAACGCGTGGCCATGGCTGTGTGAGATGCGCATCAGTATCTCTCAGATGACTAGAATGAGATGAACTTTTTATGATCTCTCTGCTCTGATAGACATGAGCCTGCAACTCTCATCTCTCCTGTGTTGCACTTCATCATGTATTTCCTAATAGAATCATAACCTCGTAAAGGGTCCTGGAGGAGCCTTTCGCCACCAGATAAATTGAAATAAATTTGCCAAAAGTATAGAATTACTGCTGTCTGTTCTGAAATAAATAAAATACTTCATAATAGCCTACTACACCATGAGAAGGCCTATAATTTAGCCACAGCACATCAATTGCTTCTTTTAAAAAAGTAGCCTAGCTGTTGAATGTAGCCCAATAACAAGGAATAGCCTACAGTCTGGAACGAGCGGCAAATCTGTCAGTGAAAAAACAGCATGCAGACAAAACAGGCCTTTCGCAATATTTCAAATAGATTTGAGGGAAAACACAGGTTGGAAAGCAAATGGCTCCTGCTGAAAAGAATATGCTGTAGGCTACCAAAATATTTGATCAACTTCCAAATATTGTTTTACGAGAGAGAGAGATAGGCTTTTGGCACGAGCGCATGGCCATCACCAGTGAGTGAGCTGCATATCATTGGGTGAGTCAGAGAAACTGGAAAGCATTTTTAGAACTATAATTTCCTCTTCACATTGTAGCCTACAGTATGTGTCTCCACACACCTAGGCCTAGGCGGATGGTGGATTCAAGACGAGGTCGTTTTTATTCATCTCAGATTCTCAGTTTGTCAGTGTTAAAGTAGCCTGCCATTTCAATTATTTGTGTGCAATAAAAAAGATTCTACCAGAGTCTCCAGTCATGTAAAATGACGTAGAATTGCATGAAATGTGTTTATAAAAGGTTACATTATTCCAGGATCCTTGGCTACTAAAAATGCCCCCAATGTGTGCAACTTCTATAAGAGCCTCTACTCTACTACTCTATGCCACTACGCAAATGCGATGATATGCATGCAATGCTTTATTTTTCTTATGCATTCCAGTACCTTTGCTTTCTTGACAAAGACCAATGCGTGGTAGAGGGGTACATCTGACTTAATTAAATATGTATTTTTATAGTACATGGACTATGAAAGCGGCAACATTTATGGCCAAGTGAGATACAACAACTGCAGGGAAAGATTGACGAGCAAATTTTGAAAGGAGAACAGTAGACAAAGAATTGGCTGTCCCGTCTTAACTAAGACACTATGACATTACCCTAGGTGGCCTCTGCTGTAGTATCTCTTCTCACCCCTCTATTAACCACTGAACTCCAGTAGACATTGTAGCTCCCAATAACTATAACCAATCATGGTCCCCTTGTATTACCACTGTTCCTACTAATGTAGTCTCTTCTTGCCCCCCTTCTTGATATGAATAGTTCAACTAAATGCCAGAGAGAAGAAAAAAACAACAGATGTTGTGGCTCCCAAGAACCAGAACCCTTGTCTCACCTCGTTGCGTTTCCTGCCTGAGCCGGGACCCCCTCGTGACCCCGTGGAGCCCCGCGACGAGGAGCTTCCTGTAGTGGAGCAGTTACCGGACATCTGACACCCCCGCCCCGCCAGGTAGCTGGGCTTGCTGTACGGGATCAGGTCCTCATCTGTGGAGGAGATGGGATTGGAGGAGAGGGGAGAATTAGGGTCAGGGATTTCCATATTGGGAATGGAGAGTGAGACAAATGGCTATTCTACTGATGAAAGAGGGTCTTGAAGGAAAGAGGAAGTGATAAGAGTTTTAATGGATGGATTTGTGAAATTAAATGTATTCATATGTTATTGTGTGTGTGTGAGAATGAGCATAATTGATTTATGTATTATTATTTGTGTGAATTAGTATTTTCTGGGTGAAAGAGTGACTGTTTGGGAGTCAGTGCTAATAGGCAACTGCAAAGGCTCTGGCTGTGCTTGTGTGAGTGTTGTGAATATGAGACTGTGCATGTGTGTGAGTTTGCACACCACACTTCAGTATCTGCACCACTCACCATCTCGGCGTCTCTGTCCTGATCCCTTCCTGTAGGAGGTGCTCCTTTCTCCCTCTCTGTCCAGGGATGCTTGGCCACAGTCTACAGCCCTTGCTGGGCACCGCACTGCTCCATTCTCTGGAGGTGGCTCTGGTGGAGGAGGGAGGTCTTGAGGAGAAGACACATGGACAACAGGTAAGGGTTGGACTGCACTGGAAGACCAGTAAATATATAAACATATAGGCAATAATGTAGGCTTTACGCACACAGAGACATGCTCATGCCCAACATTTATTCATTGATTTGTTTGTTCACTCACACACACACGCACGTGTGTGTGTTTGCGTCTGTGCGTGCGTGTGTGTGAACAAACAAATCAAGGAATATACAGTGCCTTGCGAGTATTCGGCCCCCTTGAACTTTGCGACCTTTTGCCACATTTCAGGCTTCAAACATAAAGATATAAAACTGTATTTTTTTTGTGAAGAATCAACAACAAGTGGGACACAATCATGAAGTGGAACGACATTTATTGGATATTTCAAACTTTTTTAACAAATCAAAAACTGAAAAATTGGGCGTGCAAAATTATTCAGCCCCTTTACTTTCAGTGCAGCAAACTCTCTCCAGAAGTTCAGTGAGGATCTCTGAATGATCCAATGTTGACCTAAATGACTAATGATGATAAATACAATCCACCTGTGTGTAATCAAGTCTCCGTATAAATGCACCTGCACTGTCATAGTCTCAGAGGTCCGTCAAAAGCGCAGAGAGCATCATGAAGAACAAGGAACACACCAGGCAGGTCCGAGATACTGTTGTGAAGAAGTTTAAAGCCGGATTTGGATACAAAAATATTTCCCAAGCTTTAAACATCCCAAGGAGCACTGTGCAAGCGATAATATTGAAATGGAAGGAGTATCAGACCACTGCAAATCTACCAAGACCTGGCCGTCCCTCTAAACTTTCAACTCATACAAGGAGAAGACTGATCAGAGATGCAACCAAGAGGCCCATGATCACTCTGGATGAACTGCAGAGATCTACAGCTGAGGTGGGAGACTCTGTCCATAGGACAACAATCAGTCGTATATTGCACAAATCTGGCCTTTATGGAAGAGTGGCAAGAAGAAAGCCATTTCTTAAAGATATCCATAAAAAGTGTTGTTTAAAGTTTGCCACAAGCCACCTGGGAGACATACCAAACATGTGGAAGAAGGTGCTCTGGTCAAATGAAACCAAAATTGAACTTTTTGGCAACAATGCAAAACGTTATGTTTGGCGTAAAAGCAACACAGCTGAACACACCATCCCCACTGTCAAACATGGTGGTGGCAGCATCATGGTTTGGGCCTGCTTTTCTTCAGCAGGGACAGGGAAGATGGTTAAAATTGATGGGAAGATGGATGGAGCCAAATACAGGACCATTCTGGAAGAAAACCTGATGGAGTCTGCAAAAGACCTGAGACTGGGACGGAGATTTGTCTTCCAACAAGACAATGATCCAAAACATAAAGCAAAATCTACAATGGAATGGTTTAAAAATAAACATATCCAGGTGTTAGAATGGCCAAGTCAAAGTCCAGACCTGAATCCAATCGAGAATCTGTGGAAAGAACTGAAAACTGCTGTTCACAAATGCTCTCCATCCAACCTCACTGAGCTCGAGCTGTTTTGCAAGGAGGAATGGGAAAAAATGTCAGTCTCTTGATGTGCAAAACTGATAGAGACATACCCCAAGCGACTTACAGCTGTAATCGCAGCAAAAGGTGGCGCTACAAAGTATTAACTTAAGGGGGCTGAATAATTTTGCACGCCCAATTTTTCAGTTTTTGATTTGTTAAAAAAGTTTGAAATATCCAATAAATGTCGTTCCATTTCATGATTGTGTCCCACTTGTTGTTGATTCTTCACAAAAAAATACAGTTTTATATCTTTATGTTTGAAGCCTGAAATGTGGCAAAAGGTCGCAAAGTTCAAGGGGGCTGAATACTTTCGCAAGGCACTGTATGCTCACACACACACTCACCTCCTTGGTTAAGCACCTCTCTTCTGTAAGCTCCGCTTTTGGAAGTCTTCTTTTTCACTCGAGACTTCAGGCCGGGGGGAGTGTGTGTGTTGTCAGCTGGGGAGGGCTGAGCTCTCACTGTAGGTCAGCCAGAAAGACAGAAAACATTACTAGAAGGTAATTGGACATTGGTCCTTTGAAGCACTATACATGGATAAATAACAACATTGCAATGCCTTATGTAATTTCAGCTGATTGTTTAGGTGTTACGAATAACATGAATTACATACTGGATATAAATGTAAAGCATTTTCTGTGTGTGTACATGCATGTGCGTGCACTTCTGACTTGAATGTATGTGTTTATGCACATCTGTATGTGCTGCATTCACTCGTGTGTGTTTGCACAGAGAGGTAAGCGTCACTGACCAGGTGTGCTGGAGCTGACATTGTCGGCACTCAGTGCTGCCCCCTGGCTGAGGTCACGGCGGTGGGCCAAGCCGTTGCGGAGCGGTGTGCCCACCTCGGAGCCCTCACCGTGTTGCTGGGCTGAGAGGTTGGGGTTGGACTGCGTGAGGGGCGGGCTGGGCGCCCGGGGCACTGGGACGGGACCGCAAGGTAACCTACTGTATAACGGCAAAGAAAGAGTGGGTGGTTAGCAATAGCAATGACATACTTCTGTTATTTTACTACGATGATATGTTACACAATTGAATTATTGTTTTGTTTAGTTGAGTGGGGATTTTACTTCTCATATCATGAGCATTGTGTTATCTGCTGTTAATGACATTGGGCAATTACCATACCAAAGCAATGATTATACCTATGTTATTACCATCTTATTAATGTGAACAGGAGATATTCACTGCCATCCCCATTAGTATCCGTCAAGGCTGCTGATTGGAGAACGGCTCATAATAATGGCTGGTACGGAGCAAATGGAATGGCATCAAACCTTGTGTTTGTACATAAATGATGTGACTTTTAGAATTTGACTGTTTTGTCATGTCATACCATGCTAGCTGCTGCCCATCAAGGTGGTGAAGGCGTGCTGTGTTGTGGGGTGGATGGCAGCTCTCCTCTCTGGGCGACGGCGTGAGGGTGGCGGTGGACTGGTGACTATAGGAGGTGGCGGGGGACGAGGCGTCACCCTTGAGGGGAGGGGCGGGACCTGCCTCGCAGCCCTCGATCAGATAGGTTCTTTCCGGAAGGGGCGGGCACCACTCTTCCTCATCAGACCTGCGATTAAATGTAATTATTCCATAGGTTCACTTTAGACAGAGGAGGATGACGTGTACCTTAGAGAAAATGATTAATGGTCAGTTTTTACATTTTCCTTATTAATGGTCAGGATTGTGTAGGACAAACTGTTCTTAGATCTGTGTCTGAGGGCAATTTCAATCTGGACCATTATAAAGCAGTCACCACTACGTCACTGCTTGTGCAGTTGGTGCTATGGAGCAGTAGATCGATCATAACACATTCACGATGGTGGCTCCAATAAGATCCTATTCAATTCTAATTCCTAATTCTATGGGTGGCCCTCCCTCTCTAATTCCTACAGTATTGTCTGTACCGTATTGATTTCCACTGCTCTACAGCATTATTAGACAGTCTTCCCTGTGGGCAACACTATACCTGTTACAGGTCTGCTGAGGGCCATGTCTGAACAAGAGACTTCACCTGGGTGAAAAAAATCACATTCCATGTCCTTCTATGCCCAAGGCATTTCCATCAAACTGAACTGGCTTCTTCACAACATGGGAAATGTTTTTCAGCTATGTTTTCCATTCGTGTGCATGGAATCAGTTTTTATACATTTGTGTTTGGTAGAGAAGTATGTGTGTGCACGTGTGTGAGTGCCAAGTGCGTTCATGTGTGTGTACATCATGGAGGAAATGGCCGAGGCCAGGGAGTAAGCTAGTTAATGTCATAATGCCAGGCCAACGTTCCTCTCAGCTAGCCACAGGGGCTAACTCATAGGTTAACGCTGTTATCGTGGGTTCATCACCAATCTCTGCTAACTCCTAACGGCTAACCGCAGGAGGGCGGTGCATGAGAAGGCTGCTGAATGATTACTTTGTTCTGGTGACCAGGAGAAAAGAACATGAGAAGGGGAACAGGCTAACGTAGGCTAATGTCATTAGCTAACGGGGTCAATGTGTAAGAGGGTTGGGACTTGGGAATGGTGGCTAATTTTCTAACTGCATGCTAGCTTCTTGGATAGCGCCAATGTAATCTAGCTGTCAGAAATGCTTAGAGCTAGAAGTTTCTAAGCCTCATGGCTGCTTTAGTTGAGCTGCTAGCCTATTCTAGAGGAGTGAGTGGCATTTAGGAGCGATAAGTGAATGGTTCCCTTTGCCAAAATGTTATGAATACTGACTTGCTGGCCTTGACAATACTGTGTTTTATGAAGTGTGTGCGTGCATGCATGTGTGACTATGTGTGTAGGCAAATGCGTGTGTATCCATTTTGCAGTGTGACAGTAATGTGGTTCAGCGGGGACCTGGAATAAAAGGTGCATCTGTGTGCTTACCCTAGCTCCATGTCCTCATGGTCATCCATGGGCATATCCTCTACCACACACTGCTCCAGCTCCCCAGATGAGGGGGGTGGGGGGAGGGCTTCAGTCCATTTTAGAGAGGGGGTCTTCACCGCCTTCCCCATGGACTTCTGCTTGGGTTTACCTACACATAGACACACAAAGAGCTGGTTTAGTGCTGTTCAATGGAGGTCCTAAGGTCTCTAAATTAATTTTAATATTCCTGCAGAGGATATTCACAAACCGCAAAATGGAAACATAACTGGAGATTCCTTGGTTAGCTACCGCTACCTCTCTTGTTGCTAGCTAGTAGGTACCATAATACGGTTTCATGGCTCCAAAAATGTCAAGGTGCCTCCAGTTATTATGTTTACATTTTGTGAGTGTTGCTTTAGGGTCTTGGTGCCCCACCCTGAACCATTTACCAATGGAAACACCGTCTTAAACACTGTCTTACCGCAGTCCGTCCTGCAGCGCTCGGGCTGGGCGTACTGGGAAGAGGGTCCGGCGGGCTGGGTGATCCAGTGGCTGCCATCTTCCTCTGTGGGGCTGTGAGAGCCCTGGAGCGCCTGGTTGGTGAAGGGCATGATGGGAGTGCTGGCGTAGGGCGTGGTGGAGGAGTAGGGGCTGTTGAAGCTACGCAGGTCCTCGGCGTTGGGGTCGATGGTGCTGTAGATAGGACCTTCATTGGAGCTGCCCGTGCTGTACTTCTCTGTCTGGTTCAAGTAGTTAGAGATGCCCGCTTCTGGTGGAGAGAGGGGTCAGAAGAAGTGAGAAGTCAGATTCAGGTGACAGGTAATGGCTTATGGTAATGAGAATTAATTTGTTATTCGACTGCAGAGTTAGTATTGTTATGTGAGTTAAGTGATTATTGTATTACCCAAAACTGTTACCATGACATACAATTTATTCAGAAAGAATTCAGACACCTTGACTTTTTCCACATTTTGTTATGTTACAGCCTTATTCTAAAATGGATTCAAATGTGTTTTTCCCCTCATCAATCTACACACAATACAAAGCAAAGCAAAAGCTGGTTTTGAGAAATAAAAAACGTAAATATCACATTTACATAAGAATTCATACCCTTTACTCAGTACTTTGTTGAAGCACCTTTGGCAACGATTACAGCCTTGACTCTTCTTGAGTATGACGCTATAAGCTTGGCACACCTGTATTTGGGGAGTTTCTCCAATTCTTCTCTGCATATCCTCTTAAATTCTGTCAGGTTGGATGGGGAGCATCGCTGCAAGGCTATTTTCAGGTCTCTCCAGAGCCCGGTTCAAGTCCGGGCTCTGGCATGGGCCACTGAAGGACAATCAGAAACTTGGCCCAAAGCCACTCCTGCATTGTCTTGGCTGTGTGCTTAGGGTTGTCGCCCTGTTGGAAGGTGAACCGTCGCCCCAGTCTGAGGTCCTGAGCAAGTTTTCAACAAGGATCTCTTAAGTACTTCGCTCCGTTCATCTTTCCCTCGATCCTGACTAATCTCCCAGTCCCTGCCGCTGAAAAACACCCCCACAGTATGATGCTGCCACCACCATGCTTCACCATAGGGATGGTGCCAGGAGGTTTCCTTCAGATGTGACACTTGGCATTCAGGCCAAAGAGTTCAATCTTGATTTCATCAGACCAGAGAATCTTGTTTCTCATGGTCTGAGAGTCCTTTAGGTGCCTTTTGGCAAACTCCAAGCGAGCTGTCCTGTGCCTTTTACTGAGGAGTGGCTTCCGTCTGGCCACTCTACCATAAAGGCCTGATTGGTGGAGTGCTGCAGAGATGGTTGTCTTTCTGGAATGTTCTCTCATCTCCAGAGAGGAACTCTAGACCTCTGTCAGAGTGACCATCGGGGACCTGACCAAGGCCCTTCTCCCCAGAATGCTCAGTTTGGCCATGTGGCCAGCTCTAGGCAGAGTCTTGGTGGTTCCAAACTTCTTCCATTTAAGAACGATGGAGGCCAGTGTTCTTGGCGACCTTCAATGCTGAACAAAAAAAAATGCTATTCTTCCCCAGATCTGTGCCTCGACACAATCCTGTCTCGGAGCTCTACGGACAATTCCTTTTACCTCATGGCTTGGTTTTTCCTCCGACATGCACTGTCAACTGTGTATATAGACAGGTGTGTGCCTTTTCTAAATCATGTTCAATCAATAGAATTTACCACAAGTGGAATACAATCAAGTTGTAGAGGATAAAATAATTTAATCCATGTTAGAATAAGGCTGTAACATACCAAAATGTGGAAAAAGGGTAAGGGGTCTTTTTCCGAATGCACTGTATACAGGATACCGTAGTTAGTTATGCACAAGATAATATAAAAGTACAACAATTCAACCTGTTTGGTTTGCAGAAGATATTCAGACCTGCCAACCCTGTCCAGCATTTTAGAGTACCAGACACACGCGGGAAATTGAAGAATAAACTCACGCGTGTAGCACGCTCTTTTGGTTGGAATGCTTTCTTTCTTGACAGCATTCCATTTACACATATGGCAAAAGTCACTAACAATATATTTTACTAGGCAAGTCACTTAAGAACAAATTCTTATTTACATTGACCTACTGGGGAACAGTAGGTTAACTGCCTTGTTCAGGGGCAGAATGACAGATTTTTACCTTGTCAGCTCGGGAAGTCAATCCAGCAACCTTTCGGTTACTGGCCCAACACTCTAATCACTAGGCTACCTGCCTCCCCATCTAATTTGAACGAACACACAAAGGGCCTTTATTCTTCTTTTTTATTTTATTAAACAAACAATAATAAGTTATTTATTTAGGTACAAAACGTACAAACATCTTTTTTTTTAAACTGATAAGAATAACAAATGTTTGAAGCAGTGCATCAGTGTCAAATAAACACGTTATCCATAATAAAAACAGAAAAAATGATAGGGAACAGTGGGTGAGAACAAATCTTCTGGAGACCTTCAAATGTTCAGGAAATCATTTCCTAGACAGCTTTGCCTGGTAGCTAGCAGATGTAGCCTCACGCAGCAGGGCATCAGGGTAGACTTCTCTGTGGCAAACAGTTCCTCTGGCAATCATTGAAACCTTCTTGGTAACGAGGGCACTCAGCATGTCTGTACTGAGGGAGGCTCTGTACTGAGTTTTGTTCTTGGAATCAAGACTGAATATTCGTTCGCAGACTGCATTGCAGTGGAATATGACCAATATTCCCAGCATCACAGCCAAAAGGTTGCCTCCCCTTTTCATTGTGCTGATTTCTCTTCAGGCCTGATTCTTGCTCATGTTGACCAGACTCTGCTCAAAGGTTGTTGACTGATAGAGTCTAGACTCATCTTCCAATAGATGAACAGCGGCTCCCTCAGGAATAATGCAGGGAAAGCGTATCATGACAAAGTTGAGGGATGAGAACTTGGCAGTCAGCCTGTTGGCAATGTCAGCGACCACTGCATGCTGGAGGAGCACATCTCCAAATGGACATTTCAGCAACATGTAGTCTACTGCAGAAGAAAATACGTTTCTGATATCTGCATAGGTCTTCAGATCCAGCTTGCCTTGGCTTCCTATGTAGTTGCGGGTGTCCTGGCCAATGGACAGCTCCTCCTCAGGAAGCTGGTTTTGTCTCGCCAGGTAGAGTGTAGGCTTGACACCACTACTCATTTCTGCCATCATGGTAGTGACAGTGTCTGGCTTGCAGTAGGACATTAGTTTCTGCAGTTGCATCTCTAAAGTTGACAGTAAAATGTGAATGCACAGCGCCTCAAAAATTGGTATGGCTTGGTCATGTAGTGTATTTTTTATTTTTGAAATTCTTTGGACCCATTTTAAACTAGATAGATAACTATGAGGTTCAGAGATATATTTGTGTATATTTGTGTATACTCTGTAAAAAGTATGCATAGATTTTTGATACCGGATCTGTGAGACATTTTAGGACTTTCTCAATTTTTGTAAGATCTTTTGTTCCTTCTTTTTCCTTCTTTTCTGTCTTTTGTTTTGCCCCTTTGTCCCCGATATCCCTTTGCTTGAACAGATACTGAGTCAAGTCGAAGGTTTTGTCAGTAGGTCCACATTTGATGGAGGATGGCGTGACTTTGCTTCAAGAGGAGCCAGGTGAGGGCTTATCTATAATATTTTTCTTAGCACATGCCCCCAAGTTTAGTCTCTATAGTAGAGGAACGCTTGTCGCCTCTCAAACAGGCCCAATCACTAGGACCAGCTCACAAGTATTGGCTTTTTAGACACGGTTCCTAATCAACACCAAAAGCAAAATCATTTTGAAAACATAAAAACAAAAACAAATGATTGCATCGACACAGACTGCCAACTGGCTACACAAAGCTTAAGTAGGCTTCCGCAAAGGGAATCTGAACGCTGTACGCCAAGAAAAGTCTGCTGTTTCAGACTATATAAGGGTGCCTATTGTATTTCTTTGCAGCGCATACATCATTTCAGATTTTCAAAATGAATAAAATCTCAAATCTAGTGCAAAGACATTTTAGAAGCATTGCCTCTATAGCTAATACAGTCATCCATTCTTCATCAGGCAGTCTTCTAAACTCCCGACTCCATTTAATGCCAAGGTGTTTACATTTATTTTTGATTGTACTTTTGTAATGCTTTTTGTGACGTGGATCATAATTACAGTTACAGTTAGGGGTGAAACGGTCCATGTATTCGTATTGAACAGTTCGGTACAGGGTCCACGGTGCACGGTTCGGTACTACTGCGAACCGAACAATACATTAATCATATATTATAGCTAGGAAAATATATGTATATATATATATTTCATTGTAAAAATAATATTATTGCATAAACCAATGACGTATAAATTAGCGTTGGAAAAATATCCACATAGTAATAAAGTTGTTGATAGTTGTCTGCAGCTCCGCTCATTAGTTATTTTACTCCAGCGAGAACAGAGACCGTTGTAGCAGCAATTATCTTATGAAGGAATTAGCAGTTAGCTAAATGCAAAGGAGCTACATGGCAAACATTGGCAAGCCAGAACTAGAAGATGCCCCAGTATCATTCAGGTCTGTCGTCTGGGAACATTTCAGTTTCCCTGTAAACTATAACGGGGATTACCAACGAGTGGTGGATATAACATCTACAACATGTAGGTTCTGTTCATTACTGATAGCCTATTAGAGTGGTGGATATAACATCTACATGTAGGCTCTGTTCATTGATGATAGCCTATTAGAGTGGTGGATAAAACTTCTACAAACTGTAGGTTCTGTTCATTACTGATAGCCTGTTAGAGTGGTGGATAAAACATCTACAACATGTAGGTTCTGTTCATTACTGATAGCCTGTTAGAGTGGTGGATAAAACATCTACATGTAGGCTCTGTTCATTACTGATAGCCTATTAGAGTGGTGGATAAAACATCTACATGTAGGTTCTGTTCATTGCTGATAGCCTATTAGAGTGGTGGATAAAACATCTACATGTAGGCTCTGTTCATTACTGATAGCCTATTAGAGTGGTGGATAAAACATCTACATGTAGGCTCTGTTCATTACTGATAGCCTATTAGAGTGGTGGATAAAACATCTACATGTAGGCTCTGTTCATTACTGATAGCCTATTAGAGTGGTGGATAAAACATCTACATGTAGGTTCTGTTCATTGCTGATAGCCTATTAGAGTGGTGGATATAACATCTACATGTAGGCTCTGTTCATTACTGATAGCCTATTAGAGTGGTGGATAAAACTTCTACAACATGTAGGTTCTGTTCATTACTGATAGCCTGTTAGAGTGGTGGATAAAACATCTACAACATGTAGGCTCTGTTCATTACTGATAGCCTATTAGAGTGGTGTATATAACATCTACGCTCTGTTCATTGCTGATAACCTATTAGAGTGGTGGATAAAACATCTACATGTAGGCTCTGTTCATTACTGATAGCCTATTAGAGTGGTGGATAAAACATCTACATGTAGGCTCTGTTCATTACTGATAGCCTATTAGAGTGGTGGATAAAACATCTACATGTAGGTTCTGTTCATTGCTGATAGCCTATTAGAGTGGTGGATATAACATCTACATGTAGGCTCTGTTCATTACTGATAGCCTATTAGAGTGGTGGATAAAACTTCTACAACATGTAGGTTCTGTTCATTACTGATAGCCTATTAGAGTGGTGTATATAACATCTACAACATGTAGGCTCTGTTCATTGCTGATAACCTATTAGAGTGGTGTATATAACATCTACAACATGTAGGCTCTGTTCATTGCTGATAGCCTATTAGAGTGGTGGATATAACTTCTACAACATGTAGGCTCTGTTCATTGCTGATAGCCTATTAGAGTGGTGGATATAACTTCTACAACATGTAGGCTCTGTTCATTGCTGATAGCCTATTAGAGTGGTGTATATAACATCTACGCTCTGTTCATTGCTGATAGCCTATTAGAGTGGTGGATATAACTTCTACAACATGTAGGCTCTGTTCATTGCTGATAGCCTATTAGAGTGGTGTATATAACATCTACGCTCTGTTCATTGCTGATAACCTATTAGAGTGGTGGATAAAACTTCTACAACATGTAGGTTCTGTTCATTACTGATAGCCTATTAGAGTGGTGGATAAAACATCTACATGTAGGTTCTGTTCATTGCTGATAGCCTATTAGAGTGGTGGATAAAACTTCTACAACATGTAGGTTCTGTTCATTACTGATAGCCTGTTAGAGTGGTGGATAAAACATCTACAACATGTAGGCTCTGTTCATTACTGATAGCCTATTAGAGTGGTGTATATAACATCTACGCTCTGTTCATTGCTGATAACCTATTAGAGTGGTGGATAAAACATCTACATGTAGGCTCTGTTCATTACTGATAGCCTATTAGAGTGGTGGATAAAACATCTACATGTAGGCTCTGTTCATTACTGATAGCCTATTAGAGTGGTGGATAAAACATCTACATGTAGGTTCTGTTCATTGCTGATAGCCTATTAGAGTGGTGGATATAACATCTACATGTAGGCTCTGTTCATTACTGATAGCCTATTAGAGTGGTGGATAAAACTTCTACAACATGTAGGTTCTGTTCATTACTGATAGCCTGTTAGAGTGGTGGATATAACATCTACAACATGTAGGTTCTGTTCATTACTGATAGCCTGTTAGAGCTGTGGATATAACATCTACAACATGTAGGTTCTGTTCATTACTGATAGCCTATTAGAGTGGTGTATATAACATCTACAACATGTAGGCTCTGTTCATTGCTGATAACCTATTAGAGTGGTGTATATAACATCTACAACATGTAGGCTCTGTTCATTGCTGATAGCCTATTAGAGTGGTGGATATAACTTCTACAACATGTAGGCTCTGTTCATTGCTGATAGCCTATTAGAGTGGTGGATATAACTTCTACAACATG
Organism: Oncorhynchus mykiss; assembly: GCF_057628025.1. Taxonomy (NCBI): domain Eukaryota; kingdom Metazoa; phylum Chordata; class Actinopteri; order Salmoniformes; family Salmonidae; genus Oncorhynchus; species Oncorhynchus mykiss. Next base: position 23,086,204 of record NC_143031.1, read on the forward strand.
TAGGCTCTGTTCATTGCTGATAGCCTATTAGAGTGGTGTATATAACATCTACGCTCTGTTCATTGCTGATAACCTATTAGAGTGGTGGATAAAACTTCCACAACATGTAGGTTCTGTTCATTACTGATAGCCTATTAGAGTGGTGGATATAACTTCTACAACATGTAGGCTCTGTTCATTGCTGATAGCCTATTAGAGTGGTGGATATAACTTCTACAACATGTAGGCTCTGTTCATTGCTGATAGCCTATTAGAGTGGTGTATATAACATCTACGCTCTGTTCATTGCTGATAACCTATTAGAGTGGTGGATAAAACTTCTACAACATGTAGGTTCTGTTCATTACTGATAGCTTATTAGAGTTTCAATACGAGTAACATGACTACTCTTTTGCGCCGACATCACCCCAAAGTGCCAATCAGTGTGACTAGGCGAAAAAATGAAACGGCAACCACTTCTCCCCACAGCCTTCAGGCAACAATATGCGGCTGACTCCGGTACGGCTAAAGAAATCAACGGAGCGAAGGCAAAATTCATAGCGGCAGATATGAGACCCTTCTCTGTGGTAGAGAATGCAGGGTTCAGAAACATGTTAAAGTGGTTGAGCCGCGCTTCACTATTCCTTCCCGTACACATTTGGCCCAGACATTAATACCTGCCTTATACAAACCAAAAAAAACTACTTGAGAGCAAGTTGTCAGGAATGAGGTCTGTTGCTCTAACAAGAGACAGTTGGACGTCTAGAGCTACCATACTGTAACGGCTCATTTCATTACGGCAGAGTGGGAGATAAAAAGCCATCTCCTTCAAACACGTCCCCTTGAGAGTCACGTAGTTGCCGTGTGGAAGTTGGAGGGGGATAACGTAACGATTCCTGTGACCATTGACAACGCTAGAAATATTGTAAATGCCGTTGCACTAACTGGATTGGGGCCACAGATAGGATGCTTTGCTCACGTTATTAATCTAGCATCTCAAAAAGCAATGTCAGTGAATCCAATCTCTTGCCTCCTAGCAAAGATCAGGACGGTGGTATCCTTCTTTCATAAAAGCACAACTGCTGTACATGTTTAAGACAAATCAGGAGATGCTGGAGCTGCCAAACCACAAATTAATCCAAGATGTCCCTACTAGATGGAATTCAAGCCATAACATGGTTGAGAGACACCTTGAGCAGAAAGTGACTGTGTATTCTACACTGACTGATCAAGCTGTGAGGAAGAATGTGAAAGATATTGTGACTGTCTGAAAATAACATAAGACTAGCAGAGGAAGTTATCAAAGTGTGCAAACCTCTCAAAACAGTCACAACACTGATATGCACTGAAAGCATTCCATCAGTTTCCATGGTCCTGCCTATGAAAACAATGATCCTGAAATCAATGGTGGCATCTGATGAAGATGAACCCGCAGTAAGGGATGTCAAGACTGCTATCAGAGTTAACCTGGAGCCTAGATATGCTGACCCTGGTGTCCAAGACTTCTTACACAAGAGCCCCTGCTTTGGACCCCCGGTTCAAGTCCCTGCTGCACCTGGATGCTGCTGCTCGTCTGAGTCTACAATTAACTCACAGCAGAGATTGTGACCAATTGTACAGGTATTGTATTTATTTTGTTCATATGACATTTATTATTTGATTAATTAGTGATTTAACAATTCATTATAAGGTAATAATTGTAATTGTCATAATAGTGTCTGATATATATTTCTAACAACAAATCATATTTTTAAAGCCACTTCAGAGATAGTATTTTCATCTAATTTAATTCTTCAGGGTCAAGCCACAGATACCACAGGAGCTAACCCCTCTCTAGAGATGGCAGGTGACAGGGGTTCTCCTCCAGAAAAGAAGTCTGCCATGACTGAGCATTTTGGAGAGTTGTTCACAACCCAGGAGCAGGGAACCAAGTCAAAGGTCAAGGTCATAGAGGAGGAGGTGACCTCATACAGGGAAGTGGACTGTAGTCCCCTGGATGCTGATCCACTTACATGGTGGAAGACCAAAGAGTTAATATATCCTCATGTTGCCATGTTAGCAAGGCGCTACCTGGCTCTGCCTGGGACCTCTGTCCCAAGCAAGAGGGTATTCTTTCTTTCACTAGCAAATGCGAGTGAACTGCTGTTAGATTTACTCAGTGGATTTATTTTTTATTAAAATGTAAAAACAAAAAACAAAAAATCTGACCCTATTAATTTCTGCATACTTTTAACCCGGAACTCGTACCTGCGTACATGGACAGAGAATTGCGTAGTTGGTACGCAAAATGCGTGCATGTTGGCAGCCCCGTAGTATACCATTCATGTTTCTACAAAACAAAATGGCCATGGTGAGCAGAATCATGCCCTGTCTCATACCATTGTAGTATCTCTCTGCCGTGTCATGTTTGGAGGTGCAGCATTTGACAGCCTCCTTGCCACTGTGGACCAGGTTGGTGGTGGGCCAAGAGTCTGCCAGCCATGGGTAGTTGCCCATGTTGCCACCCAGCATGCCAGGCCTAAAACACAATTAATCAAATCAAATCCATTTTTATTTATCACATGCGCCGAATACAACAGGTGTAGTAGACCTTACAGTGAAACGCTTACAATGCAGTTTTAAGAAAAATACCTACAAGAAATAAGAAATAAAGGTACCAAATAATTAAAGAGCAGCAGTAAAATAACAATAGCGAGGCTATATACAGGGGGTACCGGTACAGAGTCAATGGGCGGGGCCACCAGTTAGACAAGGTAATTGAGGTAATATGTACATGTAGGTAGTCACTATGGTCATATCTGATGTCAATCCACAACTTTGTTCTCATCACATTACAAAAAAAGGACTAATATAAGAATGTGAAAATCAACTTGAAATGACATAAACAGGGATCCTTACCTTCCACTAAGTCCAGATGTCTCTCCATGTGGAAAGCCAACTGCAGAAAAAAATAAATGTGCATTCAGGTGTGAAGGGCAAGGTAAAATACAGTAAGGTTGCCACAGTGCAGTATGGTACAGTTCGTTGTAACATATTGGCAACCCTAAAGCAGGAATCAGCATTTTAAAAAATAAAGCGCATTCATATTCTGTTTCAGTAAAAAGCTGAGAGATGGGGCTGGAGAAATGTAACCACTCAAATTTATAGACAAAGCTATGGATGCAAGGACTGACCGTCCATGATATCAAAATTATAGTTCTAACCATGTTGTCAGGCTGTATAGTGTTTGTTTACATTTGCTTTGTTCCAAACATTTGAGTAAAGCAACCTTATATTTTGGGTTCTGATGAGGTATGACAGTTGAACAAAGCTCGCGAGGCATTTACTGTATATGCTATATTCTTCAAGAATCAATGGGTACATATCATTATGTTGTAAGCCCGAAAATGGATGTAGTAACTGCAGATGGCCCCTTTAATGCATCGAAATACTATTTTGGTGTTCACACAAGGATTTGTTTGATTTACAACTGCACAACAAGTAAAACATCTAAACTGAAATGAAGATTTAAAAAAAAAAGTATTACGAATTCAGAAGAATTCAAATTAATTTGGTTGGAGGCAGGTGATTCTCGTTTACTATGTCACTTTGGGTAAGTTTCAGGTGCCTACAGGGTAAAAATAGTCATTCAACCAGAGAAAACACAAGTTTCTACTCCATTGCACTCCATTGTCAAGTGCAAGTTTGCCAATATATTAGAATGCAACAAGTAAATATTTTGTTAGGTAACTTTAAGGTATAATAGTAGCCTTTTGTAAAGTGCAGTGGAATACTTGATATGATAAGGTGGATTACAACATACTTCTTTGATATTGTGGTAAGGTAACATTTAGTGGTGTGTAAAGATTGCATCATATAAAGTGTAAAGTACCAGCAGGCGTGTAGTTGAACGATGCAGTGTAGTGACTAAGCTCCTTCCTCTTCTTGCGGCGGCAGTAGATCCACAAGCTGAAACCCATGAGGATGACCCAGCAGGCCCCGCCGATCCCAGCGATGAATGCCGGCTGCTTCACCACATCAGTAATCTGCTCGGCCAGGCTCACACTGCTCTCATCACCCTCCGCGCCCCCCCCGGTACCGGGCACTGACGGTGCTTCCACTGGCAGCTCTGAAGGAGAGCGGCAAGTAGTTAGTGGAGGGATATTTAACTTTTACCTGTTAAGTATTATAACCAACCTCGAATCCCTTAGCCGAATAATCTGTCGATATGCCCTTGAGCAAGGAACTTAATCCTAATTGCTCCTGTAAATCGCTCTAGATAAGAGCGTCTGCTAAATGGCCAAACATTTAAATGTAATAAAAAAAATGCTTGGCAATAATTTCAGTAATTTTAGCTACCCCCACTATCTCCTTGATATCGCAGTCTGAAATGTCTAATTCTGCTAGCTTGTGGTTCTGGGGGGACTCACTGATGAGGACGGACACAGGCTGGCTGTGGATGCCCACTCTGGCGCTGGTCACCGCTGCCACCTCCACCTGGTACAGGATGCCTGGCAGCAGCCCCTTGAGTACGGTGGAGAGGACAGTGCCATCCACAGTGGTGTTGATGTGGTAGCGGGTCTGGGTGTCATTGCCCACACACCACACCTGTTGATGGTTGGAGGACGGTGAGTTGGTGTGAGATGGAAGAGGTAAAATTTGCGGTGTCCAAATTAGGACGCAGGTTAGAGTTTTTTTCCGTCATGAATCTTGTTCTGAAGGCAGCTCTGCACAGCCACAAAGTCATAAAATCTGATTTTAAACCTAACCTAACACTAACCTTAACCACACTGCTAACCCTAACCTTAAATGAATTTGAGTTTTTATATATATTTTTACAATATAGGCAATTTTGACATTGTAGCTGGCCTATCTAAGAAGATATCACTCAGTTCTGCCTCCAGGACGAGACTCATGACAGTAAATGTCAACATGCTATTAGGACTGCCTGTTGTGACTCTGAGGAAGTCATTATATAGACACAATTTATTTTACAGTCCTGTTTGAGCTGGTGTTTACATGATATTTTGTTATTTAGAAAATACTTATTTGGTAACTGGGTACTTTCTGATACTTGCTTCAAATAATTCAAAACAATTCATAGCTACTCCTTTGTTTCCCATTACTTGTTTTAATGAATCCCAAAGAAACTATGTTGTAATTTTGTAATTATTATTATGTAATGTCCATTTTGTTTATACGAAAATGTCAAAAAACTTGGATGCACGTTTTTGGACAGATCCAATCATCATGCCATTTTCTCTGTCAGCATACCTTGTACTCCTGGATTATTCCATTCTGCATGTCGGCGGGAGGAGGCTCCCAGGACACACTAATACTGGAGCTGTTGCTCAGCTTCACTGTAACCACGTTGACTGCTCTGGGAGGGGCGCTTGGGACTGCAGGAGAAGAGATACGAGCAAGGTGTGAAAAACCCCCAACTGATATGAAAAAATGAAATAGGGGCATTTGGCAAAATAGCGAAAATACGATTTGAGAATGATGAAAATGGCCGACTCCATCAAATGCCATCAAATGGTTATTGAACTATAAACAGTGCTTCGTCTTCATAACAGGATGTAAAGGTCACACAGGTGTTGGGAATTGCAATCCAATTGCTTCGACTGTGATGTGACTCCTAGAGGCTCCTGAACAGCTAGAGTCCTCAAAGTGTTTCAAGACAAGTACTAAAAAGTTTTATTTAAAAACCACTGCTAGAATGTATTTTGTATTTCACCCTTATTTTGCTGGGTGAATTGACTGAGGGCACATTTTCTTTGACAGCAATGGCTGAGTATGACCAATCAATCGCCACTTTAAAAGCCTTTATTTGAACCTGGAAGTCCCATTGAGAAAAACCTATTTTAAAACCCTTGTTACCCACCATTCCCTCCATTATGGACAGAGACTATCTCAAGTGTACCATGTCCATATTAGGAGAGCCTCGGTCTCAAAAGGGCTTGTGTCAGTCTCATCAGAAGTTGTGAGTATCAGTAGCTTCAAGCCAGTCTTACCTTCCGCTGCTGTTCTGATCAGCAGCAGCCGACTGTCCTTGCCCTGGAACTCGTCGAAGTAGGGCCGGATCTTGATCTCATACTCTGTGCCTGTGAGCAGGTTGGCGACCACGGCCAGGCGCTCTGACGGGGCCTTGATATCCTGCAGCTGCCAGGTGCCACCGCTGGGCCGGTAGAGGAGCCGGTAGCCCTGGATGTACTGGGACTGACGGTCTACCTGGGGAGGGACAGAAGAAAAGGGTGGAAAGAGAGAAAAAAAGAGACATTTATGAATTACAGTTTTACTGCCCTTGGAAATGGATATACAGTAAAAAAAAAAAAAAAGATTCCAGATGGTGTCACGCGTGCTCCCTCTCCGGCCTCTAGGTCAGCAGGCTGCTTGTTATGGCGCACACCTGTCACCATCGTTACGCTCACCTGCAGGTCATCAGACTCACCTAGACTCATCACTTCCCTGATTACCTTCCTATATATGTCACTCCCTTTGGTCCCTTCCCCAGGCGTCATTGTTTCTGTTTCAGTTTCCTGTCTGTGTGCTGTTAGTGTTTCTTGATTTGTATTATGTTCCGTAAAAAAATTTCACTCACTACCTGAACTTTCTTCCCGACTCTGAGCGCACATCGTTACAGATGGTATTTCTCCTGTGAAAGAATATGTAAAAACTCAGGTCAGGGTACTCACCATCCATGATACTTGAACACTGGAGGCAGTGAGTGTGACAGGCTCCTGAAGATGAACACCCACCTCTCCCAACTCTCTCTGGACCTGCCTGTGGTCCACTCCCTGACCTGTAGGACTACCATCTGCAAACACAACATTAACAAACATCAGACACACAATAACAGTAAAACTATAGTAGATGCTTACTGTAGCTCATATACACTTGATTCAAATAATCTAAATCGTTTTTATGAAGCCTTCAAACCGCCATGCTTTCATGATGAAATGCTTCAAAATTTGAGAAAAAAAGTTTTCACTTACAAACTTTTCACGCTCTCTCTACACTAACAACCACCTTGTAATGCTTAATTTTTTTTTCGATTGTCTTTCATAGTAAATGTCCAGTAAAGCTGTTATATCCCCTCCCAGGTACTGACCTTGTGTGCGGACGGGCTCAGAGATGGGGCTGGGGTCACTCAGCCCGTAGGCGTTGACCGCTCGGACGATGAACAGGTAGATGGTGTTGGGAAAGAGACCGCTGACAGTGTGTTTCTCCAACTTTACCAGGTCAGCCACCGTTTGCCACGTACTGCCTGCTGATTGGCTAGAGTAAGAGACCACAGACAATGATGTTGTGTCATTTCCAATTATGTTAGTAAAGTTACTGTGCAAGGCAAGCCTTCCTTATACCCTGTAGTGACAACGATGTCATTACTCTATAGTGGTAAACTATTATTCACTGTCTTCATTCTGATTACAATAACAATAATGCCAGCTGTGTTTCTGTCAAGTCTTATGTTTTTTTGTCCTTTTAAAATGGCTTGTTTTTATGAAAATGTGTGAGATCACTTGCATAATGATACTATTTCGCTCTGTAATAAATAAATGTGATAAATCTTGTGAACAACGCATCTGATGAAGGTAGAGCTTGAGCTTCTTTGGCTTTGACGGTCCAGCATTTTCCTCTCCTGACTCTTCTTATTTAGATTAAATGTCACCTCTTATTATTTAGTGGCATGGTCACATGACAACCTCCTCCACCCCTCGCTTTTTTATTTTTTCAAATTTCTCTACATTCGTTCACTTTTTATTTTCTTCATCTTGCCAGAGACAGCAGCAGACTAGTGACTTTACAGCTAACCTGCGCAATTAGGCGACAGAGATATAAAAGCTGCGCGAGCCATTAATATTCCTCTAGCAGACCACCCAATACTGGTAGTGATAAATCTAAGATTTAAGAGGCATGGGACGCACACACACACAGGAAAACACAGATACACACGTAAACATACACACTTTCCCAATAAACATGCATGTCCTTTAGAATGGTACATCTGCCATTCTTCATACAGTAACAATGTGTCAGGATTCCATCTCCCCATTGTCACACACACACTCATCCCTACTTCTCTCTCCCTGGACACTCCCACCCCCACAACCCCCAGCACAATTTTGCCCACTTGGCACGGTGCTAACTACTGCCCAGGGGGCAAGGTGAGAGAAGAGGGATGAGGGGGCTAGTGAGTCAGGTTGGGAGGGGGTAAAATTCCTCTCAGCGTACAATAGCCCAAGGACTTGTCTGTCTGTGCCATCCGCATTTAAATTCATTACCATTTTAGATTACCCCACTAATTTCCATGGAGGCGCGCTAAGTTGATCACGGTGTGTTTATGTGTGTGTCATTACAAACCACTTGATGTTTTTTGCAACTGCATTCAAGGAAACTTTGAAAGTTCTTGAAATTTTCCGAAATGACTGACCTTCATGCCTTAAAGTAATGATGGACTGTTGTTTCTCTGCTTTTTTGAGCTGTTCTTGCCATAATATGGACTTGGTCTTTTACCAAATAGGGGTATCTTCTGTATACCAACGCTATCTTGTCACAACACAACTGATTGGCTCAAATGCAATAAGAAGGAAAGAAATTCTACAATTTAACTTTTTACAAGGCTCACCTCATGAAGCTGGTTGAGAGAATGCCAAGAGTATGCAAATCTGTCATCAAGGCAAATGGTGGCTACTTTGAAGAATCTCAAATTTAAAATATATTTTGATTTGTTTAACACTTTCTTAGTTACTACATGATTTCATATGTGTTATTTTATAGCTTTGATGTCTTGACTATTATTCTACAATGTAGAAAATAGTCCAAATAAAGAAAAACCCTGGAATGAGTAGGTGTGTCCAAAATTTGTCTGGTACTGTATATATTTATTTTATTTTTGCCTTTATTTAACTAGGCAAGTCAGTTAAGAACAAATTCTTATTTTCAATGATGGCCTAGGAACAGTGGGTTAACTGCCTGTTCAGGGGCAGAACGACAGATTTTTACCTCGTCAGCTCGGGGATTAAGTCCAATGCTCTAACCACTAGGCTACCTGCCGCATTCACATACACTGACATTGCTCGTCCTAATATTTTAAATAATATATATCCAGTATTAATTATTTCTTAATTCCTTTATTTTACTTTTAGATTGTTGTGAATTGTTAGATATTACTGAACTGTTGGAGCTAGGAACACAAGCATTTCGCTACATCCGCTGTCACACCCTGACCTTTGAGAGCCTTTTTATTTCTCTATTTGGTTCGGTCGGGGTGTGATTTGGGTGTGCATTCTAGTTTTTCTATTTCTTTGTTGGCCGGGTAGGGTTCCCAATCAGAGGCAGCTGTCTATCGTTGTCTCTGATTGGGGATCATACTTAGGCAGCCCTTTTTCACACCTTAGATAGTGGGATCTTGTTTTTACATAGTTGCTGTCTAGCGCTGCAGAACTTTATGTTCTGTTTTGTATTTTGTTGTTTTGTCGGAGTTCAGTTTTAAAAATCATGAACACTTTCCACGCTGTGCTTTGGTCTCATTCATCTAACGACGGACGTAAAACCCGCAATAACATCTGCTAAATATGTGTTTGCAACCGATAAAATGTGATTTGATTTTGAATTGTTTGATGTGGAATAAAAGCAAAGTGGGGGCAGCTGGGAGATTTGGGGAGTGGCTTAGCATGGGCCAGCTGCCACCCTAGCTGGGGTTGATTAGAATGTGAAAGGTGTCAGAGTCTGTGTGTCCGCAGGGGGGGGGGGGGGGTGAGCCCTCCTGCCTGTCATGCCCGGCTAACACGGCTCATGTGCTGACACACCATTAAGAAACGATGAGGGATGGCTGCACACAGCAACCTCTGGCTAGAGAGAGGGCAGTGGGCTGGAGGATAGAAAATGTGTGTTAGGGAAAGTGTGTCTTCAGATGTTTCATGTTACTTCTAAGAAAAAACTGTTTTTCAAATCTGTCTTTCTGTCTGTTCTACAGAATGTACCACAAGGTTGAGCCCTACTGAACGCGGCCCAGGTCTATCTTCTACTGTCGACTCCACCCACCTGAAGGCCTCGAGGATGTAGGAGGTGACGGCAGCCCCCCCCTCATGGGCGTTGGGCTGCCAGGTGAGGGTGACACTGTTGCGGGTCACGTCGGTCACCACAGGCTTCTGGGGAGGTCCCGGTAGCTGGAAGGGTTCTGATGCCTGGGGCACAGACGAACCTCCACTCTCTGAAAATCACAATGAAATCAAACTTTATTTAAAATGCATTTAAAAAAGACAATAGAGACAGAGGATGAGAGGGTAGCTGGAGGGTAGTGAATCTCCTATATTTAGTATACCATTCTCTATATAACTGTTGTTGGAAGCCCTTTTGTGGTCTAAAGAGTTACGAATAAATAATTCATGCAATAGGTCAATTCAATTTAAATTCTGTCAATTCCAAATTGAAAAGCAACATTATTGTCAATAAGGAGTTTAAATGGAACCGACACCCCAGCCCTGATCACAGTAACTGACTTTGACGGACTGGCTGAATAACAGTTTAGTTGTGAATTATCAGAGTTTCTGTTTGGTTGGTTTACGAAGCATTAGTAGGCACTAAATACCATCTTATCAAGCTTCATCAAACATTAGCATTTCATAACAGCAATAAGACACTACTTATTCCAACTCATCATCCCTCTGCTTCGCCATGGGCCAAGCAACGCCCCTGGGTGTGATTTCATCCACAATATCACAAGACCTCTGCCTTATTTCTTGATTCAATGATCTTATATGGGCATGACTGTCACGGATCTTTCTGGAACACACCTGGCCCCTATTCCCACTGATTGTATTTGTATATATGTGCCCTTTGGTTTCCATTTGGGGGTTGATTATTGTTACAATGTCCGTTGGTGCGTGTGAGTACCTGTGCTGTGTGTTTTGGGTTTTCGTGCCCTTGTGGGTCGGGTCTCGTCCCATGTTTTAATCATTGTGCGCATGTTTTATTTATTCAAGGTACTCCTAGTTTTTTTGTTTGGTCTTCGTCCCCATGCCTTTACATGGCAAGCCGTAATTTGTGCTTCATTTAAAAAAAATATTACGCATTCCTGCGTCTGTCTCCCAAATCATTGTTACCAACGTGACAGAATAATCAACCATTAAGGGAGACAGCGGGAATGGCCCGTCCGACAATGCTGCGACTGGTCCGTCTGGTGTTGCTGCAACTTCAGCAGCTACAACTGGCCCGTCCGACGACGCTACAACTAGTTTGTCCGGCGCCACTGCTACTGGTCCGTCCGATGCCGTCGCAACTTTGGCAGCAGCAACTGGCCCGTCCCACGCAACTTCAGCAGCTGCATCGTGTCCTGATCGACCTGCACTGCATTCCTGTGATTGTCCTCGAGGCCGGTGTCGTTGCGCTGCTGTCACGGATCCCTCCCTGTGCCTTTATACGGCACGCAGTAATTTGGGCTTAATAATAAAAACTATTACGCATTCCTGCGTCTGTCTCCCGATCCTTCATGCCAACGTGACAATGACATGGCAGAGGCAATCTAATACTGTAGGGAGGAGTTTATTACAGTAGATTTACCATTCACTGTGTCCTGTGTGTGTGTGCGCGCGTGTCTACGTGTGTGGGCATTTACCTTTAACAGTGAGTACACCGCTCCACATCGTTTCTCCGCTCGAGCTGGAAGCCACGCAGGTGTAGGCCCCAGAGTCGGTTTCCTGGCAAAAAGAGAGAGGGCCTAGTCAACATCGGTGTATATGCACAGAAGCACAATGCCTTTGCCTTTTCACATTCAGGTGTTCTGGAGCAAATCTTTCCAGATAAGTCAACGTGAACATCTATCTAGAATCTATGGGCTATCTGTAGTCTCCAAAGACTGTTAACTATGTATAATAATTCTGTGTATCTCCCCAAAGATACCCATATGTTTTATTGCTCTGATCTAATAAGTACTATTCTCATAATGGTTAATGGGGAAGTATTCTATTTACAGTATGTTCTATTGGAACATAGTTGTTGGATATGTACATTTGCGCTCATATGGTCCCATGAACATTAATAAAGAGTAACATTACGCTTTGCTGTCAATGAAGTCTCACATGTAGCTGTAACACTGCTAGCTTGTCCCTTAATAGAGAAACCACAGTTCCTCAAAAAGGGTTTGGAGCATATGTGCTGTTATTTTAGTTTTCTTTACTATAGTACCTCTGGGCCTGTGCACATAAAGCGTCTTGGGTTAGAGTTTCTGATCTAGGATCAGGTCCCCCCTGTCCATGTAACTGTATTCATTAAGATCTAAAAGGCAAAACTGATAATAGATCAGCATTCCTACTCTGAAAGACTTTATAAATATGGGCCCTGATACTTTGGTACTAATGGGAGAGTTTTAAGGGGCAATCTGCAATTGCTAGACATTTTTGGACTTATAAATGTATTATATCTACCAATTTATTTTTAAAGAACACTAACTTATAAATGCCTCATGAGCTTAGTTCAACTGTTGTACCCCAACGTTTAAAGGAGATTAAAGGACTTTTCACATTATGTAGACAATGGTATTGTGCTGGGCATAATGAACATGAGATTGAAAAGAGGTGGAATATGTAACCAGAGCGGTCTGCAAACTTCTGTGGCTCATACAGCACTTCATATTTTCTGTGGCTCTGACTGTGCTGCATACTGAGCACTCAACAGTAAGCAGCAACATGGGCTGATGATCCATAGCCATACTACTAGCAAGGGAAACTTTGTGTGTGTGTGTGTGTGTGTGTGTGTGTGTGTGTGTGTGTGTGTGTGTGTGTGTGTGTGTGTGTGTGTGTGTGTGTGTGTGGGTCATTAAAAATTCATTGGGAAGCTCAGAGCTAGACGGGGGCTAGAAATTGCTCACAACAGTGGAAGATGTAGACAAGGATCTAATGATGGTGACAGCTCACGGCCACCCGCTTGCAGGTTAGTGGGCTACACAATCACACAAACACAGATTTCAAACTAACAACTAGGTTTTCAGACCTTTTGGTTAATTTAAAACCACTCTTATTCAAAACAAAGCTAATTAATGATGCAAAGCACACTACAAAAACACAGAGGGAGACAACACAATGCAATCAATATAATGCAATGTGGTTGGTTTTTGGATGCCATCCACTACTTCTCTCTGTGTGTGTGTGTGTGTGTGTGTGTGTGTGTGTGTGTGTGTGTGTGTGTGTGTGTGTGTGTGTGTGTGTGTGTGTGTGTGGCTGGCTGGTCAGTTGCAGTGGCGTTGGCATTACACAAGTCTAAGTGCCCTGTCTAAAAGCCCCAAGAGAGACAGGAGAGGTGACTCCAAGTCGAACAGTACATCACTCTTCCATCTCTCTTTCTATAGGCCGGCTGACCCTGAACGGACCTGTATGGCAGCCAAGGATGTGGCTGTCTGTGGGGGCAGGTCCATGTTGGTGACTGGTGATTGGAGGAAAGGAGTGGGAAGGGGTAAATGGCCGGGCATCTAACTATTAATCATGGTTGGCAGCTTTGGGTGCTGCGCTAAACAGATTGTTAAAAATGTATGAAGGAGGCAAGAGTTTGTTATTTTCTCCACATCCTCGCTGTTCTTTCTCTATATTGTAGCATCTTCCTTGACTTGTTCTGTTTCTCTCTCATCTCAATACCCTGTCTTTCTTTCTCATCTATTTTCTTTCCACCCCCCTCGTTCTTGCTCTGGTCCCGGGGTAATGGGCATCTCTTCAGTCACAGAGAGGAACAAACCGACCATCTGTCTGGTCCCCTGCCCTCTCTTCTCCACCCCACCCTCCTCTCTCACCTCTCCTACCTCCACCATAAGTCAACTTCCTGTGCCCCACTCTGCTTTAGTTCAAAGATGAGCGTCCTGATAAAAGGGAAGGAGAGCAATTAAAAACAAACAGGGACAGTGTCCAAGTTTCAAAAAGATAGAATTGGCCATAAGTACAGTCCATCTAGTCGAGGCGAGTCGAGATGTGAGAAATTCTTTAATACAGTCATTAGAGGAAGTACCAAAGAGTGTTTTCTACATCTTGAGTGCATGAAAAATGTTTTGGTACATTGAGATGCTTGACTTAATCTTTTTTCTCTCTTGGTCTCTCCTTCTCAGCCTCTCTCAAAACCCCTACAAGGATTTAATTAGTGTCATGGCGATCGTTAATCACTCTGGGCCCAACAATCAATTAATTAACGCGTCAGCTGGTCCCGAAGCTCGCCACACACACACACAACCTGCGGGTTGCAGGTGCAGCCCGCAACCCCGGAGAGCTCTTGGTAGAATGAATATCATTATCCGTGCATATACTACCACTAACGATTGCACTCGTTCATCACCTTGGCGAGTATGCATCACCGCTAATTTATTTATTTATTTATTTCACCTTTATTTAACCAGGTAGGCTAGTTGAGAACAAGTTCTCGTTTACAACTGCGACCTGGCCAAGATAAAGCATAGCAGTGTGAGCAGACAACACAGAGTTACACATGGAGTAAACAATTAACAAGTCAATAACACAGTAGAAAAAAAGGAGAGTCTATATACATTGTGTGCAAAAGGCATGAGGAGGTAGGCAAATAATTACAATTTTGCAGATTAACACTGGAGTGATAAATGATCAGATGGTCATGTACAGGTAGAGATATTGGTGTGCATAAAATAAAATAAATAAAAACAGTATGGGGATGAGGTAGGTAAAAATGGGTGGGCTATTTACCGATAGACTATGTACAGCTGCAGCGATCGGTTAGCTGCTCAGATAGCAGATGTTTGAAGTTGGTGAGGGAGATAAAAGTCTCCAACTTCAGAGATCTTTGCAATTCGTTCCAGTCACAGGCAGCAGAGAACTGGAACGAAAGAAGGCCAAATGAGGTGTTGGCTTTAGGGATGATCAGTGAGATACACCTGCTGGAGCGCGTGTAGAACATCGTGACCAGTGAACTGAGATAAGGCGGAGCTTTACCTAGCATGGACTTGTAGATGACCTGGAGCCAGAGGGTCTGGCGACGAATATGTAGCGAGGGCCAGCCGACTAGAGCATACAGGTCGCAGTGGTGGGTGGTATAAGGTGCTTTAGTGACAAAACGGATGGCACTGTGATAAACTGCATCCAGTTTGCTGAGTAAAGTGTTGGAAGCAATTTTGTAGATGACATCGCCGAAGTCGAGGATCGGTAGGATAGTCAGTTTTACTAGGGTAAGTTTGGCGGCGTGAGTGAAGGAGGCTTTGTTGTGGAATAGAAAGCCGACTCTAGATTTGATTTTCGATTGGAGATGTTTGATATGAGTCTGGAAGGAGAGTTTACAGTCTAGCCAGACACCTAGGTACTTATAAATGTCCACATATTCAAGGTCGGAACCATCCAGGGTGGTGATGCTAGTCAGGCGTGCGGGTGCAGGCAGCGAACGGTTGAAAAGCATGCATTTGGTTTTACTAGCGTTTAAGAGCAGTTGGAGGCCACGGAAGGAGTGTTGTATGGCATTGAAGCTCGTTTGGAGATTAGATAGCACAGTGTCCAAGGACGGGCCAGAAGTATATAGAATGGTGTCGTCTGCGTAGAGGTGGATCAGGGAATCGCCCGCAGCAAGAGCAACATCATTGATATATACAGACAAAAGAGTCGGCCCGAGAATTGAACCCTGTGGCATCCCCATAGAGACTGCCAGAGGACCGACAGCATGCCCTCCGATTTGACACACTGAACTCTGTCTGCAAAGTAGTTGGTGAACCAGGCAAGGCAGTCATCAGAAAATCCGAGGCTAATGAGTCTGCCAATAAGAATATGGTGATTGAGTCGAAAGCCTTGGCAAGGTCGATGAAGACGGCTGCACAGTACTGTCTTTTATCGATGGCGGTTATGATATCGTTTAGTACCTTGAGCGTGGCTGAGGTGCACCCGTGACCGGCTCGGAAACCAGATTGCACAGCGGAGAAGGTACGGTGGGATTCGAGATGGTCAGTGACCTGTTTGTTGACTTGGCTTTCGAAGACCTTAGATAGGCAGGGCAGGATGGATATAGGTCTGTAACAGTTTGGGTCCAGGGTGTCTCCCCCTTTGAAGAGGGGGATGACTGCGGCAGCTTGGGGATCTCAGACGATATGAAAGAGAGGTTGAACAGGCTGGTAATAGGGGTTGCGACAATGGCGGCGGATAGTTTCAGAAATAGAGGGTCCAGATTGTCAAGCCCAGCTGATTTGTACGGGTCCAGGTTTTGCAGCTCTTTCAGAACATCTGCTATCTGGATTTGGGTAAAGGAGAACCTGGAGAGGCTTGGGCGAGTAGCTGCGGGGGGGGGGGGGGGGGAGCTGTTGGCCGAGGTTGGAGTAGCCAGGCGGAAGGCATGGCCAGCCGTTGAGAAAGGCTTGTTGAAGTTTTCGATAATCATGGATTTATCGGTGGTGACCGTGTTACCTAGCCTCAGTGCAGTGGGCAGCTGGGAGGAGGTGCTAAGCTTTATGACGCCACAGAAACTCGACCACCAATCACTAAATCACTGACTCACCCATAAACCATAAAAAAGCCACTCTGCCAGTATTCCAATATTAATATCTGCCTCTCAATTAGATTGCTGAGTTGTGTTTTAGAGTGGACGGCTACTATGACCTGTATGACGCTCAATGAGTAAATATCAATATATCAAATGGACAGGTTGCTTTGCCGTGGCATCTCAACACTGCTATGCCTATTGCTGTGACTGGCAGTGAGTCATAATAGTACAATGAATTAATTTAAGCTAAATACCATTAAGGCTGAGAAGTTGATTGGATTGAATTGGAAACAGCACTCAGTTGTGACTGCATGCGGTTGCTTAGTATCACCTAGGAGAATTAGCTCAGAAGATTGGCCATGATGAGACTTGGAGTGCATTGAGAGGAAATGTGAAGCGTTTAATTTAATTTACTAATATCCAGGGAGTGATGGCATTTACGAAGGAGGATGGAAAGAGAATCAATGAGAACATTCTTGCAACGTTCATGAGCATTATTGGGAACATTCTTTCTATGTTCTTAAGAATTATTGGGAACGTTCTATTTAAGTTATTTTCAGGTACCTGCAGGTTTGTGATCTGGAACATTCCGTTCTCCATCAGGCTGACACGCTCATCTCCCAGGATCCTCTGGCCATCCTTCTCCCATTGAATGCTGGGCAGAGGGTTGCCCATCACGTGGCACTGTAAATGGGCCGTGGAGCCCGGCGCCAGCGTTTGATTGGCCGGTCCTTGGCGGATGATGGGTGGGACTCGGTCGGAGGATGCTGTGTGGTGGAGGGAAGGAGAGAGAGATACGTTACGAGAGAGGGTAGTTGAGTGTATTCTCTTGGAGGACCATCCTCCACCAACCAGCTACAGAATACAAACACATTGCTATATATTCATGAGATAGCTGTTTTAGAGATCATAGAAAAACGAATATACATAAATTAATCGTAATAGTTAATTAACGTAACAGTTATGGCATGTTACGTTAATGTATCCTAAACATTTGCAGCATGGAGAAACCTTGAAGCCTCCAGTCACTCAGCCTTGTTAAAATACTCCAATCCAGTGGCCTCCCGAGTGGCGCAGCGGTCTAAGGCACTGCATCGCGTCACTTTGATGCGTCACTTCAATCCCAGGCTGTGTCACAGCCGGCCGTACCCATGAGACGGCGCACAATTGTCAGTGTTGGGGGAGGGTTTGGCTGGCTGGGATTTCCTTGTCCCATTGCACTCTAGCGACTCCTTGTGGTGGGCCGGGCGCCTGTAAGGTGACTTCGGTCGTCAGCTGGTCTGTGATTTTTGTACATTTTTATTTTGTATTTTTTTAATTGAATATCCAAAACATACAATATACTTGCAGTGAAGCCGCTCAACAACTACACCACACCAGTCATCCAACAGACTCCCATTCAGAGCGACACACAGAAGCATCCAGGGTCAACGCCCTGCTCAAGGGCACGTCGACAGATCTCCCACAAGGCCAAAAAGAACGGGGACGCCAACCCTCCACGATCCCCCCACAGTTCCCCATAGCTGTCCCTCAACCATCCGAGACCACTCCCACAGTCACCTCTCCCAATAAAACATTTTAATTCCATTCCCCACCCCCAAGAACCCCCCAATGCACCAAAAAAACAAGAAAATGAACTCATGAGAAAAATAAATAGACAAAATAAAACAGAAAACAAGAATGCCAACTGTATATGTTTGAGTGCATGTCTGGCACTATTTACATGTGTGTATTTGAATGAGAGTATGTGTATATGCATGTGTGCAAACACCGGCGCTGCATCAGCCTCAGGCAAACAGGCATTTGCTGTAAAAACACTGCCCCTCAGTGTCATTCAAACATACTTTTTATTATGTTTTATTTTGACTTTATTTTTTATTCTTTATCTTTGACCATCATACTATCAGACAGACATGTTTCCTCCGACACATTGGTGCGGCTGGCTTTTGGGTTAAGCGAGCAGTGCGGCTTGGCAGGGTCGTAGAAAGCCCTTGTTGATACTAGCTAGATAGCCACATCCTTGTAGTCAGAGTGTAACTGGAGTTAGAATGCAGTATAACTGCAGTAGGCTCCAAATACTGTTTCCAAAATAACCATTTTTTTTACTACAATAATTTTGCAGTTGAACTGCAGTTACAGTGCAGTATAACTGTAGGACCCCCTAACGGTAAATGATGAACTGAAAACTTGAAAGAGTCATGGTTCTATGAGCCTCTCGTTCACCATAGGGGGCTTACTGGAGCTGTCATTTTGACTGAGACTTGTAAATGTGTGATTTAAACAATGTACATTTGATAATTGCTAGGCAAACAAATACGAGGTCTAATTGTGGCTGGAACCGGACTAGATTGTGAACGACTCTTGGCGGAATGCATTGCTTGACTGCTGTGAGGCTGATAAGTAGCCTGATGACTCACACTAGCTAATGTTAATAACTAACCCTGCTTTTATAGCTAAGATGCCGAAAAGCTGTTGGGTTCCGTTTTGTTTGAACAATGGTAGGAGAAAACCACCAAATCAAGTTTCCTCAACTGGCCAAGGACCAGGTTAGACAAACCTCATAGTTTCAGGCTATACGCCACGATGATGATGTAAATCTGTGGGCTGCGGTTACTCGATACATTTGTGTGTTCACAGCACTTCATTCAGAGTAAGTCGATGATTGGCTGAGATAATGAGTGGGCTGGACATGCAGAGAGATGAGTTCGGATTGGTCTGCCATGTAGCACGCTTCTGTCTTTTTGAACTGGTCAGTATGTGTAGGTAATCCTATCTAACCTGGATAATTTTTGTATATACTGTATCTCAGAGCCATTTACTTTGATAGTTATAGCCTAATGTTAGCTAACTGACATTGAGACTGGTTGGTTAGCTACCTGCAGATTCATGCAGAGTAGTAATGTCATGAGTTGGGATTATGGTTCATTGTTTAGCTAGCTAGTTAGCTAAGATTCCACTATGCAGGTAACCATTACAATAGAATGTTAATGATGTCATTGTGACAACTGTTGATAGATATAGCTGGTAAATTTGCTCTGGCTTTTTACTCCGATTTCAGAGCACTCTCGTCTGAGTGTGCCAGAGTGCAGAATAACTGACGAATTTACGAACGCTCCACACCCGTTGAATATGGCCGGTGTCAGTAAACTTGGGCAAAAAAGCGTAAATTGTTGCCAGCAGTCACCAGCGCTTTGGATAACATAAAAACAGCCTAATCAGCTCTACTAGGGCAAAGTGAGCTGTTCTCTCATTTGTGTCTGGAAGTAGCTAGCAAGCTAGCCAACGTTAGCCAGTTAGCCTGGGTGCTTGACTGCTGTTGTTAGGACAGAACGCTCGGATTAAAGAGATGGTTTGGGTTAAAGCTTAAGAGGGTGTGAACGATGCTGAATGGGTGTAGACAAAGAGGAGCTCTCCAATAGGTGTACCAAAACATTCAAAGGTCAGTTTTCCAAGCAGAATTACTTTCCCATTGTTCCTCAACTGTAGTGTGTGATATACCATTTTCTAGCTCTGAGTCGCTACATTTATTCAATGTAAAAAACACCATTTCAAATGTTGCTACATAAGACCGAACCGAGCTGATCGGTTACATTTACAAAAACATCTTCATATTGCTTTCTCCCATTAGACAGCAATGTTATGGCTTAACATGCCAAAGTAGCACTGAATAATTCAATATTAATTTGTGTAGACCTGGAAAACTATTTTTGTGTCGAGCGTCGTGAGGGAGGCGGAGGACCATGAATAAGTCATTGACGAGTCAATTACTTTGGCATTTACCATTCCCTCTCCAATGCATCTAAAAGTTCTAATGGTAAAACCAAGGACGTTGGACAGTACATGCTGAAATTGGGTTTGAGATATTGGACTCTATTCCAAGAGGCCAAGGGGATACTTTTATGAAATAACATATGGGAAAGGAAACATAATAATTCACAACATACCACCAGGATTGTGGACATAGTTCCTGCATTTGCCACATCACATACTATTTATTTTATTTATTTATTTAACCTTTATTTAACTAGGCAAGTCAGTTAAGAACAAATTCTTATTTACAATGATGGCCTACCAAAAGGCTAAAGGCCTCCTGCGGGGACAGGGGATAAAACAATTAATATAATAATAATAATATATATATATATATAAATATAGGACAAAACACACATCACGACAAGAGAGACAACACAACACCACATAAAGAGAGACCTAAGAACACATAGCAAGGCAGCAACACATGACAACACAGCATGGTAGAGACAACAACATTGTAGCAACACAACATGGTAGCAGCACAAAACATGATACAAACATTATTGGGCACAGACAACAGTACAAAGGTCAAGAAGGTACAGACAACAATACATCACGAAAAGCAGCCACAACTGTCAGTAAGAGTGTCCATGATTGAGTCTTTGAATGAAGATATTGAGATAAAACTGTCCAGTTTGAGTGTTTGTTGCAGCTCGTTCCAGTCGCTAGCTGCAGCGAACTGGAAAGAGGAGCGACCCTGGGATGTATGTGATTTCGGGACCTTTAACAGACTGTGACTGGCAGAACAGGTGTTGTATGTGGAGGATAAGGGCTGCAGTAGATATCTCAGATAGGGGAAGGGGGGGCCTAGGAGGGTTTTATAAATAAGCATCAATCAGTGGGTCTTGCGACGGGTATACAGAGATGACCAGTTTACAGAGGAGTTGGTACTGGTGTGGCATTGGTACTATGTGGCTTTGTTTGTGTGCTAAATAGCCGTATGGCGTAAGTGGATACATGTCAATCTACCTTCATAGAGGCTGAAATATGGGAAGGAGGAGCGGAGTGTTTGTGTGTGTGGGCCTGTGCCTGAATAGTGAACAGTGTCCACAGATGAACAGTATAATTATCGTTTTAATTGGATTGGCACTCTCTGCATTGACTCTTATTGAGTAATATAGAACATAAGTAGTACAGTATGCAGTTTACGTCAATAGTGTACGCCTTGCCCCTTGGCACTAAATCCCATCCCTCCATAGACTGTCCATCCTGTAGTGAAGCACAGGACCTGGCTATAGGCTCACTAAACCACCATTGCCCTGCAAACAGAAGCAAGCCAATGGACATATGTGTGTCTGTCTATGCCAACTCTGTACGTCTGTGTGTACACCATCACGTAAACATTACTGTGTGTGTGCTGACATCTTACAGAAAAACATACAGTTTCAACGTCACCTAAGTACCACTGTACCTCACTTTCAGTGTGTAGTCTATTGACATGAAGTCTGCTCAATGACATTTAGTCATATACAGTGCCTTGCGAAAGTATTCGGCCCCCTTGAACTTTGCGACCTTTTGCCACATTTCAGGCTTCAAACATAAAGATATAAAACTGTATTTTTTTGTGAAGAATCAACAACAAGTGGGACACAATCATGAAGTGGAACGACATTTATTGGATATTTCAAACTTTTTTAACAAATCAAAAACTGAAAAATTGGGCGTGCAAAATTATTCAGCCCCCTTAAGTTAACACTTTGTAGCGCCACCTTTTGCTGCGATTACAGCTGTAAGTCGCTTGGGGTATGTCTCTATCAGTTTTGCACATCGAGAGACTGAAATGTTTTCCCATTCCTCCTTGCAAAACAGCTCGAGCTCTGTGAGGTTGGATGGAGAGCATTTGTGAACAGCAGTTTTCAGTTCTTTCCACAGATTCTCGATTGGATTCAGGTCTGGACTTTGACTTGGCCATTCTAACACCTGGATATGTTTATTTTTGAACCATTCCATTGTAGATTTTGCTTTATGTTTTGGATCATTGTCTTGTTGGAAGACAAATCTCCGTCCCAGTCTCAGGTCTTTTGCAGACTCCATCAGGTTTTCTTCCAGAATGGTCCTGTATTTGGCTCCATCCATCTTCCCATCAATTTTAACCATCTTCCCTGTCCCTGCTGAAGAAAAGCAGGCCCAAACCATGATGCTGCCACCACCATGTTTGACAGTGGGGATGGTGTGCTCAGCTGTGTTGCTTTTACGCCAAACATAACGTTTTGCATTGTTGCCAAAAAGTTCAATTTTGGTTTCATCTGACCAGAGCACCTTCTTCCACATGTTTGGTGTGTCTCCCAGGTGGCTTGTGGCAAACTTTAAACAACACTTTTTATGGATATCTTTAAGAAATGGCTTTCTTCTTGCCACTCTTCCATAAAGGCCAGATTTGAGCAATATACGACTGATTGTTGTCCTACGGACAGAGTCTCCCACCTCAGCTGTAGATCTCTGCAGTTCATCCAGAGTGATCATGGGCCTCTTGGCTGCATCTCTGATCAGTCTTCTCCTTGTATGAGCTGAAAGTTTAGAGGGACGGCCAGGTCTTGGTAGATTTGCAGTGGTCTGATACTCCTTCCATTTCAATATTATCGCTTGCACAGTGCTCCTTGGGATGTTTAAAGCTTGGGAAATCTTTTTGTATCCAAATCCGGCTTTAAACTTCTTCACAACAGTATCTCGGACCTGCCTGGTGTGTTCCTTGTTCTTCATTATGCTCTCTGCGCTTTTAACGGACCTCTGAGACTATCACAGTGCAGGTGCATTTATACAGAGACTTGATTACACACAGGTGGATTGTATTTATCATCATTAGTCATTTAGGTCAACATTGGATCATTCAGAGATCCTCACTGAACTTCTGGAGAGAGTTTGCTGCACTGAAAGTAAAGGGGCTGAATAATTTTGCACGCCCAATTTTTCAGTTTTTGATTTGTTAAAAAAGTTTGAAATATCCAATAAATGTCGTTCCACTTCATGATTGTGTCCCACTTGTTGTTGATTCTTCACAAAAAAATACAGTTTTAGATCTTTATGTTTGAAGCCTGAAATGTGGCAAAAGGTCGCAAAGTTCAAGGGGGCCGAATACTTTCGCAAGGCACTGTATAATTTTTAAAAGTTTTTTAAATTGTGCGTTTTGATTGATTGTACCCCAGACAATGTCGCCAAAAGAAATCATTAACACAAAATGTACCTCAAAATGTATATCAAAACTACAGACTTATTGTATCATCATGAGACAAATTCCTTTTTTTGCTGGAGCCATAGCTAGTGATATTGTTGGTTTATGAACTCAAACACGATGGCTGAACTATGACAAAGGGAAAATGTGAAAAAAATATTTACCATTGAGCTGTAAGCATAATGTACACTTAGGTTGTTGTCTGTATGCTAAGCTACAATATTCTAGCTAAGGTACAGTGCTTTGAGGCAAACACGGAGCACAAATGCATCTAAACAACAGTTTATCCCCTTCCCTAAATGGCACGGCGGGACGATGGGAGCATGTGTTCCCGGCAAAGTTAATTTGCATAGCGCCATTCCGACTTGTGCTTTTTGATTACGTCTCGCGTTACCTCCTGCTGTTTGTTCATTTGGGGAACTGGGGGGGGGGGGCGACAATGTTTCATGTTTGATGGCTTTGAAGAATCTTTAATTGATTTGGGTTTAAACAATTGTGAAGGAAGTGATGGAGGGTGAGGGGGAGGCGGGGGTGGGATGGGGGTTACTGGGGGTCTAGTCCATTGGCTAAAACAGCAGTCCATGACATATGTCAGCATAAAAAATGATAATTAGGTAGTCGGAAATATACTAATTCCCAAATGGCACCCTTTTGCCTTTATAGTGCACTACATTTGACCTAGGGCTCTGCTCAAATGTAGTGCACTATAAAACAAATACAGTGCCATTTAGGATGCATCCAAAGTGTTAGATGGTAATGGGATATGAATGTGGGTTTGTACGAGGAAGGCCCTGGGTTGGGTTTAGGATATTGGTTATTGGCTGTGTGTGTGATAGTTGATAACCCCCTAGGGATCACTAACTCCAGGGAAACTCACACTAGGTTTCTGTCCTTACAGATTAGCTTTCATAGACACACAAACTGGCACACACTCACTCACACAGGAATGCACAAGCACACACACGCATGCACACACACACCAGTGGAGGCTGGTGGGAGGAGCTATAGGAGGATGGGCTAATTGTAATGGCTCGAATGGAATAAATGTAACGGTATCAAACACAAACATGTGGAAACCACGTTTGACTCGGTTCCATTAATTCCATTCCAGCCATTACAAGGAGCCCTCCAATAGGTCCTCCCATCAGCCTCTGACGCATACATACACATACAAACGCAAACAAACTGAAACACACACACACTAAGAAGCTGTGACGGTGCAAACAACTATTTTGGAGGCCTCTGAATTTATGGGATGGTGAGAATCCATTCTTTAACGACAATGTTCAGGCAGGTGGGAGATTAAAACATGCCATGATTTCCTGATTTGTGTGTGTGTTTAGCATGTGTGTGTCTGTCCCAGACTTTTGTGTATGAACAATATACAATATATATCACGTATATCATGATATACAATATATATCAATGTATATCATCCCTACAGGATTTCCTGGTGATTTCTTGGGATATTTGCATGAAAAAAAATGCTTGTGGAAATGCTTCTTGGAAATTCTGACTAGGGTTGCAAAGCTACTGGTAATTTACCAAGTCCCGAGAATCTTCAGTAAATGTGTTAATTAACAAAAAATATATGGCAATCTATTGTAAATTTGGTAATTTATACTCTAATAACTTTGACAAAAAAATATTCATATATAGTATTAATTTTTTATATCTGTGTACATTTGTCCATGAGTTTCTAGTAGATAGACCACATGGTTAATGAGAAAATAGCCTAAGTAATGAAACAATTAACTCTGCAACTCTTCCAAATATTGACTTTTATTCACAACTGCCCCCAGTTTGACACCAAAACATTGACAACAAATACATATTGACAATAATAAAGGATTTTTCATGCTGGAAAACTCATATTAAACACCAAAGGTATTCATTAAGTTGATGGTTTATATTTAGGATAATGCTTTTTGGTTTATTTTAAAATCATCTTATTTAATTATCTAATATATTTTACATTGATAAGGCCACACAGAGGGCCAGAACTAATTACAGACACCTGTAATAATCTAAAGTACCCAAAAGGGCCACTAGATGTCTTGTGACAGATTACAGAACATTTTTTAAAGATACCAAAATTCTGGCAGTTTACTGGTAAACTTAGAAAGTTTGCAAACCTATATCTCCCTTTGCAACCATATACAGTATCTGACATTTTGCATGTTAATATGCCCTGATTTTGTCAAATTTGTTCTGAAAATGCTCTGACGAGGGAAAGCGTTTGTTGACGTGTGGCTTGGTTGAACCATATTATGCTGTAAATGTGCAGTGATTGGATGAAATTGTGAGCCCTCTTTTTGTACTGTGGTGATGGGTCAGTTTTATGTGATAATATTGATATGATTTGCCAACTCTGGTCTCTTGGCCCTCCCATTCCTACGGGAGGGCACCTGCCGCTCGGCCCAGTCAAAGCTCTTCTCTGTCCTGGGACCCTAATGGAATCAGCTTCCCTCTGAAGCTAGGACAGCAGAGTCCCTGCCCATCTTCCAAAAAACACAACCCTAGCTCTTCAAAGAGTATCTTAAATAATCGCACAGTACCCACTCCTAACACTCGCAGTTGACTCCCCGCCACTAGCACTGACTTTGCTGATAGCTACTTTATTGAGGAAAAATGTACTTACTATGATTGAGACATTTGGTTGTCCCACATTTACCTTTGAGGAACTTTGGATGCTTTCACTCAGGAGACTCCCAGTTAGATAGCAAATTTTCCTTTTTTCCAAAAATATTATTTTTGTAGGCGAAATAGCTCTTGTTTGTTCATCATGCTTGGCTGAGAAATCGACCGGAAAATGCTACCACTACAACGCCAAACATTTTTCAAAATTAACTCCATAATATCGACAGAAATACGGCAAACGTTGTTTAGGATCCATCCTCAGGGTGTTTTTAACATATCTATTCGATAATATATCCGTCGAGGCAATTGGTTTCTCATAAGAAGCGATTGGAAAAATGGCTACCTCAGTATTTTACGCAAGATTTTCTGCGGGAGACACCATGTGACCACTTGCTATATATGGTCCCTTACGGCTATTCTTCAATGGAAATGCGCAAAAAGACATCACAATGCTGTAGACACCTTGGGGAATACGTGGAAAACATAAGCTCATTCGTAGCTCATTCACAGCCATATAAGGAGTCATTGGCATGAGGCGGTTTCAAAAAATGCGGCACTTCCTGATTGGATTTTTATCTGGGTTTTGCCTGTAACATCAGTTCTGTGGCACTCACAGACAATATCTTTGCAGTTTTGGAATCGTCAGGGTGTTTTCTTTCCAAGGCTGTCAATTATATGCATAGTCAAGCATCTTTTCGTGACAAAATATCTTGTTTAAAACGGGAACGTTTTTCATCCCAAAGCACCCTAATGCATAACTGATGAATGCACTTACTGAAAGTTGCCCTGGACAAGAGTTTCTGCTAAATTACAAAAATGTAAAATGTAAATGTAATGATTTGACTGCTTTATGCGGAAATAGTGCATTGATTGGTCAAATTTGCAAGGCCTTGCATAATATGCATGGATTTGTTGATTTTACCAAAAAACATGCGATCGCAGAATTGCGGAATCCTGGAGGGACTGATATACAGTAAGCTCCAAAAGTATTGGGACAGTGACAAATGTTTTGTTATTTTGGTTATTACAATAACAATACGGTTATAGTGCGGACTGTCCGCTTTAATTTGAGGGTATTTTCATTCATATCGGGTGAACCGTTTTTGTACATAGTCCCCCTATATTAATGGACCAAAGGTATTGGAACAAATTAACTTATGTGTATTAAAATAGTAGAAAGTTTATTATTTGGTCCAATATTCCTAACACGCAATGATTATATCAAGCTTGTGACTCTACAAACTTGTTGGATGCATTTGCTTTTTGTTTAAGGATGTGTTTCAGATTATTTTGTACCCAATAGATATGTATGGAAAGTTATGCATTGTGTCATTTTGAGGACACTTTTATGGTGAAAAATAATATAATATGTTTCTAAACATGTCTCTAGTAATGTGGATGCTACCGTGATAACGGATGGTTCTAAATGAATCGTCAATAATGATGCACATATCATACCCCAAATACATGCTAACCTCTCACCATTACTATAACAGGGGAGGTTAGAATTTTTTATAAGGGGTAGGATATTTGTGCGTCTATCACGGCTGTTGAAGGAAGTGGACCAAGGTTTCAGTGTGGTGAGCGTAAATGTTCTTTTATTATAAAAAATAAAGCCAACAAAACAACAAATGAGAAAACAACCGTGGCAGAACTTCCCACCACCACAAACTGACCAAGCAGCGTGTTCAGGAGGACTGGACATGGGTGGACATCCTAAATGGCAAGGGATCCTGGACATGGGAGGAGATCCTGGCGGGAAAGGATCGCCTGCCGTGGGAGCAGCTGGAAGCAGAGAGGAAGGCGGAGGCAGTGAGAAAGAGGGCCCAGGATTACACAGGGTCACGGCTGGCACTAAAGACCGGGAGGCCACTCCCCAAATTTTTTGGGGGGAGGCACACGAGGAGATTGGCTGAGTCAGGTTGGAGACCTGAGCCAACTCCTCTTGCTTACCGTGGCGAGCATCGCACTGGTCAGGCACCGTGTTATGCGGTGGAGCGCACGGTGTCTCCAGTACTCATTCTTAACCCGGTGCGCTACATTCCAGCTCCCTGCATCTGCCGGGCTAAGGTGAGCATCCAGCCAGAATGGGTTGTGCCAGCACTGCGCTCGAGACCGCCAGTGCGCCTCCACGGCCCAGTGTATCCGGTGCCTCTGCCAAGAACTAAGCCTCCTGTATGTCTCCCCAGCCTGGTGAGTCTTGTGCCTGCTCCCAGAGCCAGGCCTCCTGTGTGTCTCTCCACTCCAGTGATCCATGGCAAGAAGCCTCCAGTGATGATCCATGGCACGAAGCCTCCAGTGATGATCCATGGCAAGAAGCCTCCAGTGATGATCCATGGCCCGAAGCCTCCAGTGATGATCCATGGCACGAAGCCTCCAGTGATGATCCATGGCACGAAGCCTCCAGTGATGATCCATGGCACGAAGCCTCCAGTGATGATCCATGGCACAACGCCTCCAGTGATGATGCATGGCACGAAGCCTCCAGTGATGATCCATGGCACGAAGCCTCCAGGGATGATCCATGGCAAGCAGCCTCCAGTGATGATCCATAGCATGAAGCCTCCAGTGATGATCCATGGCAAGAAGCCTCCAGTTATGATCAATGGCCCGAAGCCTCCAGTGATGATCCATGGCACGAAGCCTCCAGTGATGATCCATGGCAAGAAGCCTCCAGTGATGATCCATGGCACGAAGCGTCCAGTCCGGAGGCCCCAGCGACGTCCTTCAGCCCGGAGCCTCCAGCGACGGTCTCCATTCCGGAGCCTCCAGCGACGTCCTTCAGTCCGAGCCTCCAACGACGGCCTCCAATCCGGAGCCTCCAGCGACAGTCTCCAGTCCGGGGCCTCCAGCCACGTCCTTCAGTCCGGAGCCTCCAGCGACGTCCTTCAGTCCGGAGCCTCCAGAGACGGTCTCCAGTCCGGAGCCTCCAGAGACGGTCTCCAGTCCGGGGCCTCCAGTCCGGAGCCTCCAGCGAGGGTGCCCAGTCCTGGGCCCGCAGCGAGGTGCCACCAAAGTGGGGTGAGCCAGTGGTGGAGCGGGGTCTGCGTCCAGCACCTGAGCTGCCACCGCGGATAGATGCCCACCCAGACCTTTGGGGGGGGGGGGGGGGGGGGGATACTGTCACGCCCTGACCTTAGAGATCCTTTTTATGTCTCTCTTTGGTTTGGTCGGGGTGTGATTTGGGGTGGATAATTCTATGTTCTATTATTTGTATTTCTATGTTTTGGCCGGTTAGGGTTCTCAATCAGGGACAGCTGTCTATCGTTGTCTCTGATTGAGAACCATACTTAGGTAGCCCTTTTCCCACCTGTCTTTGTGGGAAGATGACTTTGTTTATGGCACATAGCCTTTAGCTTCACGGTTTGTTTTGTAGTGTTTCTTGTTTTGTGTCTTTTCTAAATAAAATAATATCTACGCTCACCACGCTGCACCTTGGTCCAGTTCTTTCAACGGCCATGACAGCGTCTGTAACTTTCTCACTCATCATTATTCCTTGATTCATTAAGGATTCATGGTAGCATCCACATCTGCACTTTAACCTCATAGTCATTGTATCATTTCAAATCTAAAGTGCTGGAGTACTGTACAGACCCCCCCTCACCCTTCCGGACCCGATAGGCATACATTTTTTAATTATAGAGACCTGTTCTGAATGGACCCGAGGACAACTAGACCCTTTCCGTATAGACCTGGTTGGATCCAGACCCGGTCCGAGTGAGGAAAGCAACAGAAAGGAACATTTTTCAGCTACTTTATTAACTAAAGCTGATAAAACTCGAGAGGAGGGAGAGAGGTGCCGCTCTAGCAGGCATGGGAGAAGGGCCATTCTGTGAGCGAGTGGCATGGGGAGGAGGGTGGGAGAGACAGCAGCAACTAACCAACTCGACTTGCTGCCATAGCTGCCAAAGTTTTTTCATCAAAAATGATTATGCAGTACCTGTCTTAACTGCATCAATCCAGGAGAAGCGGATTACTTAGTACCTGTCTTGACTGCTTCAAACCAGGAGAAGCTAGTTAAGCTAGCTAACGTTAGCTAGCTAGGCTAACTGAGGCTGCAGTGCATGCACTTTCTCATCCTACTGTTAGAAACAACAACAACTCCATTCAGAATATTAAGTAGCAGCCTGACTCCCTTTTGGCTATTGGTCATTGTAGACTATCCTTTTCCTTTAACTTTTAATTCTGTCATTTTAATTCCATCTTCCATTGATTAGATACAGTATCTCCTAACTTTTGCCACACATGGAGTGAGGCTCTATTTCTGTAGCCTATTGCCACTGATTATTTACAGTGCCTTTGGAAAGTATTCAGAGCCCTTGACTTCTCCACATTTTGTTATGTTACAGCCTTATCCTAAAATAGAATAAATATATATATATTTTCAGCAATCTACACACAATACCCCATAACTATGAAGTTTAAAGAGGTTTTTAGAATGTTTTACAAACGTATAAAAAAAAAAACCAAACACATACCTTATTCACATAAGTATTGCTATGAAACTTGAAATTGAGCTCAGGTGTATCCTGTTTCCATTGATCATCCTTGAGATGTTTCTACAACTTGATTGGAGTCCACCTGTGGTAAATTCAATTGATTGGACATGATTTGGAAAGGCACACACCTGTCTATATATGTCCCACAGTTGACAGTGCATGTCAGAGCAAACACCAAGCCATGATGTTGAAGGAATTGTCCGAAGAGCTCCGAGACAGGATTATGTCGAGGCACAGATCTGGAGAAGGGTACCAAATAAATTCTGCAGCATTGAAGGTCCCCAGGAACACAGTGGCCTCCATCATTCTTAAATGGAAGAAGTTTGGAACCACCAAGACTCTTACTAGAGCTGGCCGCTCAGCCAAACCGAGCAATCGGGGGCTAAGGGCTTGGTCAGGGAGGTGACTAAGAACCCGATGGTCACTCTGACAGAGCTCTAGAGTTCCTCTGTGGAGATGGAAGAACCTTCCAGAAGGACAACTATCCCTGCAGCACTCCACCAAAACCTGTCTCAGAGCGCTCAGGACTTCAGACTGGGGTGAAGGTTCCCCTTCCAACAGGACAATGACTCTAAGCATACAGCCAAGACAATGCAGGAGTGGCTTCGGAACAAGTCTCTGATTGTCCTTGAGCAGCCCAGCCAGAGCCTGGACTTGAACCCAATCGAACATCTCTGGAGAGACCTGAATATAGCTGTGCTGCAACGCTCCCCATCCAACCTGACAGAGCTTGAGAGGATCTGCAGAGAAGAATGGGAGAAACTTCCCAAATACAGGTGTGCAAAACTTGTAGCGTCATACCCAAAAAGACTCAATGATGTAATCGCTGCCAAAGGTGCTTCAACAAAGTACTGAGTAAAGGGTCTGAGTATTTGTGTACATGTGAAATATCAGTTTTAAATTAGCAAAAAAAATAAAATGTTTTTGCTTTGTCATTATAGGGTTAGGGTTAGGGCTAGAATATGGCTATAACAAAATGTGGAAAATTCAAGGCATCAGAATACTTCCCGAAGGAACTCTATGATTGGCCAACAACAAGCTACACACGCCACGCTCTTCTCTCTTGAAAAGCAAGAGCAGCTGCATAAATTATAAAATGTCTCTCTCTGTCTCTAGTGGGTTAACTGCCTTGTTCAGGGGCAGAACGACAAGATTTTTACCTTGTCAGCTCTGGGATTCAATCCAGCAACCTTTTGGTTATTGGCCCAACACTTTAACCACTACGCTACTTGCTGCCCCACGGGTATATGTGGATTCGGACCCGCTTGGGTCCCAGATCAGGTCTCGGGTATATGTGAATCTGTGAAGCCCTCTAGAGTTTGTGTTCCTCCCACAGACACTCACCACTCTCGACCTCCAGCAGGGCCTTGGTGAGGATGCTCCCAGCTACAGAGATAGCCTGACAGATGTAGTATCCCGAGTCCTCACTGTGGACATCTGTGATGGTCAGCTCCCCGCTCAGAGACACAGAGAACCGTCCCGACTGGGCAGCTTCCTGGATGGGGAACAGCAGGATCTGGGGAGGCAGGAAATGACGCAACACACTGTCACATAACAAGTAGGCTGAAACCAGTCAGTACAGGGGGACAAAACTTTACATAAACTGTTGTCACACAACAGGTGAAGCATATCACAACACCACATTATTCTGAATGTAATTTGGTTCTCAATTAACCACCCTGATAGAAATTGGCTGTGTAAAACTGAATAGTATTTTGCGAGTGGAATTTTGAAAGTGTAAAGCAGTGGATACACTTAAGATAATTCAGCCACATGAGAGAGAGAGAGAGAGAGAGAGAGAGAGAGAATGCCTGTGTGTGCATGCATGCAGTGTATGTGTGGTGTTCGTCGCCTCTATGTGTATGTGTATATTTTGGGGGGTTGCAGGGGTGCGGTGCTCTTTGACTCTGTCCTCTAAGAGGCTTAAAGCTGGTTGGTGGACAGCCCATGGCTAGAGGTAAAAGATGAAGGGATAATCGTGTGTGCGTGAGAGGCAGAGAGAGAGTGAAAAAGGGAGAGGGCCACAGTCGCGTTTAGTGATAGAGAGAGGGAGGACACAGGCACAGAGGGATTGAGGGAGGGATAGAGGGAGAAGATGGGCACAGAGGGACAGTGGGAGGGATAGAGGGAGGGAAATAATAGAGGGAAAGGGCAAAGAAGGAAAAAAGAGAGGGCCACAGGAGCACAGAGGGAGGGAACGAGGGAGGTGAGGGGCGCAGAGGGATAGAGGAAGGTATAGTGGGAATAGTTAGTTAAACCAAAGAGAAGCCCTCTGTTGTGCTATTTAGAGCCAGGCAGTTTGGTGTTATCTAACAGCCATGGCAGGGCTACAAATGGGTTCTCTCTCTCTCTCTCTCTCTGCACCTCCTACTCTCACATACAATCCTTTGCTCTCTACATCAACTTCTCATTCCTCTCCCCTCTTTAACATTAGCATCTATCCATTTCTATCTTCCCTTTTCTGTTTCTACCTCTCCCTCTACCCACTATACCAACCACTCTCTCCCTCTATCCACCTTCTCTTCATATCTCTCTCTCCATCACCCCCCACCCTCCTTCTGTCCCTGAGAGTGGTGCTACAGGCTCCCACGCACACACTCCCATCAAGCCTTTCAGCATGTTGTTGCAGACTGTGATGCATCACAGAGTTCTCTGTATTCTCACAGTGACTCGCAGACACATACACACACATTTTCTATCTTGCTTAAAGAGCCTATATACTCCTGGTGAGATCCGTTCTAAAATGAGAAGTATATTGCACATTTACACCATAGACTAACACCAGGGTTCACCTCCCACTGCCTCAAAATGTGTGTGTGCACTTGAGCGCATGTGCGTGTGAGGACAAATTACTAAAGAGGGAGCCAGAGATCGATATAGCCTAACCAGAAAAATAAACTGTTTCCGATCCTCCTCCTCCTGCTGCCCGCTGCTGCTGGACTTTGCAGATTCTGCCTTTAAACTCCTTAAGTTCCAGTAATAGGCGTGGTCGGCATCCTTTTCCATTCGGAGTGCCAAGTTATCGTACCATTTCTACTGATCTGCATGACAGTTATGATTTTCATATGCACATTTTCATGGAACGGTTTCATTTTATTTATAAAAAGGTCTTCCTATCTCAAAGTCAATGTCATGTGGTTAATCAAAACTATCTAGATGAAAATTATACAAATCTAAAAGTAACTTCTATTGCCATTGCCAAAGGGTAAAAATTGGCTACATAAAGCCAATAAATATAAACATTGCAGCCC